>NC_090450.1:513775806-514078837 GCF_031143425.1 Pleurodeles waltl | reverse complement strand
TCATCTTACTGTGAAACGTCAGAACATCACAACTCTTTGCCACAAGAAAATACCATTGTTGAACGCTTTATAAGCACACTTAAAAAGACTGCTCAACATGCTAAATTGGAGAAGCTTAATCTGAGGTCAGCTCACAATGCTACTCTTTGAGCTTACCTGTGGACTCCTCATTCAATGATAGGTGAAAGTCCTGCCAAACTGATGTCTGGGAGAGCCATGACAACCAGGTTACTACAATGGATCAACAGGAGACATACAAAAGATGGTGAACTTTGTCAAAAACATGTGTCATAAACAAAAGATGAAAGTAAATGCCGATAAGCATTGATGTGCTCAGAAGATTACTTTAAATGAAGAGGATTGAGTATTGGTGCGACAACAGAGAAAGCATACATTTGATGCTACCTGTGATGCTGCACCCGTCGAAGCTGTGACACCCAAAGGACTCATGGTGACTGCTTTACATTCTGGAAAGTCCATTACGTGAGATTATTCGCACTTCATTTGCCTCATCATCCACCAGTTCCTAACATCAGAGATGAGATTGGTTTGAGTGAGACTTGAGAGCGTCACCTGACTGCATCTGCCCCTACATCACCAGAATCAGTCATTGAAGCTTCACCTTTCACTTTCCAGCCTCAGAGGACACAATTTGGGTGTAGAAAGATGGCCTGGTGTGTGGTGGGTACCTATGGTACTTACACCTTATACCTGGTCCAGGTATTCCCTATTAGTGTAGTGCAGGCAGTGTCTAGAAGCCATGCTTTCTAGAGGTAGCTGTGGATGAGTAGCCAAGGCTTATCTAGGAGACATGCAAAGCTCATGCAATACCACTGTAGTCACACAGCACTTACAAACATTAAAGAAAATACACAGTGTTACAAAAATAAAGGTACTTTATCATAGTAACACAGCACCAAAAATACTATAGAGACAGTACTCCCCTAGGAGGTCAGTAACACATAAAATATAGACACTCGTAGTCAGAAATAGGCACAAAAACGGTTAGAAAACAGTGCAAAACTGTGTAAAACACAATAGAGAATGGTGACCGTAGGGGGCCCACAAACCATATACTAAAAAAATTGAATTTAAAAGTTGGACCCAGACATGGGTAAGAGGAATGTGTGAAGGGCACTGGGGGTACCAGGAAAGCACAAAGGTAAGTACCACAAACCCCTCCAGCGACCAGGAAAGCAGGAGTAAATTGCTAGAATTTCCCTAAAACACCCATTAAGAAGAAAAGAAAAGAATCGCAAAACCCAGAGACCAACCAACAGTGGATTCCTGAAGAGGAAGACCTTTGTAAAGAGGTGACCAAGTCCAGAAGACACAGCAGAGTTCAGTGGGGGCAGGAGCCCCTACCCACTAAGCTGAGGATGGAGAAGTTGGCCAGCGGTAAGGAAGGAAAGCTAGCACTGCAGCCCTGGAGTTAGAGTTGAGTTCCTGGAGGATGCAGCTGATGTCCCAAGCCAGAAGGAAGATTGCAGTTGGGTTTGCATGGTATCTTTCCATAACAGGCCTTGGCACAGGCAAAACTCACAGTTGGCCGAAAGTGGTGCTGCCTGGGGCCAGCAAGGCCCAGGACAACTCAACCTAGGAGGGGGAGTCAGAGATGACCCTTAGCATCACAGAGAGCGATAGAAGCACAGGCAAAACTCACAGGAGTCCCACAGGACGGGGACACAGAAGTTGCAGATGGAGCCCATGCAGCACTACGAAAAGGAAGTCCCATGATGCAGGAGAGCCACTCAGGGAGCATCTGCATCATAGGAAGGAGTGCTGGAGCTACATGATGCCTGAGGACCCCTTGGAGGAAGTGCCAACAAGCCTTGGCAGCTGCAAAAGAAGTAATGCATGGAGGTACTGTCCTGCGTGGGAAGGCAAGGGCTTATCTCCACCCAAGTTGGACAGCTGGTAGGGAGGACCGAACGGACCACGTCCAACCACCACCCATGATGGGGGGCCACGCAGCTCAGCAGGAGAGGAGATCCACACAGCCAAGCGTCATTGCAATTGGTGCCTTTTATGATAGTGACTCCTTTACTCCAGAGGAGAATCTTTCTACTTTCCTGTGCAGACTGAAGACAGGCTGTCCTCAGAGGAAGCATGACCGGGGAAATGGCAGAAGCTGGAAGGAGCCGTGGAAACAATGTTGCAGGGGAAGTCTTTGCCTTTTTTGCAGATTGTTGGGTCCTGGAGAGTCCAGATGCAGTTTCTTCAGTCAGAAGTTGAAGTGGAGGTTGCAGAGGAATCCTGATGGAATCATGCAAGCCGAATCTGAGGAACCAACCAGAAGAGAGACCTTAAATAGCCCTGAAAGGGGGACTGGCCACCCAGCTTAGTGACCACCTGTCAGGAGGGGGCTCTTGCGTCACCTGCCTGACCTGGCTACTCAGATGCTCCCAGAGTTCCTTGCCAACCATGGATTCAAGATGGAAAAACCCAGGGATCCTCTGGAGGAGCTCTGGGCACCACCCCTGAGATGGTGATGGACAGGGGAGTGGTCACTCCCCTTTCTATTGTCCAGTTTCGTGCCAGAGCAGGGACTGGTTTATGCATGGAGGGTACCAAATGTGCTCTTCAGAGCATACCAGTGGCTTGGGGAGACTACACCTCTCAAGCCCAGTAAAACCTATTTCCAGAGGGAGAGGGGGTAACACCCTCTTCAAAAGGAAATCCTTTGTTCCTGGGCTTTAGCTGCTGAACCAGCAGGGGGGCAGAAACCTGTCTGTGAGATGGCAACAGCTTGGGCTGCCTGGAAAACCTCAGAAGGCTGTAGGAGCAATGCTGGGGCTCCTGTAAGGAGCCCCCATAGTGAATGGCATCATACAACCAATACTTGCAATAGTATTGGGGTATGATTTCAACATGTTTGGTACCAAACATGCCTAGGTTTGGAGTTATGTAGCTGGACATTAGTAGTAACCTATGTCCAGTACACACATAAAATGGCATCCCAGCACTCACGAAGTCCAGGAATATGGAGCTGGAGTTTGTGGGACCACCTCTGCTAGTGCACTCACACACAGGTACTTGCACCCTGCCCCCTGAGCTAAGAGGGCGTGCCATAGGGGTGACTTATAATGACCTGGTGCAGTGAACTGGTAGTTAAAACATGCATGTACCTTTTTACGCAGGCTGCAATGGCAGGCCTGCAGGACACTTTGTGTGGGCTCCCCATGGGGGGCATAATATATGCTGCAGTCCATAGGGATCCCCCGGTACCGCAATACCCTCAGTACCTGAGTACCATATACTAGAGACTTATATAGGGATGCCACTGTGCCAAATGGGGGATCAATAACAGAGTTTTGGGAGAGAAAGCATAATCACTGGGTTCCTGGTTAGCAGGATCCCAGTGAACACAGTCAAACACACAGGCATCAGGCAGAAAAGGGGGTAACCATACCAAGAAAAAGGGTACTTTCCTACACTGGGTATTTGGTCATGTGAGCTAGCGATGATGGGATTCTTTTGGCTCCTGATGGACTCCGTACAAATGTAACGTAAGTGTTATGGTGTGGTGATTAGATTTCATGTTTAAACTGTTGAGTTTGAGGTTGCACGCAGTGGAATAAAGACATGTAAGACCAAGCTGTGAGTGTTACCACAGAACCTAGGAGAGAAAGGGGCCTGTAACAGGGGGGATTCCGCCTGTTGCCTCTCTTAAAAACAGGCATGATGGTAGCAGTCTGCGAAAAGGGGGCAAAATCAGAAGAAGCAGCGGCATTTAAGAAATGACAACTACGGGGGCCAACAGCTGCATGTTATCCTTATAAACATCCATAGGTACCCCATCTGGATCTGGGGCCTTGTTTGATGGGCTGGCTAATATAGCAGCTGTGACCTCATCCAATCTGAAACTACTTGCCCATGGGAACTGTGGAATTCTCCTCTGCCTTGGGACACCCCCCATATGAATAGATCTATTTGAAATGCTCTGACCATTTATCAGGACTAATTTAGATCCTAAAACCTCTGACAATGTAGATGAGGATTTTGAGCCATTGACAATTTCCCTGAATCCCTCAGAGTCCCTGACTTTGCATGTATGTACTAAGCATTCCCAAGTTGCCCCTTTATGTACTAATTTCTTTTTTTCAACTGCATGTTTATAGATTGCCCTAGCCTCTAAAAATATGGTATTGGTTTCTAGGATTAGCTATTCGGTCTTCATGCCTACTGCAGTTTGCCTTTCGGCAGTCCTTATGAAACCACCTTTGTTTAGGGGCCCATTTGCACCTTGAGCGATCCTGAATAAAAATTCTTATAGCCTGATTCAGGAGTCTGAATTTGTCTGAAAGGTTAACTGGTGGGGGGGGTTTAAAGTTAACAAACACTCAAATAACTCGCGATTGGACCTAACACGAGAACTCCGATAAAAGGGGAATAGGAATGGCCCTCTAGCTTAACCTTAGACCACTATTCTTCTGGGACAAACCAGTTACACCTGAAGGAAATGATGGTTGGATGCAATCAGGTAGGTTAAAAATAAACTCAAGTGCATTATAGTTACTAACAGTAATTTCAGCCACCGTTCTTGATACACCTAAAGGTTTCACATTCTTAGAAATGAAGATATAATCAATAACTGACCCTTTACCCCATCCAAAAAACACAGGGGGTTGTTTATGAAGATCCCCCATGATTTCTACCATGCTAGGTAACCCAAAATTATGTAACTGGTAGAGCAACTTCAAGCTCCTACAATCAGCCTGTGTAGATGGTAACTTATCTGTTGTTACAAAAGAATTATAAAATGTGGAATTCTGGCCCAATGTGGCATTAAAATCACCCCATAACCACATAAAAATAGTTACAGAGCCGCCGACAGCCAGACGGAAGTCAATGTTCCGCCCACCGTATTAAGACCCTGCAATCAGCCACCTTTTCCCGGGCGGTACCAACGACATCAAAATCCTGGCAGGAACTGAGCTCAGAAGGGAAATGACTCACCTTTGGATACACAGGGAGCAACCACGCAGCCATGGAACCTGAGCAGCAGATCTTCCCTATGATCTTCTACGTCCTGCTCCACCACGAACAGCAACGACGGCGAAGACAACCACGGTGAGTACAGCCGTCTAGCACACAGGGGAGGGAGGGAGGAAAAAGAGAGTGACACACACATGCGCAACACACACACCCCCAACCCCAACATCATACACATAATCAGATGCACAAGAAAACAAATTTATACCTCGTACCCCTCAGGAATAATGCAAAGACTACAGGAATTGATGAAAGTGAGTGTAATAATATAAATACATCAAAAATACGTACATCCAATCTAAGAGTATATACATATGTACAAATCAGGGACACTGCCCAGTCCTCAGCGTGCGTGGGCCACAGGGCCACATCACAAAGTCCAAGGCCCCAATTGTCTCCTGCAACACCACAGAGAGACACTGCAGGGGCATCAGTTCGAAAATAGGCAGGCACCTCAGGGAAATGGGGAACGGGAGGGGCACCTCAGCCAGCAGATGGAACAACAGCACTGGTCCTGGAGGGGCCAACATGTACATTGCTCTTTGTCCTGGGGAGTGCAAGGCCACATTCTCTCAAGTGGGTGACTTGCCCACTGGCTCTGGAGGGGGCAAGATGCCCTGTGCTTGGTCCTGGGGAGTGCAAGGCCACAGTCTCACAAGTGGGTGACTTGCCCACATGCTCTGGAGGGGGCACCATGCCCATTGCTCTTTGTCCTGGGGAGGATGGGTGCCATACCCACTGGTCCTGGAGGGGGCCTCGTGCCCTGTGCTTCGGATCCTGGGGAGGATGGGATGAGTGGGTGCCATACCCACTGGTTCTGGAGGGGGCATTGTGCCCAGTGCTTCTTATCCTGGGGAGGATGGGATGAGTGGGTGCCATACCCACTGGTTCTGGAGGGGGCATTGTGCCCAGTGCTTCTTATCCTGGGGAGGATGGGGTGAGTGGATGCCATACCCACTGGTTCTGGAGGGGGAATTGTGCCCTGTGATCTTCATCCTGGGGAGGATGAGATGAGTGGGTGTTATACCCACTGGTTCTGGAGGGGGCATCATGCCCTGTGCTTCTGATCCTGGGGATGATGGGTGAGTGGGTGTCATAATCACTGGTTCTGGAGGGAACATTGTGCCCTGTGCTTTGGATCCTGGGGAGTGCAAGGTCACAGTCTCTCAGCTGGGTGTCATACCCACAGGACTTGCAGGGGCAGGCCACACAACAGCCCATGGATGCAGGTGGTATGAATGTCCATGGGTGGTGACGGCTGCTCAGTGGTGGCAGTGGTGGAGCTGCTGCTGGTGGTGGTTGTGGGGGGGGAAACTCCAGCCCATCCCCTGCAGCCTCGAATGACTGCCCACTGCTGGTGGTGGTGCTGCTGCTGGTGGTGGTTGTGGGGGAAGCTCCAGCCCATCCCCTGCAGCCTCGGACAGCTGATCAGTGGCGGCAGTGGTGCTGCTGCTGCTTCTGCTGGTGGTGGTTGTGGGGAGAAACTCCAGCCCATCCCCTGCAGCCTCGGACGGCTGACCACTGCTGGTGGCAGTGCTGCTGCTGATGGTGGTTGTGGTGGGAAGCTCCAGCCCATCCCCTGCAGCCTTGGACGGCTACTCAGTGGTGGCAGTGGTGCTGCTGCTGGTGGTGGTTGTGGGGGTAGATCCAGCCCATACCCTGCAGCCTCGGACGGCTGAACAACCATGGTTGGTGGTGGGGACTCTGACTGAGTCCCTGCACCAGGCCCCTTCTCCTTCTTGCCTGCTGGTGCAGGCCCCTTGCCCTTCCTGGCTGCAGCTAGGGATGGTTCCCTGCCCTTCCTGGCAGCCGCTGAGGATGGCTCCTTGCCCTTCCGGCCAGCACTTGGTGCAGGCTTCCTTTCCGTGAGGCTGGCTGGTGGCCTGGATCCTTTACCACCACAAGTTGCTGTGGACACTACTGGGCCTGTGGACTGGGTGGCTGAGGTGCTTGCCTGAGTTTTAGCCACCCTGGCCAGATGTGAAGGACGGACGGGGAGGGGTAGGGAAGAGGTCAATGGTGGAGAGGAAAAATGTCTTAGGGACATTGGGGTGGGAAGAGGGAGAAGGTTTGGGAGTGGAGGAAGAGGGAGTGGTTGTGGGAGGTGTCTGTCGGCTGTGTTTGGGTGCAAGTGCATGGGCTGGATGCTGTTGTGAGGTGGATGGCTGTTGGGTGTCTGAGTGCTTGTGTTTGTGTACCTTGTGAGGGAAAGCACAGACACAGTGGGAGAAAACACAGGGGGCGTGTGCATGGCTGTTGGGGTGGTGTCTGCCAGTGAGGTGTGTGTTCTGATAGGTGTGGTGGTGATGGCAGTAGTGGCTGAGGATGTAGTGCATGCAGGTGTGAGTGGAGATGCAACTGGGAGGGAGGTTGAGGAGGGGGCCACAGTGGAGGGAGGGGATGTTTGTATGTCTGCATCTGGATGGTGTTTGTGTGAGTGCCTGTGGGATGAAGTGTGGTGCTTGTATTTGCCTGAACCACTCTTGTGTGTTGTCTTGTGTGCATGCTGGTCTGCCTGTGTGCTTGGTATAGATTGGGGGTGAGGGGAATGGGATTGGGTAGAGGATGTTGGAAGGGGGAGGGTGGAAATAGGGACAATGGCTGCCATTAGAGAGGTCCGCCAAGCCAGTGTGAATGCCCTCCAGAAATGCATTGGTTTGTTGCGTTTGGGCTGCCAGCCCCTGGATGGCATCCACAATAGTTGCCGGCCCCACAGAGATGGATCGCAGGAGGTCAATAGCCTCCTCACTCAGGTCAGCAGGGATCCCTGGGGCAGGGCCTGAAGTGCCTTGGGCGAAGGAGATGCCCACCCTCCTGGGTGAGCTGGCACAGGCATCTCGCTGAGGGGCTGCTGGGTGGGTGGGCGGTGCTGGTACGGGGTATGGCGGCTGTACCTGTAGATGGAGTGGTCACAAAGGTGTCTGCCATCACAAGGGAGCTTCCATCTGAGGTAGTATCTGTGTCCGAACTGTTCCCTCCAGTCTTCGCCTTGGTGCTCCCCTCACCCTCTGTCCCACTGGTGCCCTCATCGTCGGAGGACTCTGCCTCCTGGGTCCTGTGGGATACAGCTCCCTCCATTGCTGGTGCCTCTGCTCCTCTGCCAGATGATGCTAATGCACATAAGGACAGGATGGCAAAACAAAAAGGGGGGGGTACGAGACAAAGGAAACACTTGGTCAATGGCTGCACCAACACCATCGTTGGCATACACAGCACCCTCACACACAGTGAACGGCCCTACGCACTATGCAGTGCACTACAAGTAACAATGCTAGTCACCAGGGCATGGGGAGGGACACATACCGCCAACTATAGCATACCTGGGGCCCACACAGATCCTGCCCTGTAGTGGATGCCTACTAGCTAGGTAGGAGGAATATCACATCTGAACCCTGCCCAACATTGGACCTACTCTGCAATGTCAGGCCAGGCATAGGTGCACCCACTGACATGTCTCCTACACACATCCCCCACCCTAATACCACCCTACCACGCGTAAGTTGTAATGATGGGCACTGTACTCACCCCCTAGTGGCTGCTGTGATGCCCTCAAGCGCCCATCCAGCTCTGGATAGGCCACCGCCAGTATGCGGGCCATCAGGGGGGTCAGGGATCGACAGGTACCCCGTCCTCGTTGGGAGGCCATCCCCAGCTGGGCCTCCACCGTCTTCCATGCCCAGCGTCTCAGGTCCTCCCACATTTTCCCACAGTGGATGCTCCACCTGCAATAGACCCCCAGGGTCGGCATGTCCTTGGCGATATGGCACACCATATACCCTTCTTTTGATGGGCGTTGACCTGCAGAGGAAATACACACAGGGAAAGGTATTACTCAGACCGACCTGCCTGTTACACTCATGGCCCACCTTTCCCCTTCCCATCCTCATTTGCACAGACATTGCCTAGCACACAAGCTGCACATCGCCCAAGGGATATCCACCAACCCCCCCACACGAGGCCTTCACACACACCACTCATTGCATTCATGACACATGCATCGTGCTCACAGTGTACTCACCTGTTGGTCTGGAGCCCCATACAGCAGTCAGAACTGGGGTAGGACCCCATCCACCAGTCGCTCCAACTCTGTCAAGGTGAAGGCAGGGGCCCTTTCCCCATTCACATGAGCCATGGTAGGTTCCAGACACAGGTCACAGCAGCACATGCAGTGTAGGTCCTCTCCTGTTGAAGGTCAGGTAGCAAGTGAATGAACAGATAGAAAATGGCAGTGATGTCCACGGCAGTGCATACCGTCACCACCGGCTTACATCACCATTGGCCACTGTACCCCGTAGGGGCCAATATTATCCAATGAGGCGTTGCATGGCGGTTCCTGACCGTCTCCTGCAATGGCGCACAACTTCAGGGGAATTACCTCACTTCCACCTGTCTATCCACACAGGACAGGCGGACGCCATTTCAGGGGGGGAGTAGGCCTTGGATTACAATTGCCTCACAGTTCACAATTGTCCAATCTGGATAAATGCCACATATACATTTCAAAATAACATCATGCATTGTACTGTTGTGGCTACAATGTACAGTTTATGACCGGCTCCTCACTCTTTTGCCCCCTAGATTGCAACTGCTAGGGATGAATAAGAGATGGAGACATACCCCCGTGCACAGACCCCTGGTAGACTTGGCAACAATGGAGGACAGGCATATTATCCTCACCTACAGACTTGACAGGGCCACAATCACGGAGCTGTGTGTCCAACTGGAATCTGACCTAATATCTGCTATCCATCACCCTAATGGGATCCCCCCTCTTGTGCAAGTACTATCTGTGCTCCATTTCCTGGCAACTGGTTCTTTCCAAGTAACAGTGGGTTTGGCATCAGGAATGTCACAGCCAATGTTCTCAATAGTTCCTACTGGAGTGTTGTCGGCCCTGATTAAACACATGTGCAGCTACATTGTTTTCCCCCAAGTGCATCCACTTGAGGGAAAACAATGTAGCTGCACATGTGTTTAATCAGGGCCACAGTGAAGGCTGACTTATATGCAATGGGACATATCCCCAACATAATTGGGGCGATTGATGGAACACATATTGCATTTGTTCCCCCCACCCCCGGCAAAATGAACAGGTGTACAGAAATCTAAAGAGTTTCCATTCAATGAATGTCCAGATGGTGTGCCTGGCGGACCAGTACATCTCCCACATCAATGAGAAGTATCCTGGGTCTGTGCATGATGCCTTTATCCTGAGGAATAGCTGCATCCCAAATGTGATGGGCCAACTACAGAGGCACTGTGTGTGGCTAATAGGTGAGCCCTGGTTCCCACCCAGTGGATGTTGGTGTATGGATCTGATGTGGGCCATAAGGGATAGTGTGTTGCTAAATGTTGTCCCTCAATATTTGCAGGTGACTTTGGTTACCCCAACCTATCATGGCTACTGACCCCTGTGAGGAATCCCAGGACAAGGGCTGAGGAACATTATAATGAAGCACATTGGCAAACAAGAAGGATCATTGAATGTACTTTTGGCCTCCTGAAGACCAGGTTTCAGTGCTTCCATCTAACAGGTGGATCCCTGTGCTACTCACCCAAGAAGGTCTACCAGATAATCGTTGCATGCTGCATGTTGCTTAACCTTGCCTTGAGACACCATGTGCCTTTTCTGCAGGAGGAGGAGGCTGGAGATGCCCGTGTGGCCAAAGTGGACCCTGTGGGCAGCCAAGATGAGGAGGATGAGGATGAGGATAACAGGACTGCAGTGATTCGACAATATTTCCAATGACACACAGGTAAGACAGTGGTACTTCACATTTCATTGTCATTTTATTGTTTGAGATTGTCACTGGCAGGCTGTGAGTTCCCACTTCTATTCCCACCACTGCACCCTTTGGACACTCTTTTTGCAGATGTTGGTGCCCCTCTATCGCTCCTGGTGTATTCACTGCAGCCAACTACAGGTCTATCCTATGTGCACATTACTGTACAGTTAAAAATTGAAATGTTTTAACCTTGTTAAACGAATACATACTTAAATCATTTGATATACTCCATACTAGTATTTTTTCAAATGGTGTTTATTACAGTGCTAAGAAGAAAAGGGGGAAGTGCAATGGGCTGGGGTGATGATGGAGGAAAGTCCAGGGTATAGTTCCAGTCTATTTGTAGCACAGGTGCATTGTCCAGGGGGGCATAGGAAGGGGAGCAATGGCAGTTCAAGGTGGACAGTGTGATACAGTGGGACACAAGGGTGATAATCAGGAGAGTCTTATTTCCTGGCGCGGGTCTTGGCAATAGTTTCAGGCTTCTGCCTGGATTGCAGGGAACGTTTGCTGGATGGTTCTTCTTCTGCAGGGGGAGGGGTGCTGGTGGCCTGTTGGTCCTGTGGCGGGGCCTCCTGTCCACTAGCAGCAGTGGAGCTGGAAGGTTGTTCAACTGTCTGGCTGGGGGCAGGGGCCCGCTGTTGTGAGGCTGCCTCCCTCATAATGTTGGCCATGTACGCCAGAACCCATGCAATGGAGACCAGGGTGTTGTTAATGGCGTTCAAGTCCTCCTTGATCCCCTGGTACTGTCCCTCCTGCAGCCCCCTGTTCTCCTGCACACTGGCCAGGATATGTCCCAGCGTATCCTGGGAATGTTGGTATGCTCCCAGGATCTGCAAGTGCCTCCTGGAGAGTCGGTTTCCTGGTCCTGTCCTCCCCCTGGCGTACAGCAGTCCTCCCAGATTCCCTGTTGTCCTGTGCCTCTGCCCCCTGAACCATGTGCCCACTGTCACTGATCCCAGGACCCTGATTATCTTGGGTATAGGGGTGTCACGTGGGCTCTCATTAGTCTAATGAGACTACTGGATTTTGAGCAGCAGGATCATCCACGGTGTGGGAGACTGAGACTAACCCACTGCGGGTGACACCTGTCGCTCTAAATCAGGGTTTTGCTCCGGCCAACTAGCAGTGCCTCATCTCTACCGGAGGATAGTGATGATTGGGCAGCCGAGTGCATGAAATATTAGGCTTCTCAGGGAAGTTGTGGTCACTCAGGTTGCATCCGGTTCTCTCATTTACGATTCAGTCTCATATATAAATGACAAACAGAAGCAGTATATGTTTCAATTATTAGTTTAATAAAAAGTCTGCATCTTAGATAGCAAAGCATGAGCTGCAATAACCAGGATGACACAACATGACTGTATTAAAATGGTGAAGAGAAGAGTGAAGCATAAAAATAACACTATCATATTGTCACTATGATCGATGGATTATTTCCTGTCTAAGTCATAATCTGAGCACAGCATGTTAAACTCTAATTCTGCCTTTCAGGTTCCCCTGGGAAGACATCAACCCTCATACCTGAGCAAAGGCCTGTAGTCTGTGTTAGCATCTGTAGTGAAGCATTCGGCAATCAGCATACAGTAGTGGTTCCCAGGCTGGAATCTCCCTCTTAACGTGTAATGGGACTAGGAAGTGTTTTTATAATAACACAGCTGATTTTCAGAGAAAATGTCCCTACATAAGGATGTGTATTTTCTACGAATGTTAGAGACTAAACTTCTACCACGTTCACAGGCAATGTACCAAACTGTAGGTTTGAATGAAGCACAGAGTGATCAAGAATGTCTTGTTTGAGAACACAGTGCGAGGCTAAGCAAAAAGAGTTAGATAGATGAAAATAAAACAGGACCGTAAAAATGGTTATTGTAAAAATAACGATGCAAAGCCGAATAAAATATATCTAGGTTAAGGTGCACAGCGGCCTAGTGTGTTAAAATAACGTACATGGAGCTATAACTAAAATGGCTACACAACAGGGGATGCGATGGGGTCCCTGTAGTGATGAAAACACTGCTGATTGACGTGACCTGGGGACAGAGGTGTGAGTACGATGGGTGGGTGCTGCAGTGGTGTTTCCTGATTGGGGAGAGTCTGTGGAGGTGTGCTGTGGCTGGGAAACCGACTGTCCGGAGGTCCCTGATGGGCCAGGTTGGTCATCCAGATCCAGGCGAACCAAGTTGCTGTCATCACTGTGGGCCTCTTCTGTGTAGGGACTGGCTAGTGCTGGCACCTCTTCTCCTGTGACATTGGCTGGGATACCTGTGGGGATGTAAATGCAGTGTTATTGTTTCTGTATGTGACATTTTGTGCATTGGTGGGTTGCCCTCTTATGTTATATTTGCCCTGGCAGATTTAACTTGTGTGAGTTGGTATGTGGTGGGCTAGCTGATTCTCTCCAGTATGCATGCTTTAGTGATAGGTGTCCATGCAGGTCTGTGAGTGGTGTCCATGCATTGGTGGTGCATGCAGGGCTTGGCATTGGGATGAGTGAGATGTGATGGTGGGGTCTGTGGGAAGTGGTGGAGGGATGGGTGACGGTGGGGGTATGTGATGGCATGTATGTAGGGGGGTGATAGAAATAGAGAGTTGACTTACCAGGGTCCAGTCCTCCTGCTACTCCTGCCAGGTCCTAAGGATGCATGATTGCCAAGACTTGCTCCTCCCATGTTGTTAGTTTTGAGGGAGGTGGGGGTCCACTGCCAGTCCTCAGTACAGCTAGTTGGTATCTTTCTGCAATGGAACACCCCTTCCCCCATAGGTCGTTCCACCTCTTTCTGATGTCGTCCCTTGTTCTGGGGTGCTATCCCACGGTGTTGACCCTGTCCATGATCCTCTGCCATAGCTCCACCTTCCTAGCAATAGATACCTGCTGCACCTGTGTTCCCAGTAGCTGTGGCTCTATCCGGATGATTTCCTCCACCATGACCCTTAGCTCCTCCTCAGAAAATCTGGGGTGTCATTGTGGTGCCATGGGTGTTGTGTGAGTAGTGTGGGTGAGGGTGTGTAGGGTGATGTGTTGGGGTGTGTGTTGTGAGGTGCATGGGTGGTGTATAGGTTATGGTGGTATGTGGCTCTGGTTGTGTGAGTGGTCTTGCCTGTCTCTCTCTGATGGCAATTACTTGTAGTCGTAAAGGGTTGTGGGTGTGTGTTTTGTAGTGGTGTGGGTGTGTGTGTGTGGTGTGTGTAGGGGTGTCAGGTTGTGTATTGTTTAAATTATCCAATGTGGTGTTGTTTTGTTTGAGTGTGTGTATTTTGAGCGTGGTGGTGTGTACCGCCAATGGCTTTCCACGGTTGAATGTCCGCCGTGGTGATTCGTGGGTCATAATGTGGTGGCCGTTGTTCTGTTGGCGTAACAGTGTGGGTTTGGATACCGCCAGTTTATCGCTGACCTTTGGTGTGGCGGACTTGTGTCTAAATAGTGACGGATTGGTGTGTGTGTCATAATATGCCGAACGGATATCTGCGGCGACGGCCGTATGTTGGTAGCAGTCAGCATGGCGGTAAGTGGGATTTACCGCCAATGTCATAATGAGGACCTAAGTTTGCTGCTTAAAACAAGCCACAGACACTGTATCGCCCATCGCTTACATACAAATGGGACAATTCTGTAAAACATTGAGATTCTAATCAGAGTGGTTAAACCACCTCACACTCTCTGACCTAAAGAGGCGACTGCAGGACTGGAGAAACTTTCAAATACATCCAACACAGTTTCCTCTGCGGACCCAGTCTCTTGTAGCTTAATGATGTCAAATTTAGTGACAAAGTCCAACCAAGATGAGTCCTTCTGTTTGGGCGATTACCAGGGATATTCCAATTGATCAGTTTTGCAACTGGCCCTTTAGTCGAAACTGAATCTTCAGAGTAAGGAACAGAAGGGATAGAACAGGCCCTTGGTAGCCTAGTTGCCGTCATAGGGGAAATAAGATCAAATCAAGTCAGTCATTAGCTGTCAGATCCATCCAAGGAAAGAAATAATTGGAGGTTGGAATTATAGATCTCACAAACCTACCCTTAACCTGAAGGGGACGCAAAGGGCCAGGCTGTGATCTAGGTTGCAGAAAACTGTAAAAGAACCCTGAAGAGGGAACATTGATGCAACCAGCCAACAAATTATTGCTTCTGTTACTTAAGATTAAGGGGGTCATTACAACATTGGCGTTAAAAGCCGCTTACCGCTGTGCAGAAGACCGCCAATACACAGCCGCGGCCGCGGAATTCCGCCACAGCTATTATGACCCACATCTCAGAATCCGCTGAAATTCAGACACCCACACAAGTCCGCCACACCAAAGGTCAGTGTTAAACTGGCGAAAACAATTCCTCCACCGTCACACCAACAGAAACACGCCCATGCTATCACGACCCATGAATCCACGCTGTGGTCTTTCAACCGCAGTATTCCATTGGCGCTACACACCGCTGCGCTCAAAATACACGCACATCTCCAAAACACCGCCACATTGGACAATTCCAAATAAACACACCTGATACACATACAAACACCACTCACACACACCCAATTCAATATAAAACACACACCCACATCACCCACAAACCCCTACGACCAGAAATTTTGAGGAAGCCGAGAGACAGAGAGCACAGCAATTGAGAACCCCACCACACAGAGGCACACAACACCATCACCCATACAGCATTCCACGCACAAAACACCACACACCACTACACATCACCACACACATCAACACTTACACCACCTCACACATCACCCACACCACCCCATGTCACGCCAAAGACACCCCAGGTTTTCCGAGG
This sequence comes from Pleurodeles waltl, assembly GCF_031143425.1. Taxonomy (NCBI): domain Eukaryota; kingdom Metazoa; phylum Chordata; class Amphibia; order Caudata; family Salamandridae; genus Pleurodeles; species Pleurodeles waltl. The sequence continues at coordinate 514,063,274 of NC_090450.1, read as the reverse complement.
AGGAGCTCAGGGTCATGGTTGAGGAAATCCTACGGGTAGAGCCACAGCTATTTGACTCACAGGTGCAGCACACCTCCATAGCCAGGAAGATGGAGCTATGGCGCAGAATCGTGGACAGGGTCAACGCTGTGGGTCAGCATCCAAGAAATCGGGGGGACATCAGGAAGAGGTGGAACGACCTACAGGGGAAGGTGCGTTCTGTGGTCTCCAGGCACAACATCGCGGTACAGCGGACTGGCGGCGGACCCCCACCTCCTCCCCCACAACTAACAACATGGGAGGAGCAGGTCTTGACCATTATGCATCCTGAGGGCCTCGGAGGAGTCAGTGGAAGAATGGACACTGGTAAGCCAAATCTTAACTATCATATCCCCCACCCTACCTGCATGCTATCACACACCCCCACCCTCCCCCCCTCCCCTATCACTCCAACTCCTCACTAATGGACTAATAACACAAACCACTCATCCCAACACCAAGCCCTGCATGACACAACCAAGCATGGTCAGCCCTCACCAAAGCATGCTCACTGCACATACCCATAACAACCCCCTAACCATCATTACACAAACCCACACACAGGAATGCTTGCACTGGGGTACATGCACACCCACCCATTGCACACCATTACACACACAGATGCAATAATCATGCTCTTATATCCCTGCAGGACCACTACGGAACGTCACCACACAGGAGGGTCCAGACATCTCTACTCCACCCACAGAAGAGGCCCACAGTGATGACAGCAGCTCTGCCCTACTGGATCCAGATGACCAGCCCAGACCATCGTGGGCCTCGGGACAGTCGGTTCCCCTTGCAAAGGCACAGCCCAACACTGACCTTCCACCCTCTGGTAACACCAGCACAGCACCCACCCAGCGGGCCCATACCTCCGTACCCAGGACACGTCAATCAGCGGTGTGTCCACCACTACAGGGAACCCAGGATAACCCACCACCCCAACAACAACAGGGACCTGGGGGCAGTGGTAGTGGGCACACAGTCCAGGGGAAGAGGCACAGGATCACAGGGGAACTGGGAGGGCTGCTGTGCGACAGGGGGGGGACAGGCCCAGGGAACACACTCTCCACGAGGCCCTATCCTCCATCATGAGAGCATACCACCACTTCCAGGAGACGATGGCGACGGTCCTGGACAAGTTTCAGGAGACCCAGCGCCTGCAGGAGGAGCAGTATTTGGGGTTCAGGGAGGAGCTCAGAACCATCAGCCGCCCTGGGCACCATCGTAGGGGTGCTAAAGGACATACAGAAGACCATGAGGGACACCGTGGCATTCCAAGGGGCCCCTGACACTAGCCTGGACGATGAACTGCCCACCACCTCCGCCGGCGCTAGTGGACAGGACGCCCCGCCACAGGACCACCACACCAGCACCCCACCCCCTGCAGATGGAGAACCACCCCGCAAGCGGTCCCTGAGATCCAGGAACAGGACTGAGCAAGATGGCAAGACCCCCGCCAGGAAATGAGACCACCCTGATTGTCCTCCCACTGTACCACTTTGTTACCCTGTCCATACTTAAACTGCCCCAGCTCCACTTCCTATGCCCATATGGGCAGTGCACCTGTGTGACCAATAGACTGGACTTTGCCATGGACATTCCTCCACCATCACCCATCACCATTTTACAACCCCCCTCCATTTTTTAGCACTTAAATAAACACCCTTGAAGCACAAAACAATCTGGAGTCAGTCTGTGATTTGGTAGATTTATATAATCAATGACAGTGTCAAAATGAGTTTTCAATTGTAATGCCAACATACCTATGTCACACATCACAAGGCCATGAAGGATGCAAGCAGATGACACACGTTGTTAACCACACCTGTGAAACCGTAATGGAAAGGTACAACTCAGTTACCAAATACAGCTACTAAATGACAGACAGGATAGAGGTAGAAGCGTGAAAGTGAATGTAATTGTAAAATAAAATGTTCTCACCTGTGTGTCACTGGAAATATTGCTGTATGACTGACTCCCTGTTGTCTATGTCTTCTTCCTCAGCTTCCTCTTCATCACTGTCCACATGCTCCACAGCTGCATCAACAACGCCATTTGGACCATCCTCCTGCAGAAAAGGAACCTGGCGTACCAAAGCAAGATTGTGAAGCATCGAGCAGGCGATGATGATCTGGCACACCTTCTTCGGTGAGTAGAATAGGGAACCACCTGTAATATGTAGGCACCTGAATCTGGCCTTCAGGAGGCCGAAGGTGCGTTCGATCACCCTCCTAGTCCGCCTATGGGCCTCATTGTAGCGTTCCTCTACCCTGGTCCTGGGATTCCTCACTAGGGTCAATAGCCAGGACAGGTTAGGGTAACCAGAGTCCCCTAATAGCCACACACGGTGCCTCTGAAGTTGACCCATCACATACGGGATACTGCTATTCCGCAGGATGTAGGCGTCATGCACAGAGCCAGGGAACATAGCATTGACCTGGGAGATGTACTGGTCTGCCAAACATACCATCTGTACATTCATAGAATGATAACTCTTCTGATTCCTGTACACCGGTTCACTCCTGCGGGGGGGACCAGAGCTACATGGGTGCCATCAATAGCACCTATGATGTTGGGGATATGTCCAAGGGCATAGAAGTCACCTTTCACTGTAGCCAAATCCTCCACCTGAGGGAAAACAATGTATCTCCTTACGTGTTTCAGCAGGGCAGACAACAATCTGGACAACACGTTGGAAAACATAGGCTGGGACATCCCTGATGCCATGGCCACTGTTGTCTGAAAAGACCCACTTGCAAGGAAATGGAGCACTGACAGCACCTGCACGTCAGGGGGGATTCCAGTGGGATGGCGGATTGGTGACATCAGGTCTGGCTCCAACTGGGTACATAGTTCCTGGATAGTGCACGGTCAAACCTGTAGGTGATGATTAAATGTCGCTCCTCCATTGTCAACAGGTCCACCAGCGGTCGGTATACCGGAGGATTCCGCCATCTTCTCAAATGTCCCAGCTGACGGTGCCAGGAAGGACAACAGCGACCACAGAGTCAACAAATTCGCAGGTATGTACCCACAGATACATAGAACACGACACCAAACACAAAATTCTTCCTGTATGTGTGTTGAGTGTAGGCCTTGGTATGTGTGACGCAGTAGTAAATGAAGCCATTTGGGCCCCTGAAATGGCGACTGCCTGAACTCTAAACTGAGACAATGGGATGTGAGGTATCTGCGCTGGCGTTGTACACCGTCGCAGTAGGCGGTCGTAGACCGCGGCGCAATGCTGCATTGGTTAACATTGGACCCTATGGGTCCCAGGAGCCAATGATGAAGTTCGCCGGCGGTGATGATACGCACCGCCGCGGACGTCACCGCCGCGGACGTGACCGCCATTTTCTATCTGTTCAATCACTCGATACCTGATCTTCGACAGGAGAGGACCTACACTGCAAGTGCTGCTGTGACCTCGGTCTGGAAGAGACAATGGCTGCTGCGTCTGGGGAAAGGGCCCGTGCCTTCGCTGCTCAGGAGTTGGAGAAGCTCGTGGACGGGGTCCTCCCCAGTACACGCTACTCTACGGTCCTCCAGACCAACAGGTAAGTACACAGGGAGCACGTTGTATGGGCTATGCCTGGGTGGAGAGGGCTGGATGTTAGTTGGAAAGGGGCACAGTTCAGGGAACATGAAGGACTGTGAATGCATGTGCCACATGGCAAGGGTAGGGATGGGGGGCCACTCACATCGACGGTGCAGTTGGTAATGACTTCTCTTCTTCCCCTGTGCATGTCATGCAGGTCAGCGCCCACCAGAAGAAGGACATTTGGCGTGCCATCGCCAAGGACGTCCGGACCCTGGGGGTCCACCAGAGACGGGGCACCCACTGCCGGAAAAGATGGGAGGACATTCGCCGCTGGAGCAAGAAGACGGAGGAGGCTCAGCTGGTGATGGCCTCCCAACGTGGGTGGGGTGCCCGTCGCACCATGACCCCCCTGATGTTCCGGATCCTGGCGGTGGCCTACCCAGAGTTGGATGGGCGCTTGAGGGCATCACAGCAGACACAAGGGGGTGAGTACACTCTCATTCTGGGGACTTTGCGCGCAGTGGAGGGGTCTGGGTGGGGAAGGAGGGCTGTGGGTTTCCCTAGGCCAGGGCAAGTTACGTAGGCTAGGCCCCTCCAGAATGCAGGCCATGTGGCACTCCACCCCACCTCAGTAGAGTGTCAAGTACAGGTATACATGCCCCGGTGGCATCTATGTGTGCAGATGTCCACCACATCCATGTAGGTCAGATCCCAGGAATTGCATCTGTAGAGGCCAAGAGCACGGCGTAGTGCAGGGGGCTGCTGTGTCTGTATTGTCCGCCAATGGTAGCGGTAAGCCATGCACTCAACCAGTCTTTCTTCTGTTGTCCCCCCCCTTTTTGTGCTCTCCCTGTTCTTTTGTGCATCAGCATCATCAGGCGGAGGTACAGTGGCACCGGAGCACGAGGGAGCTGCATCTCACATGGCCATGGAGAGCCACACCACAGACTCTGAATACACCACTGGGACAGAGGGAGAGGGGAGCTTCATGTCGGTCACCGGACCTCAAAACAGCGACACAGATTCGTCCGCCGATGGGAGCTCCCTTGTGGTGGCGGCACCATCTGTGCCCCCCACTTCTACAGGTACAGCCGCCACCTCCCCTACCAGCACCGCCCTCCCAGCAGCCCCTCAGCGTTCGTCCCGTGCCCGCTCACCCAGGAGGGTGGGCATCACTTTTGCCCCAGGCACCTCAGCCCCTGCCCCTGTCACCCCTGCTGCCCTCAGTGAGGAGGCCATTGACCTCCTCAGGTCACTCACTGTTGGGCAGTCTACCATTGTGAATGCCATCCAGGGTGTAGAAAGGGAGTTGCAACACAGTAATGTATTCCTGGAGGGCATTCATTCTGGTCAGGCTGCCCTTCATCGAAACCTGTAATCTCTGGCCTCAGCACTGATGGCAGCCATTGTCCCTGTGTCTAGCCTCCCCCCTCCAACTTCCGCCACCCAGACCCAATCCCCTGTACCCCAGCCTATCCCAAGCACACCATCAGACAAGCATGCATACACCTCAACACACAAAAGTCACTCAGGCAAACATAATCACCACACAACCCACAGGCACTCACACAAGCATCACCCACATACAGACACAGCAACATCCACTGCCTCCACTGTGTCCCCCTCCTCGTCATCTCCCTCCTCCCTCCCAGTGTCATCTACACTCTCACCTGCATGCACTACATCTACAGGCACTAGGACTCGCACCAGAACACCGATACCACACACCGCTCACCTGCACTCACCACCCCCACTACCAGTTACATGTCCCCTGTGTCCACTCCCAGTGTGTCTGTGACGCCCCCTCCCAAAGTACACAAACGCGGGCACCCACACACCCGACATCCATCCACCTCACGACAGCCTCCAGTACCTGCACCTGCACCCAAATCACCTAAAGTTACACCTCCTACAACCACCTCCTCTTCCTCCACTCCCAGACCCCCTCCAGCTACCCATCCCAGTCTTCGTCAGCAACTCTTCCTCAGCAACGTTGACCTCTTTGCCCCCACCCCCACCCCTCCAATTGATAGGTCCCGTAGTAGCACCTCAGCCAAAAAAAGTCCAGTACCAGTGGTGCATGTTAAAGGTGTGTGGAGTGCACCGGCCACCAGGGCAGCCAGTGTGACACTGAGCCAAAGCATTGCCAGTCCACCCCCTGTAAAGCACCTCAAGTTGGAAAGTGGACGACAGGACAGGGTGAAGACTCCTGGTGGCAAAACTGCTCACAAGGGTCCCAGGGGGAGTGCAGAGTCAGCTGTGACTCCTCCAAAGGTGGTGAAGGGCCAGAAGAAGTCTGCACAGTCTGGGAAGAGCAGCACGGCGGAGAAGGGTGCCATCCTCCCCGGCGGCCGGGACGCCACCGCCAGCAGTATCGCCACTGGTCCGGAGACCACCGCCAGAGTCAGTGCCCAGGAGGGCAGCACTATCATCACTGGTCCGGAGACCACCGCCAGAGTCAGTGCCCAGGAGGGCAGCACTATCGTCATTGGTCCTGAGACCACCGCCAGAGTCAGTGCCCAGGAGGGAGGCACTATTGTCACTGGTCCTGAGACCACCGCCAGAGTCAGTATCCAGGAGGGCAGCACTATTGTCACTGGTCCGGAGACCACCGCCAGAGTCAGTGCCCAGGAGGGCCCCTGCAGCCACAGCCCCGCTGGGCAATGAGGGACCGTTATGCCACACATCAATTCACAGGTCAGAGACCGCCATGGCAAAGCACTGCTGAACAGGGCAAAGCACCGCTGAACAGGCTAGAGACCGCCATGGCAAAGCACTGCTGAACAGGGCAAAGCACCGCTGAACAGGTCAGAGACCGCCATGGCAAAGCACCACTGAACAGGGCAAAGACCGCCATGGCAAAGCACCGCTGAACAGGGCAAAGCACCGCTGAACAGGTCAGAGACCGCCATGGCAAAGCATCGCTAAACAGGGCAAAGCACCGCTGAACAGGTCAGAGACCACCATGGCAAAGCACCGCTGAACAGGGCAAAGACCGCCATGGCAAAGCACCGCTGAACAGGGCAAAGCACTGCTGAACAGGTCAGAGACCGCCATGGCAAAGCACCGCTGAACAGGGCAAAGCACCGCTGAACAGGTCAGAGACCGCCATGGCAAAGCACCGCTGAGCAGGGCAAAGCACCGCTGAACAGGTCAGAAACTGCCATGGCAAAGCACCGCCGAACAAGGCAAAGCACCGCTGAACAGGTCAGAGACCGCCATGGCAAAGCACCGCTGAACAGGGCAAAGACCACCATGGCAAAGCAACGCTGAACAGGGCAAAGCACCGCTGAACAGGTCAGAGACCGCCATGGCAAAGCACCGCTGAACAGGGCAAAGACCGCCATGGCAAAGCACCGCTGAGCAGCGCAAAGCACCGCTGAACAGGGCAAAGACCGCCATGTCAAAGCACCGCTGAACAGGGCAAAGCACCGCTGAACAGGTCAGAGACCGCCATGGCAAAGCACCGCTGGACAGGGAAAGAACCGCCACATCAAGCATCGTTATCCCATGTGCAGCTGGGACAGTGACGGAACAGGAACCGTCACGGGGAGCATGATGCAGTCTGGGCACCAGTCCCCCTCCAGAACCTGTGGAGACTGTTATCCACTTGAGGGACTGTGGCTTTGCACTCCCCAGGATGTAACAGTGGGCAAGCCACCCACTGTAGAGACTTGAGAGACTGTGGCTTTGCACTCCCAGGAGGTAACAGTGGGCAAGCCACCCACTGTAGAGACTTGAGAGACTGTGGCTTTGCACTCCCCAGGATGTAACAGTGGGCAAGCCACCCACTGTAGAGACTTGAGAGACTGTGGCTTTGCACTCCCCAGGATACATCAATGGGCATGGAGCCCCGTCATGGATCTGGCGTGGTACTGTAATCCGGCTGAGTTGCCCCCCCCTTTCCCTTCCCCCTGAGGTGCCTGTTGTATTTCTATCTGATGCCCCTGCAGTGTTCTCTCCGTTTGTGGACAGGTATCTAGTGTGGGCCTCGCCCATGCATTTTGGGCCCAGTGGTGCACAGACATTGATATGTGCATACATGCACTACTTCTCGTAATGTATGAAATCTGGAATGTGTATATATATATCTGTATATATTTGGTAACTGTATTTTGATACATTACAATGTTTGAACTGAATTCCTTTTGTCTTTGCATTCTTCCGGGGGGGGTTGTGGGTTGTTACTGTGCTGTTTGGAAATGCATTGGTGTGTGTATTGTAGTGGGTGAGAGTCGGGTTGGGGGTGGGGGTGTTGCGTGTGTGTCCCCCTGACTTTTGCCCCCCCTCCCCTATGTCGTAGGTGCAGTACTCACCGTTGTCTTCGTCGCCGACGTAGATTGTGATCGTAGAGGAGCAGAAAGACAAGCGCAGGAAGTATTTGGAGTTCGGGCTCCATGGTGGCCTCCTTCCTCGTGGAGTGTGTTAAGGTGAGAGTTTTCCCATTGCAAAAGCTGTTTCCGCCGTGTTTTTATCCACGGTGAATCCGCCCCGGAAAAGGTGGCGGATTGGCGGGTTGTGATACTGTGGGCGGTACATTGTCTTCCGCCTGTCTGTTGGCGGTGACCGCCGCGCTGATTGTCTGTACCGCCGTGGCAGTCGGAGTGTTAAAGTGGCTGTCTATGATGGCGGTTTCCGCCACGGTCATAATTCCCTTTTTTTGTCCGCCGGCCTGTTGGCGGTATTACCGCCACTTTAACACCGACCGCCAGGGTTAGATCTGGATGCTTACAGTTATTATCTATGCAGTCTCCTTCCAGGCTCTATGGTGTGGGGCCGATCCACCCTGGCTTCCTTACAAAGATAATGTTGTTATAATCTTTAATATTAAAATTCGAGTTTTTGCCTAGACAATCAATGACACACCTTTTTCTTAAGTTGGGTAAATGATTCCTCAGTATCCAAAGACGGGGGTAGTACCCCTGTCATTACTGCAACATAAGGACAACAATCAGGAGGAAACTTCAAGCGTGACAATTTGTCCTTTTCCGGCCGAGCAGGGCCAAAAGCTTCTTGACCAATGGGGGCAACCTGACCATCAGAACCCCCGTAGTCAACTTTTTAACCAACTTGGTGCTCTCAAGGCTCCTTCAGGTGGGTGAGCATGATGAACAGGTGAATCATTATCTATAAAATCTTTGCAAGCAGGAAGTGGGCATGGTGCTGGACTAGGCACATGAGCAATAACAGGCACAGGCCCTGCGTGACCCATGGAGCCCTCGGACCCTGTAGGAGCAGTAGGGATAGAGAAACCAGCTGACCCCACTACTGATGTTAGCGTTGCCCCATCATAATGTCTTGTTAGGGCTGAGACACAGCTCTCCAGGGTCTTCATCGTTTCCTCAAGAGGGGGTGGGGGTAAATAAGCAACAATTAGAGTCACCAGCGATAGCTGGAAGGAGCCAGGTTGATACGCAACGCCCAAAGAATTCTTAATTATGCCTCTCTGCACAGGCCTTTTAGTCTGTTGCTTCCTTTTACCAGGGGGCCCACCCTTACTCCCACTAAAAAATGCTGTCCCACTAAAATTGTCACTGGGAACACTAGGGGCAGAATGGCAGTTGGGCTCCACATTCATGAGTGCTTTTGGAAAAATGCAACGGACATCCTGGGAGTCGCTGAGCCCAACATGCTGTTAGTTGTCTGACTGCTCTAAATGAAAGGGGGACATATTAAGGTGTTTCTCCAAATCCAGGGATAAACTCCTCTCCACGAGGTTGATCTCCTTTGAGATGACCCCGACTGCATTTGCCAGGAAAATGTCCAAAAGTTTCTGTTGGGGGAATTGGCTTTATCAATAGCATTCTCTGAGTTCTTCCTCGTAATCCTCCACATAAGGCCCTCTGATAAAACTAGATGTTATTCATAGCATAATAAAAGAAGGATAAGGCAACACTGCTGCACTGAAGCAATAGGACAGGCACAAGTCTATCTCTGTATGGGAAAATGTGCACTTGACATTTGTAGTCCTAGCCCACTCTGCTGATCTGCAATCAAGACTACTGCGCTGCAGGGAGCACCAGGTGATTTTATGGTGCTCGCCAGTGCTACAGTGTGTGGGCTCTCCCCCTGCCTTGGTGCTGGGGTGAAAGTGTACTTGGACTTTGTGGTCATAATCCACTCCGCTGATCTTCAATTAAGACTCCTGCACTGCGGGGTGCACTAGGTGATTTTATAGCGCTCATTGGTGCTAAAGTGTACAGGCTCCTCCCTTGCCTCAGGCTGGGATGAAAGTACACTTGGGCTTTGTAGTCGTAGCCCATTCAGCTGGTCTGCAATCAAGACTCTCATGCTGCGCAGAGCACCAAGTGATTTTACAGCTCTCACTGGTGCTAGAGTGTATGGCTTCTCCCCTGATTGAGGGCTGTGGTGAAAGTACACTCGGGCCTTGTAGTCCTAGCGCACTCACTGATCTGCACTCAAGACTACAATTACATGAGATTCTAAATCTGGTAATTCACAGCTATGATGTAGCAACAGTTATTAACAAAATGTGTTACCTACTGAAGATGTTCTAGGCCAGACTGACGGGGCTGTCTGAGAGCCTGGCAGTGCAACGGTGCTCGTCTGCTGTGACCGAAAGCAGGAAGCACAGCTGTCGGAGAGGAAAGATGGCAAGGAAGGTCATGGCGGTTGAGTATTTTATTTCACCTTTGAGGAAAAAAGGAGAGGCTATATTATTTATGGCTCCCCTGTTACAATGTTGCCCCAGCCTAGCAGTTATGAGCAGGGATAGATGATTTTGGGGGTGTTACATAGCATAAAAATTTAGATGGGCAACTGTGAGTTACGGGGATGTTTTTCACCTTGGGGTCCTGAGTGACATCATCGACAATGCAAGCGTTGCTCTTGTTGTCTATTTGATGGCACTCAAAACTCCCAGTGAAAAGCATCCCAGTAAGTGTTGAGCCTGCCAACCCAGATATACCCCAGTAAAAAACTTCTGTGTTGATCATTTGCCTTTGCAGGGACCAATGCTTGTTTACTGAGACCAATGCTTATTTGCAGAGACTAATGCTTGTTGGAACTAATGCTTGTTAGAGACCAATGCTTTTTTGGGAACACATATTGCACAAGCCTCCAGCATCCCTATGACTCGGCTGGGTGTGTCTCCCTATGAATCAGACTGGGTGTGGCTGGATGCAGCAGGTATTTAAACCATACCCAGCCTGAGTAAAATGCTTGCTGTAATGGTCACCAGCTGCAGAGAAGGAATCTCTGCTCCTCCGCTTTTGACCTTCACATTATGTTCTGTCCAGCATCTTGAAAGTCGCTTCTGGAAGAAGGAGATACCGAGAGAATTAACCCTTAAAATTGTGGTAACGCGTAGCGTGCAATTTGAGAACATTTTTTTCTAAAACTTGATACTTGCTGACTTGAAACTTGATAAGCGATTGTTCCAGTATGCGATGCATCTAAAAGGACACATCTTTGGGTTTTAAGGTCATTGGGATGTTCGCCACTTGTCATGCTTATTATAGCTGATGTGGCATTACTATTGTTGTTAAATAAGATGTACTGTGAATACTGTTATTATTCATGAGTTCAAAGTGTCATTTGCATTATTTCAAATTGTTACTGGTGATGAGGAACATTCTGCGTTTGGCACTTAAAAGAAGTTGAAGCTTATCTTTGCCATGCTCAAAATTACGCTGTGATGTAGCAGTGAAAAGCCAGTTGTTCGTGAAGTTGAACACTATTGATTAATATTTGTTTTCATAGTAATACAACATGAGCCTTAGTCCTTGATATTAACCCTTTGTTTTCAGGGTGATTTAAGAATTGAATTGCGTTCCTCGCAATACTAGCACAGTACAATTATGAACCCATGAATATCTGGAGAATCTAATTCCCTGAAAGTTAGTTCTTCTCAATGTTGCCTATGTAAATGTCTATGAGTCGAGTGAGTCAGCATCTTGGGAAATCTCATCAAGGTGAAACACGCAAGATATCCACTGAACGTCAAGGAGCATCTAGCTAGGATTAATTGAGGTGACAAGGGACTAATCTGGGATCACAGTGGGAGTAGTTATAGACAGTATAGGAGGTTCAAGGCTCCTATTTAATTGCAGGTAATCCACATCATTTCTGAAAATTCCTAGAGAGAGGGGGAGCCGTCAAAAGCGGGAAAGGGGACCCCAACAGGTAAATCTAGCTTGCACATCATAGTTTAACAGTAGAGTGCACACGGGTTATGAGATATTAGTTATTTGACTGATGTGTAATTTGTCATAAGACAGACTGGCTCTTCAAAAACCATCACTAGGCATCCGGATCCAGCCCTGCAACTCCAGTGTCTCTCTCCTTGTCTCATCTATCCCCTTTCTCTCAGAATATTGTGGTGCTGATCATGTGTATTTCAGTAGGAGGCTTGCAATGTTTAGGTGGAATTGGGAACAAGCAGCTAGGTCAACATTGTGTCTCCGTGGGATGAACAGGTTAATGCTTGACAGTAAGTCATAGTTAACCATCCATAATTCTGTATGTTATACATAATTACCATAGGAGCCTTTATTGTTAATAACCAGATCTATATCCACTTATTCACGGCAGTGATATCACAACAATGGGTAACCAAAGTAGATACCTACTGTTGTGAGCTTTGTGATGTCACAAGGTGAAGCGTTCACTCCCATTTTTTTCCACAGAGCTGTTTGAGTCTCTAGAGAGCCCACTGAATTGGCAGAATGGTAGTTGACAGTCTCACCTGCCTTCTTCACCTCTCCCAGGCCCTCATTGACCAAGAAAAATGTAGGAGATTATTGCTGGGGATGTGCCTTTACCAACCACCTTCTCAGCAGTCAGAGCAGGTCTCTGACGACATATGCTGACAGGACAAAATAACCCCAGCTAACATGCAGCTTTCACAGAGCTGCTGCCAGCACTATGCTGGTGTTATTCTGGCTTTTCTCACTCAATGTGAGTGCAGGGACCAAGGCTTTGGACACAGAAGGGTGGATGGGAAAGAGGGTGGTGTGGTTGGTGGTTAGTGGAAGGTGGCTAGGTATTTTTAATGTATTCAAAGGGGGAGGATGCATGTGAATGTTGGAGGGGACAGTATTTCAAGGCCAGGTGTAGGAAGGTAGCCTCTTTCTAGCCTTGTTACCCCCATTTTTGGCCTGTTTGGGAGTATATGTCAGGGTGTTATTACTGTCTCACTGGGATCCTGCTAGCCAGGACCCCAGTGCTCATAGTGCAAACCCTATTTTGTCAGTGTGTTTGATATGTGTCACTGGGATCCTGCTAGCCAGGAACCCAGTGCTCATAGTTTGCGGCCTATATGTGTTCCCTGTGTGGTGCCTAACTGTATCACTGAGGCTCTGCTAACCAGAATCTCAGTGTTTATGCTCTCTCTGCTTTTAAAATTGTCACTGCAGGCTAGTGACCATTTTTACCAATTCTAATTGGCACACTGGAACACCCTTATAATTCCCTAGTATATGGTACCTAGGTACCCAGGGCATTGGGGTTCCAGGAGATCCCAATGAGCCGCAGAATTTCTTTTGCCATTCATAGGGAGCTCAGACAATTCTTATACAGGACTGCCATTGCAGCCTGAGGGAAATAACATCCACGTTATTTCACAGCCATTTTACACTGCACTTAAGTAATTTATAAGTCACCTTTATGTCTAACCCTCACTTAGTGAAGGTTAGGTGAAAAGTTACTAAGTGTGAGGGCACCCTGGCACTAGCCAAGGTGCCCCCACATTGTTCAGGGCAATTTCCCCGGACTTTGTGAGTGCGGGGACACCATTACACGCGTGCACTACATATAGGTCAATACCTACATGTAGCTTCACAATGATAACCCCAAACATGGCCATGTAACGTGTCTAAGATCGTGGAATTGTCCCCCCAAGCCAAATTTAGTACTGGGGTGCCAATCCAATGCACCCCTGCGGCTCCAGCATGGACCCCGGGTACTTCCAAACTAGCTCGCTGGGGTTTTCTCTGCAGCTACTGCTGCTGCCAACCCTCAGACAGGTTTCTGCCCTCCTGATGTCTGGGAAACCCAGTCCCAGGAAGGCAGAACAAAGGATTTCCTCTCAGAGAGGGTGTTACACCCTCTCCCTTTGGAAATAGGTATTAAGGGCTGGGGAGGAGTAGCCTCCCCCAGCCTCTGGAAATGCTTTGAAGGGCACAGATGGTGCCCTCCTTGCATAAGCCAGTCTACACCGGTTCAGGGAACCCCCAGCCCCTGCTCTGGTGTGAAACTGGACAAAGGAAAGGGGAGTGACCACTCCCCTGTCCATCACCACCCCAGGGGTGGTGCCCAGAGCTCCTCCAGTGTGTCCCAGGCCTCTGCCATCTTGCATGAAGAGGTGTGAGGGCACAATGAAGACCTCTGAGTGGCCAATGCCAGCAGGTGACGTCAGTGACCCCTCCTGATAGGCTCTTACCTGGTTAGGTAGCCAATCCTCCTCTGAGGGCTATTTAGGGTCTCTCCTGTGGGTTCCTCAGCAGATAACGAATGCAAGAGCTCACCAGAGTTCCTCTGCATCTCCCTCTTCGACTTCTGGCAAGGATCGACCGCTGACTGCTCCAGGACGCCAGCAAAAACGCAACAAAGTAGCAAGAAGACTACCAGCAACAATGTAGCGCCTAATCCTGCCGGCTTTCTCGACTGTTTCCTGGTGGTGCATGTTCTGAGGGCTGTATGCCTTCACCCTGCACTGGAAGCCAGGAAGAAATCTCCCATGGGTCGACGGAATCTTCCCCCTGCTAACGCAGACACCAAACTTCTGCATCACCGGTCCTCTCGGTCCCCTCTCATCTTGACGAGTGTGGTCCCTAGAACACAGGAGCTGGATCGAAGTGACCCCGACAGTCCAGTGGTCCTTCTGTCCAAATTTGGTGGAGGTAAGTCCTTGCCTCCCCACACCAGACAGTAATCCTGTGGACTGCGTGATCTGCAGCTACTATGGCTTCTGTGCACTCTTGCAAGGATTCCTTCATGCACAGCATAGCCCAGATCCCTAGCACTCCGTCCTGCATTGCTCAACTCACTGAGTTGACCACTGGCTTCGTGGGACCCTCTTTTGTTGTGTTGAGACAACTGCCGTGCTCAGATTTCTTGAACACCTGTTCAAGTGCTTCTGCAGGTGCTGCCAGCTTTTGCATGGGCTCTCTCTGTTGCTGAGCACCCCTTCTGTCTCCTCCTCCAAGGGGTGACCTCCTGGTCCTTCCTGGGCCCGGGAAGCACCTATTATCATCAACTGCGACTTTTGCAGCTAGAAAGGCTTGTTTGCGGTCTTTCTGTATGGAAACAACTCTGCATCCTCCAGCATGCCGTTGGACATCTTCTGACAAAAGGAGAAATTTCTAGCACCTTCTGTTGTTGCAGAATCATTGGCTTCTTCCACCCGGAGGCAGCCCTTTTGCACCTTCATCCAGGATTTAGTGGGCTCCTGCCCCCCATGGATACTTGCGTGACTCTTGGACTTGGTCCCCTTCCTTTACAGGTCCTCAGGTCCAGGAATCCGTCTTCAGTGCTTTGCAGTCAGTTGTTGTCTTTGCAGAATCCCCTAGCTCGACTTTATGTCTTTCTGGGGTAGTAGGGTAACTTTACTCCTACTTTTCAGGGTCTTGGGGGGGGTATCTTGGACACCCTTAGTGTTTTCTTACACTCTCAGTGACCCTCTACACACTACACTAGGCCTGGGGTCAATTCACGGTTCGCATTCCACTTTTGGAGTCTATGGTTTGTGTTGCCCCTAGGCCTATTGTTTCCTATTGTATTCCATTGTGTTCTACAGTGTTTGCACTACTTTTCTAACTGTTTATTTACCTGATTTTGGTTTGTGTGTATATTTTGTGTATATTACTTACCTCCTAAGGGAGTATATCCTCTGAGATACTTTTGGCATATTGTCACTAAAATAAAGTACCTTTATGTTTAGTAACTCTGAGTATTGTGTTTCTTATGATATAGTGCTAAATGATATGAGTGGTATAGTAGAAGCTTTGCATGTCTCCTAGTTCAGCCTAAGCTGCTCTGCTATAGCTACCTCTATCAGCCTAAGCTGCTAGAACACTACTAATCTACTTTTAAGGGATAACTGGACCTGGCACAAGGTGTAAGTACTATTAGGTACCCACTATAAGCCAGGCCAGCCTCCTACCCCAGGTTATCATTAACATTTGGAGGACAGGCCATGGTATGTATGGCTCCCTCATTCCCCCTTTGCACTTGTGTATATGTCGAAAGAAGGGTTAATGATTTGGGGGCAATGCATAACATAAAGGTATTGATTATCTCAATAAAACTCTTTACAATTATGAGAGTTTCAAAAAGAAAGAGCGCTTTTTCTCCACCTGCCTATGTCTCTACCCTCTCTGAATGTCTACCTTTCCTTAGCATTCTCTCTTAAATGACGGAACTCAGTCCCTAACCTGATTCATTTCCTTCTAATGGAGCGACACATATCCTCTTGGAAGCTAGTCCCTTACTCTGTTATTTCCCTAGTCTGCCCTTGTGAAGCTAACATAAAAGTAAGCACCACTAGAACAGGAAGTGGGGTGTTGAGAGAGAGAGAAAGAAAAAGAGAGAGAGAGACAGAGAGAGAGGCACACAAGTTTGTCACAGTATGGTCTCATAAGTCGAGTGTCTTCAGTCTGTTGATGACAGTCCTCGAATGGTTAGTGAATGTTCAGGTGATACTGTGAAGATAAACACCAGATACAGTTATCTTCCCCTTTCAGCGTATCTTGTGATCTTTTCTAAGCAGTTAGACTGTAATTCTTCCTGCTTCTTAACATACCTGACACCCTTCTATGGTCCCGAACTGCTTGCTTTGAGGGATTTCTCTGCTTTTGCTTAACTGTTTATCTAAGGAGATAGAAAGTCAATACTGAAGTGAAGCAGAATTTTGTATTGTGGACTCTAACTTCCATTGTCCTTTTAAAGTAAATTACAATATTTTCCCAAGATTTTCTACAGGTGTTTTGACATGCTGAAATGTTCATCTCCCTGGTAACATGTACCGATCTTTCCTTAGAAATCACTGGTGTACGAAGAACTCAGGTTTTTTTCTAATAGGCGCCTGCGTCTTAAATAAAATAACTGAAAATTAAGTTATATTCTCATGTTCTATCTTTTCTTTTCGCTGGATTTTTCTGGCGTCTGCCGAGGTCTCTGGGAGCAAGAAAACAGGTACGTGAAAGCACAGGGATGCATACCTCAAGTGAGTCGCTCGTACTCTTCCAAGGTCTCTGAGTAACATGCGAGGTCTACGATTTGGGGGTTGCATAAACAGTCCAGCCATACCAAAAATTACCATAACCTGCGAGAGGTAATGTTATTAACGTGCACAAGCAGTTCCTCTGTCTCTGGGCCACAAACATGTTTGTGTGCCTGACTGCTCTCACGAGCCACTTAAATTATATATCTACCTCCATCCACATTCGTGGGCATGAGCCCTGGATCCTGAACAGGTCCTCTTGATGGTGGCTGGACCCTTACACCAATCTCCGATTTTCAAAATAAAATCTGTAGTCGGCAGCTCCAAGTGTTTTTTAAAACGTTTTAAATTCAGTTTTACTAAAATATGTCATAATATATTATTATCATAGTTTTAGTGTTTATGGTGCCTGTGACTGGAGCTTAGGGCAGTAAGATTTTTCTTTGGTGCTTGGTTGCTCATCTGCTTAAAAATTAGGATGGCGAGAAGGTACTTTTGTTCATTTTCATTCAATTTATTCGCTGTATGTCATTGGTATACAGAGACGAATAGGCTTTAAAAATGTGAAACCTTTTGATTTAATAGCACACATTATATTGCTATCAGTCAATCCATCGGAATTTGTAAAGCATGGCTAATCACCTATGAGGGTATCCTTGCACTTGCAGGTCCAGGTGGAAGTAGTGAAAAGGAGAGGAAAAACAAAGAGAAGGTACACAAAAATGGAGAAAAGAGCAAGGAGAAAGTAGTGAAAAAGAGGGAAAAGCAAAGAGAAGAATTACAAAAACGGGGTAAAAAGTAAGGAGAGAGTAGTGAAAAAGAGGGATAAGCAAGGTGAAGACTCAAAAACAGGTAAAAAGTAGGGAGAAAGCAGTGAAAACTAGAGAAAAGCAAGGGTAAGGCACAAAAAAGGGTGAAAAAAGTAAGGACAAAGCAGCGAGAATGATGGAGAAGCAATGAGATAGCACGCAAAAAATGAGGAGAAAAGCAAGGAGAAGCAGTAATTATACATTAAAGGCAAGGAGAAGGCACACAAAAAATAAAGGAAAAAGCAATGCGAAAGAAGGGAAAACAAGAGAAAAGCAAGGAGAAGGCCCTCAGAACTCAGGGGAAAAAGCAAGGAGAAATCAGCGAGAATGACTGAAAAGCAATGAGAGAGACACAAAAAATGAGGGATAAAGCAAGGAGAAAGCAGTGAAAATTAGGGTAAAACATGGAAAGGGCATGCAAAAACAGGGGAAGCAAGACGAAAGCAGTGAGAATGAGGGAAAAGCAAGTGGAAGACACACACAAAATGGGTGAAAAAGCAAGGAGAAGACAGGAGCAGGAACGATGCAGAAGCACAGTGAGGACTGGGCATGGGACTTGCTATCACTATTTCTACAAGAAAGTATACATTACAATTTGCTCTATACAACCAGAAAATAAATTACATCACTGTTGTGCTCTTTTACTCTCGTTCCCCTTTGTTTCCCTCTCTCTTTCTAGCTGTTTTTCCTCATCTCCTTTTTGAGTAAATGTCAAGTTCTTAAACAAACAGACCAGGGCACGAAAGTAAGCTTTTGTGAACAGGGCATGTAGGGCCCTGACCTGCCTTCTGAAATGAGCTTTTACAAAATGACCATTGAGGCAATAAGTAGAACAGAGGGTACAGTTGTTACAAGCAGCAAAGTCAAAGGTATTGTTAACGCGTCCGTCTATGTTAATTTATACACATCAGGACTCGTTTTAGGCCGATGAATCTTTGGGCTCAGTGGTGAGACACTGTAGGACGAGATAACTGATCAATATATCAATCAATATGTCAATAACATTGTCAACAGTTAACACCAAAATATATCTTACTTTAGTCATTAATAAACCTTTGGCGCAATCATGACCTTTCAGTCACGAATAACCACACCTTAATGGATTTTTATGAATTTTATTCCCTATTGATTACAATCTAATAGCAAATGCATCAATCTCAAAACCAAGAAGCAAATAAACATAATCACAAGATGACAATCATAATACGCTTTTCAATAATGCAAAGATCAGAAGCATAGACAATCAGATGACTATAAGCAGATCGTAATACATAGAACCTTCTAGAGATATTAGTTCAGCATAGCACTACGTCAGTCACGTCAGGTTGTCAGTCGGGATGAATGTCTCATCTAACCTCTAATTAGCATTGGCATGTTGGGCTTCATGCAAAACAATTTTGAACACCAATTTGGAAAACATCTAACTAAGGTCTCTAATCAAAAACATACAGCAGTTGATACCTAGAAAGAAAAGGCAAATTAATGCATTTCCATTATCAATGATTATATTTACCCTCCTCAGAATAGGATAGCGTACAGGATCAGTCTTCGTCTTCAGGACATCAGTTAGTTCACCGTCAGTCTATCTAAGTTAGAGGCAAGGGACACTCTCCTCATGAGGAGAAAAGTGTAATGGGGCAGTCTATGGGCAAGGATGGTTTTGTCTAAGTCTCAAATCACCAAATAAAGTGACAGAGTTTCTGGATGCAATCGATATCATTCCCTACCTAATGCCCTTTGTCTCTTGTGTCATGGGTTTTTAAACCTTTTTCGTAATACATTCCCCCAAGATTCTATTGGTCAGTCTCTACACCCCACTATCGGTAGCCTATTAAATTATACATTAAGTAATGCATTTGTCATTTCACGATAATTCCCTAATTCCTAATTGGTCTTCATAATTGACGTTTTTTGTAGGTGGCACAACCGGGGTTACTTCATCGTCTTTGCACATATCAGGTCAAAAGTTCTCTTCTTCTCGCTTCACCGTCCTTGGAAGTGTCCATGTTTGTTGCAAAGCCTATAAAATTTTATAATAAAGCTACTAGCATGCGGATGGGAAAATTGGGCATTGTTGCAAATAAGTAAGAAAAGGAACAATTGCTGGGTCATGGTCTTTTGCAAGTCAGCACACTGGAGAAACAGAAAAATATGCTTTAATATGAGAGTTACACAGCTAGTTCTCGACTCACGCTAACTTAAGATATATGGTTCCAATGAATGCAGTTTTATACGTGTTAATGTGCTCAGTTAGGCAAACTATAAACGATTATTTCTTACAGTCGACATTAGTTTATAGATATGAACAATTCTCCACGTTTATGAATACGCTTCATTGAATATTTTTATTAATACAGCATTGTTAGACATAAGCATTTCACGTCTATAATATGTAATATTTAAACTACGCTCTCTCAGTATCAATGGGGTACTTATACAGTTCCAAAATACTTCTTATTCTTCCAGACAATGTTGAAATCTACTTGCAGAGGCTTAGACTAAAGTGGCTGAGGAAGGAAAACGCCAAAGAGATGTCCAAATCACAACTGAGAAAAGTAAACCATTGTGGAACTAAGGTTTGGTAAAGCTCCGGGCCCACATCTCTCAGAGGCTACTTCTGTGAATGTTAAGCAGCTACTTGATGTATCTAACTAGGTATATCTCTCAGTCCCTCCTCTGATGACGCTCGTCATCACACAATCTTTTGATCTTAATTTTTCA
The DNA here is from genome assembly GCF_031143425.1 of Pleurodeles waltl. Lineage (NCBI taxonomy): Eukaryota > Metazoa > Chordata > Amphibia > Caudata > Salamandridae > Pleurodeles > Pleurodeles waltl. Next base: position 514,042,996 of record NC_090450.1, on the reverse strand, counting down.
CCTTGCGCATAATACGCATTTCAACATCCTGCCCTTTATGTGAGCTTTCCCATATTTAATTGAACATTTTCTCTCTTTCACTTTCTTCATTTCTTTTGGTTCTTTTAGTCCAATTTCTTTTCACTTTATCATTAATTTTACATATTCCCCATAATCCTAATAAACAAATTAAAACAATTAATAGACCCATCATAATTTTTGCAAGTACCCCATTCCAGATGTTGGTAAACCAGCTTCCCACTCGGGCAATTCCTTTCCCAAATTTCTCCCAAACACCAGGTTCTTTTAGATCCTTTAGATCTGTACTATCTCTAGTAAGGTTAGTAAGCATGCTTCTAATTCTCTTACTGTTATCTGGTACAAATGAACAACAATGATGTTCATTAAGCATTTTGCACACACCTCCACTCTTTGCTAAAAAGAATGTCTAAAGCAAGCCGGTTTTGAAGAGTCATAGCTCTTTCTGCAGCAAGTTCAGTATCCATCAGAAGTATAGCTCCTGTAAAATGTGTCAGCATGTTATCTACAATAGTAGACAACCTTTGAATTTTCATGGAATTTAAGATAACCCTGATGGGATTATAGCTCCAAATATGTCACCAATGACAGCTGCCACTGATTCTCGTTTTTGTCTAGTATGTTGTAATTCAGACGTTTTAGGTATTTGTTTTACGTCATCAATCTGGTATATCTTTGGGAATACTATTCCCAAATAACATGTCCCATACCATCCCTTAGGAAGACGGTAATATGCATTTAACCCACAGATGTAATAGATTCCAGGAATCGCTGGGTCTTGTCCATTTAACATAAAGGTCCATTTACTCTGAAACAGAAACACATGCCTACATTCACTCGTTCCCACAAACAAATTATCTTGATCAGATTTCGGTCTATATACACAAAGTCTACCTACATGTAATGCATCTATAGCTAATTTGCCTTGTGTTTTAATTGCAGTATAAGCATAATCGTTTGCATAAGTACGTTTTTCTAAGCCTTTTTCTAATCTTTCTTTCAGTGCTTTGCGTCTATCATCTGTGTGATCTAAAAAGCTTTTCTCTACAGGAGACAATAAGCAAGTCAAATTATTGCGATGTGCATAAGCAGTTCCAAATGTAAGTGTTGGTTCAAAGAATCCTCTAACTATTTTAATATCATGCTCTTTAGCTAACTTGTTTAAGAACTCAATTACAGGCACAAAAGAAAATACAACATCCAAATTTGAATAAAAGTATTGCACATGCTCTTGATCATAAAATCTTGTTAATAGCAAACTGCAGCTAATTCCATAAGGCTGTGATAAGTAAGAGGGAGGCTGTGATAAGTAACTCCCTCCTGCACAGATGAAGGAATTTTAGTACACACATAACAATCTTTCGCCTCCATAGTTTCCACATACTCATTTAGTAAGCGATAGAAGACATTAGTAGAAAGTTCCCCTTTCGTATTAGTTCCCTCATGCAGATGTCTCGCATCTTGTTCAAATTTTTCCCACGGCGATAGTTTGTTAGCAGTAGTAGTAGTCTTAGGTTTTGAAGTTGCATTAACAGTTTCACTCTCTCTCCATGGCATTCCTACAATCACTCCCACAATCATTATTGCACAGACAACACCTATCATAAGTCCTAACCAACCACATACTTTACTTCCTTTGCTACTATAAGCCATGTTTGTATAGAATCAGAATAGCAGATCAACAATCAACTCTGAGAAGCAAACTCTTTCTGCGTATTTTACAGCGTCTTCACTCACTCCAGGACCCTTTTCGTCAATTCAGGTTAGCAGCTTGTCGTAATCAGGTTTCTTAAAGTCAAATCCAGGTTTATTGTCACTTTCCGGTAGTTTCTAAAGACCCTTTTTTTTTCTTTTCAGCTTTCACAATTTCAAATTTTATCTCCGTTTTCTTGTTGTATATTGTTCAGGTACCGTAGTATTGGCTTGGTACTTCTCGATCAAAGCAGAATGCTAAAAATTCTTGTTGCCATTCAGAGGTTGTAGCATATGCCCATTCAGGACCTGTATATCTTCTGTCTGCTATTCTCTTTCTCTTTAATTTTCGTTCACCTTGTTGTTCTCCTTCACTCAGATCATCTGCCTGTGAAGTATCGCTTTCCTCTATTATTGTCTCGTTTGCTATTTCTCTTATTCTAAGATGTGACTTGTCTGGCCAACTATCACCCCTGTGTGTCTTGTCTCAGTGTTTTCCTTCAGGACATTGGACAGCACCCTCCTCTCGTGATATGGTGTTTTCCCTTGACGGACCTGCAACTGGTTCAGAAGACTGGGATTCGTTTCGATTTGAATTTACCACTTCTCCTTCTCCGTCGTCTTCAGGTTCTACTCTGTATTCAGGCTCTGAATTGTATTTGTCTACTTCTGGGAGAACCTCTCCTTGCCTTAGTTCTCCTGCTGCCTCAACTGAGATAGGCACTCCGTCACTTCTCTCGAACTCACTGTCAGCTTGAGTGACAAGGCTGTTCTCAGTGCGCTCTCCTGTAGTCTCAGATCTTTCTTGACTAATCTCTGACTCTGAGACTTCTCCTCCTGAAGTTGCTATACCGGAATCTTCAAGTTCATCTTCAACAGGACACGTTACCCTTTTTGTATGGCTGGCATGTATCCAGTTGGGAACCCCAGCACACTTAACAGCAGTAGTGGTTGTTAGTGTTACTTGATATGGCCCCTTCCAACGCGGCTCAAGACACGATTTCCTCACGTGCTTCTTGACAACCACCCAATCTCCAGCTTGCAGAGAGTGTCCTGGTTCGCCGATTGGTGGTAACATGTTAGCTTCCACCTGGTGAGAGAAAGAGCGAATCAGGTCAGCCAAACGTTTGCAGTAATCCAACACCATATCATCTGTAATATTCACTAGTGCATTTGCAGGTACCGCCGGTAACCTCATTGCTCTGCCCATGAGGATTTCATGGGGGGACAGTCCCGTTTTCTTATCTGCGTGTTTCTCATAGACATCAGTACTAGAGGTAACGCATCTGGCCACTTCATGTTTGTTGCTGCACACATTTTTGCTATTCTTGATTTTAAGGTACCATTCATCTGTTCAACTAATCCTGATGCTTCAGGGCGATAGCTCCAATGCAACTTCTGCTCAATGTTGAGTGCGGCACACAGAAGTTTAATCACCTCATTGTCAAAGTGTCTTCCCCTATCTGATTCTATAGAAACCGGAAACCCGAACCTTGGTATTAATTCTCTGAGTAGTAGTTTTGCGACTGTAAGACTGTCATTCCTACGTGTGGGATATGCCTCAATCCAATGACTGAAAACACACACAATTACCAACACGTACTTCAGTCCTCCACAAACAGGCATTTCAATGAAATCCATTTGCATTTTGTTAAATGGACCTCCAGCTCTCCCAATGTGGCTCAAAGTTACCACTGTTCCTTTCCCAGCGTTCATCTGTTGACAGACGACGCACCTGTGACAAGTAATTTCTGCGGCATGTCTGAATTTTGGATTGAACCAATCAATTTTGAAGGATCTGATCATGGCATCTCTTCCCAAATGCGCCTGCCCATGGTATAATCGGGCAAATTGTGACAGAAGACTATTTGGCAAAACCAATTTTCCTTCCTCTGAAACCCACATATCATCTGCTCTTTGTACACACTGAATTTTCTGCCAGGAACGTTTTTCTTCTTTGCTAGCACGGCTTTGTGATGTCTTTAATTCATCGAAGGTATCAACCACTCGTAATGCTAGGCTTAAGGTTGTGTCATTCTCAGGTTGTGGTAACAGTTCCCACTGCTCTTTAAATGATATACAGTTTAATGCACAGAATCTGGCAACTTGGTCTGCATAATCATTCCCCATTGACACAAAGTCTTGTGATCTGGTGTGAGTACTGCACTTCACCACGGCAATTTCAAGAGGCAACTGAATCGCATGTAACAAATCTCTTATTTGTTCTCCATTTTTCACTGGTGAACCAGAGGATGTCATGAAACCCCTCTGAGACCAGAGTTGGCCAAAATCATGCACACTTCCAAATCCATATCTGCTGTCAGTATAGATTGTCACTTTCAAATTTACAGCAGCATGGCAGGCTTTTGTAAGAGCCATTAATTCTGCCACCTGTGCAGAAAACACTTTCTCGAGCCAGGAGGCCTCGACTATGCCAGATATGGTACATACCGCTTAACCAGCTCTCAATGTTCCTGTTGAATCTCTTAGGCAGGACCCATCAACGAACATAATGCAATCGTTTTCTTTTAACTGGGTATCCTGTATGTCTGAACGAGGTTTGGTACAAAGCTCAGTCACCTCAAGACAATCATGCTCAAATTCTTCCCCATCTTTGATTTCTGTATTCTCATTGGGAAGTAGAGTTGCCGGGTTCAGCACAGTGCATCTTTTTAATGTAAAATTTGGTGACCCCAAAATAATCGTCTCATATTTGGTAAGTCGTGCATTCGTCATGTGTTGCGTCTTAGTTCGTGTCAACAGAATTTCAACAGAATGTGGAACCAATACTGTCAAAGGGTATCCCATGACTATGCCCTCACATTGGGAAAGGCTTTGACCAACTGCTGCGACTGCTCGCAAACAACCCGGTAAGGCTGCTGCAACAGGGTCCAAAGTAGCTGAAAAATATGCTACAGGGCAATTTGCATCTCCGTGGACCTGTGTTAAAACAGACAAAGAACAAGCATCACGTTCATGACAGAACAACAGAAAAGGTTTCTCATAATCAGGCATTCCTAGTGCTGGAGCCCTGCACATGCACTCTTTCAGCTCTAAAAATGACTCAAGCTCCCTTTTTGTCAAAGTGATTGTGTATGGTTCATCCTTGACCTCTTTCCCTGTCAATTTTATTAAGGGCTTTGAAATGATCGAGAAGTTGGGTATCCACTGGCGACAGTAGCCTACCATTCCCAAGAACATCATGACATCTCTCTTTGTTGTTGGGGGATTCATTTGTAGAACAGCCGTTATTCTCTCTTTTGATATTCTTCGGGACCCTTTCTCAATCAGATGCCCTAAATATTTCACTTCTTTTTGACAGTATTGCAATTTCTTAGGTGACACCTTGTGTCCATTCTTTCCCAAATGGTTTAACAATGCAATGGTATCATATTTACAGCTGTCTCTGGTTTTAGATGCAATCAGCAAATCATCAATGTACTGCACAAGAGTCGAATTGAAAGGCAGCACAAGTGGTTCCAAATCCTTCTTCAATATCTGATTGAAGATGGATGGTGACTCAGAAAACCCCTGAGGAATTCTGCACCAACTGTACACCTTATCCAGAAATTTGAAACTGAACAAGAATTGGCTATCTTCGTGGAGAGGTATTGAGAAAAATGCTTGTGATAGGTCTACCACAGTAAACCATTCAGCATCACAAGGAACCTGGAACATTATTACCGCTGGGTTAGGTACCACAGGGCAGCATTTTATCACAATTTCGTTTATTTTTCTCAAATCCTGCACAATTCGAACCTTTCCACAGGGCTTCCTCAAACCCATAATAGGAGAGTTACACGGACTGCTCAGAACTTCTTTCAAAACTCCCTGTCTGAGAAAATCTGCAATTATCTGTGTCACTTCAATAAGGACATCCTGAGTCATATGGTATGGCGGTACTTGTGGGAACACTGCATTTGGCTTTATCTGCACCTTGACTGGCCCTACTCCCTTGATTAATCCGACCTCTTTTCCAGTCAAATCCCACACTTTCTCTGTTACAGACCCTTGTAGATCAGCAGGTAGATCGATCAAGGTAAACACTGGGAATAGAGTAATTAGAGGGTAATCTTAATTCGTCTCTCCTCCTTCTTCTATGAATTGACCCTCATCTCCTTCATCGTCACTGTTTGTCTGTACTTCTATTCCATCATTGGAACAGGTAATCGAACATTTAGTCTTACATAATAAGTCTCCCCCTAGTAAGGACACTGGGCTTGAGTCGCACACAACAAATCTATGCAGGCCTTGGAAGTTTCCAATTTCAACCTGCACTGGATCAGTAATTGGATTAGTCAGGTACTGGTTAGCCACCCCGACCACTCGTATGGTGCGTCCTGAAAGAGGTAATCTCGGTACTTCTGCACTGCGAACTGTAGAGCGTGTAACCAAGGCACTAGCAACCAGGAAGAAAGAACATAGAAATTGGGCGCTCACAGTGAATCCACATGGTAATAGATAAACATAGCAGATAGGGCACGGTGCTCCTGGCAAGAGGATCTTCCCTTATCCTCTGAGGTTTCCGAAGAGACCGAACACAGATAAGTCAGAAGTCAGGGCACTCATGAATCAAAAATAATTACATAAGACGTGTTTAGTGTCCATAATGTACTAATCAGGAATTTCGTTGTGAGACCGGAAATTGTGAAAACAGGAACCTTCAATTTATTCTTGAAAGATAGGTTACATCACAGTGATGGAAAAACAATCCTTAAGGTCAACACATCCGTGACCATAGCATCCGAAAGGTAGTCAAGTAGCAAAACGCCAACACGTGTTTCGTCTTATGAGATATAAATCTCAAAGACTTCATCAGGGCTGAGCTAAAATCGAGACATCTATCAATATTGGGACTCCTGAGCCATCCCAGGAATCTGAAACTCGTGGTACCTTGGATAAATAGAAGTAGCGGGTAGTAGACACACCTATACCACCGAGTATCCTAATCAAAACGAAGTACACATGGTCCGGACACTACGGAACACAGCAAAATTATCTGAACGCGGTCTCCCGTTCCCTACTACTTCGTTTTGATTAGGATACTCGGTGGTATAGGTGTGTCTACTACCCGCTACTTCTATTTATCCAAGGTACCACGAGTTTCAGATTCCTGGGATGGCTCAGGAGTCCCATTATTGATAGATGTCTCGATTTTAGCTCAGCCCTGATGAAGTCTTTGAGATTTATATCTCATAAGACGAAACACGTGTTGGCGTTTTGCTACTTGACTACCTTTCGGATGCTATGTTCATGGATGTGTTGACCTTAAGGATTGTTTTTCCATCACTGTGATGTAACCTATCTTTCAAGAATAAATTGAAGGTTCCTGTTTTCACGATTTCCGGTCTCACAACGAAATTCCTGATTAGTACATTATGGACACTAAACACGTCTTATGTAATTATTTTTGATTCATGAGTGCCCTGACTTCTGACTTATCTGTAGAGCGTGTAGCTCCTGTGTGAACTAAAAATGAAACCTTATAGCCCATTACTTTTCCTTCTACATATGGGCCTCTCTGATCTACCTCTAAAGATGCTGCAAGCCTGCACTCTTCACTGTCTGAGCTGTCGTCTGACCAATCCCCATTCATGTCACTTTCACCTCTTAATGGGAATTGTTGTACAGTGTTGTTTTGGTTTGTTACCTGGCCTGTGACCTGCTGAGGAAGCGTCACCTGTTGCTGTCCCATCGGAGCTAGGGGTAACTGCATTTGCTGTCTAGGCACCATAGGGATCTGCTGTTGTATCGGTTGTGCTGACACTGTTTGGAAACGCGGCATTTGCATTTGCTGCATGGGTTGTACCCCTGGCATTTGCACCAAATTATTCTGAAAATTCGGGTTTTGGTGTCTCATTCTTGGACCTCGTGAATTTTGTAGTGTACCGGCATTAATGCTCTGCTGAACTGTACCATCCTGTACCATATTCGGACAATTCCGCTTCCAGTGCCCCACGCCCCCACACGTGTGACATGGTGACATCTTCTTTAATGCCTGACCGTCATTTTGAATAACAACATTATTCATGTCCGAACCACGGTTCACAAACCCTCGACCTCTACCTCTCGGCTGTGCCTGAAACACACCATTCATTTGCGGTTGTTGCTGTATCATTTGCTGGACACCATTTCCCTGTATTCCAGCTTGTGCAGCTCTTATCTGCATCACCACCACTTTCTCCTTCAACTTTTTCTTCTTCAACTCAATTTCATCACTACAGTATTTCGCATACTGTAACACTTCATCAATCGGTTTAGCTTGCCAGCAAATCAAATGATTTTTAATCATCTGGCTGACCTCCGGTCTCAGCCCTTCGACGAACCTAAACACAAGATGGTTCATGTCCTTCGGTTCGATTGTCTCAGTACCACTGTAATGTTTGAATGCTTTCAACAATCTCTCATAATACGCATGAATCGATTCTTTAACCTCTTGAGAAGTCCGGTCGATTTTCTGCCAATCGGTCACTTTCGGCGACACCTTTTGTTTCAAAAACTCAAATACTTTATGATAATATTTCATCACCTCTTCAGAAGGTGCTCCAGTCACCTTATCCCTTGCCGGCTCCTTTGTGGGCCAATCTACCCCTCTCTTACACTCAAGCCACAAATCTGGCGGAACAATGATTTCAAACAAAGTATATAACGCTTCCCAGAGACACTTTGCAAGCTTCACGAATCTATCTGTCTGTTGATACCACTCAATCGGCTTTTCTCTTAACCTAGGATAATCATTCGTAAAGGACAAAATGTCTCCCCTAGACCAGAGCACATGCACTAAGACACCACCAGCTGTTTCTCTCATAGGTAGGATTTTCACTGTCTCTAAACTAGGTGTGGCTGTTGTTTCATTAGACCCTGGGCTATCTCTTTTTCCCTTATCTCTTTTCTTTGCCCACCGGCCTTCCCATTTCTCTAGTGCTCCCCAAATTTGTGCATTTTGAAGCAACTCTTTCAAGTGTGTCTTCATGCCTGCGGATCTCATGTGTTCAAAATCTTTGGTGTCAAAATCTAATCTGTAGCTCCTTTTCAGATGTTTCGTATTCCCGATATCGATATTGTATTTGTCTGCCAAATTCGTTAATCTCTGGTGTACTTTGCCTACCTCTTTGGTAATCTTAGGGCATAAGTACCTCAATTCTGCCTTAGTGTATGATTCTAACCTATTCACTCCCATTGTTCCTTCCACCAACTCAGCAGCTTCTGCTCCTAGTCGCACAAGATTCAAATATTCATCTTGTTTTTCCTTTTCAGGTTCAATTGTGGTCACTGTAGTCTTTTGTGAAGTACAAGTTTTCTCTAACCACTCATTTAACTGTTGTACTGTAAAACCTTGCAGTGAAATGTTCCCTGCATGTATCATTGGAGTGTGGGAGGTATTTGTACTCATAGTTTGGAGGGTCAAGACTCCCAACCCTGCTTGTCGCATTGCTTCAAGACGTGCCCCTATCGGACTAAGGTCCATTAAGGGTCTCGGTTGCTCGCATACCTCTCCTCCCTGGGCCATTATTTGTGGAGTTCTAATAGGCCCTCCTCTTATCACTTCATGAGCCATAACTCCCTGTTCGCATGTCTTTGTCTTCTCCTGTGCGTATAACGGCACTGGGGGACCGACAGTAATAGGTAGCGATATAGCAGCAGGTGTCTGACCTGGTCCCAAGCTTCTTGGAGCTGTAACACCATAGGTCTGCTCTAATGTACCTGGTACATGTTCTATCAAAGGACCCGCTACGGGGTTATACCCAGGTATCAGCTGTGGCGGTTGTGACACCAGCTTTGGAGTTGATTCAATCTGTATTAGCCTTGGCTTAGTATATATCGGGTCTGGCGGCACCACCAAATTCGTAGTAGTCTCAAGCACTGGGACATCGGGGTAAATTCTTTTTATCTGTGGTGGAGGCTGCAACTGTATCGGCGAATCTGGTGCAGTGGGTACACTGACACCATTCTGTATCAAGGCTGTATTGCTAGTCTGTGCCGTATCAGTAACTCCCTTTTCCTTTGTCTGGTTCCCAGGATCCAAGCTAGTACTTGGAGCATTGTCGTTCACCGCATACGGTGGCGGACGATCATGTAACAATCTATCCATAAACGCCTCATCATCTGAATCATCCTCTTCTTCCCAGGACCTTTTGTTCTCTTTGAATTTGCCTGAATCTTTGTCGGTTTTGCAAGAAGCTTTCTTTCCCTGTGTCTCTTCTCCCTGTGTTATTGCCGGAAACAGCTTTAACCCATCTACTATTCCTCGTCTCCACATTTTGTTCTCACTGTCCCATCTAGCCTCTGCATAGGATTTTTCTGCCTTTTCTGTGAAACCTTTCTTGCCTATGTTTAAGAGCCATCAGGTCCCAAATCGCCAAAGCCTCGTATTGTGCCGGTCTCGGAGGTGGTTTCTGCGTACTTAACATCCACCTCAAATTTTCTAACACCTTTGGATTGAATGTCCCATGTTCTGGAAACGCTAGACACCCCTCTTTCTCTGTTAGTTTGCACCATTGTTTTATCCATAAACAAGGTGCAACACCCTTTTCTTCCATAACTGTATAAGCTGGAGAACCCTCAGGTGGTGTAGGTTCCCCATCGGTTGCAACAATATATACATCTCCTTTCAAAGCGCTTTTGAATGCCTTAACAAAATTCATTTTGAAATTCTTTTATTTCGTATTTAATCAGGGAACGGCTTAGTTCCCAGGACACTCTTCACCTACCCTTTTCTCAACCTATTGCCTCTCACGGACGGTAACCAATCCGTGCGCGACCCCTCTCGGCATCTGACCTATCTCAGCGCGGCACCACTAACGTCACACTCATACACACTGCAGCTGACAAAGTCCTGCGGTTTGTCCACACCTCACAAACTCCTTACAACTCATACAAACTAATGCAAATTATTGCAAGCCCTTAAAATGACAATACAAATCTGCCGGTTTACTACAGGAAGGGTAACACATTCGCTTCAGAACTTTACAGAGATTTCACTTGAAGCCTCGGCCGCTACTCTCTCCTTCTCAGTTCCCACATACGCAAGCAGAATTCGACCTGCAAATCCTACTCTCGACTTATCAATGACTCCTTCTAGTGCACTTTAGAACTTGTCAAATCTCCATCGAAGGTTTCACACATGCATTATAACTCGAAACTTGACTTGTCAACCACGCCCGATTGACCTATTAAACCGCACAGATTACAACATAAACCACATTTATTATCATACTCCGGAGTCTTAGACCTCAATAGGTCCGTATATAACAACCAACCACGTGGATAATTTTGAGCAATAAGCGCTGCATTTACATGAAGTACGTTGACTTCCCACTCTCATACTGTGAAGTACGCCCACTCCTTCTAAACAACACTTATTTTGGCCTAGACACACGCAAATTTTCACAACCACCTGCAAGATGCGTAAGATTTCATAAGCGCAAAGACCCTAACCACGCATACTATGGCGCCGAGAACATTCCCAACTCATTTAGGCAGGCTCCGAGATCCCAGGAAAGCCATGGCGAACCTAGCCACTCATCATTTCTCTAAATTGCATTATCACAGGAAAACAACAAATTAAACAATGAAACTCCGTCCTAGGGCCCCCAAGGGCCAAACCGTACTCTGCTACCAGAACTGTTAACGCGTCCGTCTATGTTAATTTATACACATCAGGACTCATTTTAGGCCGATGAATCTTTGGGCTCAGTGGTGAGACACCGTAGGACGAGATAACTGATCAATATATCAATCAATATGTCAATAACATTGTCAACAGTTAACACCAAAATATATCTTACTTTAGTCATTAATAAACCTTCGGCGCAATCATGACCTTTCAGTCACGAATAACCACACCTTAATGGAGTTTTATGAATTTTATTCCCTATTGATTACAATCTAATAGCAAATGCATCAATCTCAAAACCAAGAAGCAAATAAACATAATCACAAGATGACAATCATAATACGCTTTCAATAATGCAAAGATCAGAAGCATAGACAATCAGATGACTATAAGCAGATCGTAATACATAGAACCTTCTAGAGATATTAGTTCAGCATAGCACTACGTCAGTCACGTCAGGTTGTCAGTCGGGATGAATGTCTCATCTAACCTCTAATTAGCATTGGCATGTTGGGCTTCATGCAAAACAATTTTGAACACCAATTTGGAAAACATCTAACTAAGGTCTCTAATCAAAAACATACAGCAGTTGGTACCTAGAAAGAAAAGGCAAATGAATGCATTTCCATTATCAATGATTATATTTACCCTCCTCAGAATAGGACAGCGTACAGGATCAGTCTTCGTCTTCAGGACATCAGTTAGTTCACCGTCAGTCTATCTAAGTTAGAGGCAAGGGACACTCTCCTCATGAGGAGAAAAGTGTAATGGGGCAGTCTATGGGCAAGGATGGTTTTGTCTAAGTCTCAAATCACCAAATAAAGTGACAGAGTTTCTGGATGCAATTGATATCATTCCCTACCTAATGCCCTTTGTCTCTTGTGTCATGGGTTTTTAAACCTTTTTCGTAATACATTCCCCCAAGATTCTATTGGTCAGTCTCTACACCCCACTATCGGTAGCCTATTAAATTATACATTAAGTAATGCATTTGTCATTTCACGATAATTCCCTAATTCCTAATTGGTCTTCATAATTGACGTTTTTTGTAGGTGGCACATCCGGGGTTACTTCATCGTCTTTGCACATATCAGGTCAAAATTTCTCTACTTCTCGCTTCACCGTCCTTGGAAGTGTCCATGTTTGTTGCAAAGCCTATAAAATTTTATAATAAAGCTACTAGCATGCGGATGGGAAAATTGGGCATTGTTGCAAATAAGTAAGAAAAGGAACAATCGCTGGGTCATGGTCTTTTGCAAGTCAGCACACTGGAGAAACAGAAAAATATGCTTTAATATGAGAGTTACACAGCTAGTTCTCGACTATCGCTAACTTAAGATATATGGTTCCAATGAATGCAGTTTTATACGTGTTAATGTGCTCAGTTAGGCAAACTATAAACGATTATTTCTTACAGTCGACATTAGTTTATACATATGAACAATTCTCCACATTTATGAATACGCGTCATTGAATATTTTTATTAATACAGCATTGTTAGACATAAGCATTTCACGTCTATAATATGTAATATTTAAACTACGCTCTCTCAGTATCAATGGGGTACTTATACAGTTCCAAAATACTTCTTATTCTTCCAGACAATGTTGAAATCTACTTGCAGAGGCTTAGACTAAAGTGGCTGAGGAAGGAAAACACCAAAGAGATGTCCCAATCACAACTGACAAAAGTAAACCATTGTGGAACTAAGGTTTGGTAAAGCTCCGGGCCCACATCTCTCATAGGCTACTTCTGTGAATGTTGAGCAGCTACTTGATGTATCTAACTAGGTATATAATAGTGCAATGCTAAGGCAGAGGTAAGGTACTGAAAAAAATAATAGTAATAGGCTCACACCCTCATGATTAATACATCCAGATGAGATGAGGATTCGAGGGAGGTCAACCTGGAATAATATGAATAGACCATTCCATATGCTGTGTGGAGTATGCCCTGATTCACCATATGTTTTGGCTAGTATGACTTCTGAATAAGTTACTTGATTCAGTATCCTGGGTGTTGATGCTCCAACATTTGAAATATTTGGAAAATGGATCTTAGTTTGTTGCACTGGTGCAAATTATGTGTAAGTCACCAAGGGAGGCTGTGATAACAAAAGATGGTGCCTTGCCATTGATAGAACTGCAACCTAGTAACATTGTGAGCAGCCCTCCCTTCCCACCGCTCTCCGTCCTGATGATTAAATCTCTGACGTCCACAATCAGAGACAAAACTGTAACCAAGGGCCAGATGTATCATCACGGCCCTTTGCGATTCAGTAATAGCGATTTTTAATAAATCGCTTTTACTGACTCGCAAAGGGCCATGTATCACAGTTGCGATTCGGTAATAGCGATTTCTTAAAAATTGCAAATGCTATTACCGAATCGCAAATTGCGATACCGGCCCTGTTCGCAGCTATGGGCCTGTTGGCCCATAGCTGCGATTTTTTGCATTTCCAAAATTGCAATTTCTGAACCAGAAATCGCAATTTTGTAAATGCAAATCCCCAGGGTGCTGGGGGCCTATGGCCCCCTCTGCTGCACCCCAAAAATGTTTTGGGGGACATGTAAGGTGCACACATGCCAAAAGGGCATGTGTGCTTTACATGTTCAATTTAAAAATGCATTTTAAAAGCATTTTTTAATTTTGCACCAGGTTACCCCCTGGTTGCAGTCCATGGTATTTTGCATGTGCAAAATGCCAGTCTGCGAAAAATCGCAATTTGCGATTTTTTGCAGCATTGCCTTGCGACCTGGAATTTGCGAACCGCAAATTGCGACTCGCAATTTCCAGGTCGCAACGCAAGAAATCGCAATTTTAGAGATTTCTTATTTGTGGTCTGCGAATGCCTTTCATGCAATGCAGACCACTGTTTTGCACCCGCAAACGGCCGACTTTACCGATTCGTACCGTTTGCGAGTGCAAAACTTTTTCATACATCTGGCCCCAAGTGTATAATGTTTGAAAAGGATAGAGTTGCTGGTATCTGTAAAGGTGGGTGACATTGTTGTATGAAAATGATACACAGGAATAATCCTCCAGTTTGGGCGGATCTCCTGCCATATTATATGTTAAATGATTGAATATCACCTAACTGCCATTAAGACTTGTGGACTCTTTTGCAATTGTTGTCCCCTACCTATATATAAATATAAATCACTCCAAAGTAGTTAATCTAAAAATAATCCCTATTGGATATTATAAATATGGGGGACAAAGTAGACAACTGAATCAAGCTTCCTAGTTTGGTGGGCTGTATAACAATTGCCATGATGCAGTTCTACCTAAATTCTCTACTGCATTGCAAATATCCCATCGATATAGAAGCAGCTTATAGTAAAGCTAGTTTGGGCAAGGAAACAAGATAGTCTGCAGAAAAATAACTTGACATGATTGATGTATGACTGGTACTTGCATTATAGTATTTGTTGCCATCCTGCTTAGTGGCCCAAGCATATTTTAGGAATCCCATGCACTTAGAAAGGCAAATGGAAATACCAACTGGTTGCACCTTGAAGGCCTGGATAAAGACAACACAGGGAATATTTAGAAGAAAGTGGTGCATCAGTCCAGAAGCACCACTTTTCTTGCGTCGCCCTTGCCCCACCTAGTGACACCATGGTTGTGCTGTATTTACAGGACACTATGGCAGTGTTTAGGGCAATTGTGTCAACATTTTTTACGCTATTGTGGCGCTTTGCTGCACTAACATCAAAAATGTTGATGGCTCAGTTAAATACATCTAAGAGTTGCAGATTCTTTCGGAAGGATAGCTTAGAAGTTTCCTGCCTAAGTGAGAGGGGGAGAAAGTACCACATCTTGGAAGCCAAAACACCAAAAGAGCAACTTCCGGTGCATTCCTTTTTAAAGATGGGAATGCAGGCCAGAGAAACCCCGGCTGATCTCAGATTTCTTCCAGGGGAGTGGAGTTTGATTAGAGGGTGCAGATATCATGGGTCTTTGTTGTTAAGAATTCTGTCACAATTGCACATAGCTTTAAAAGAAACCCTTTCCTTTAAAGCAAGCCAGTGCAATTGCACCAGAGCAGGGGCCGTAGAGGAACGACTGCAGATTTAGCAGCAGACGACCTGCAGCATTCTGTACATGCTGGAGTATAATCAGTCAAGAGTGAGAGACCTCCAGATGTAAGGCATTGTGATAGTCCAGTCTGGACGCAACTAGATACTGGTCTACGGTCTTCCTAGCTGTTTCTGAAAGGAGGCCAAGAATGTTTTTTAAGGTTCTTAAGATCCTGAAACATTGTCCCGCTAGGCTAGTAATTTGGCAATCAAACAAGAGACTTGAGTCGAACAATATACAGAGGTTTTTCACTTTAGGCTTGGGTACAGGTAGAGACCCCAGCAAGTCAGACCACCAGGCCGAGGACCAAATTGAGGGTTGCTTGCAAAGGATGGGAAGGTTTTCCCCCGTCTAGCTTAGGGTAGCTGAAGTTCATCCACTTAGCAACCTCCGACAGGCAAGATCTTAAGAGAGCCGCTGTGCTTGCAGCATCCTGAGAGAGGGTAATAATCAGCTGTGTATCATTGATGTATGATATGATGTTCAAGCTGTGATGCTCAATGATATCAGCTAAGGGGCGCATACACAGATTAAAAAGAGTAGGGCTCAAAGAAGAGCCCTGAGATACCCCGTGCTGCAGCAGAAAAACCTTGGAGAAAAAAGTTATTTGAGCCACCTGAAAGGTGTGGTTCTGAAAAGAGACGGTAAGCCACTGCAGAGCCTTCTCACCAACATTCACAGATCCACAGCCGTTTGAGTAGAAGACTGTGGGACACTGTGTCAAAGGCTGCACTTAGGTCCAGCATCAACAGTGCTTTAATGTCTGCTCTATCCATGGCCTGACGAATGGACTCAAAGGAGAGAAGAAGTGCAGATTCAGTACTGTACTGGTGACAAAAGCCCGATTGCGACTTGCGGAGGAGGTCTCCCTCCTCAATGAAGACTGGAAGTTGCTGGTGTACATTGTTTTCAGTCTCCTTGGAAACAAAGGAAAGCAACAAAATAGGTTCAACATTTTCTGGTTTTGTGGGGTCAAGTAGCGGCTTTTTAAGAAGTGGCACTTTGGTAGCATGTTTTCAAGACTGGGGAATCTGGCCAGACTTAAAGAATTGTTAAGAAGATCACATAGAAAAGGTGCTATCACATTCATTCCCCATTCAAGGATGGCCACGGAGGCAGAGTCTATAGGGGCACCTGATTTAACAGTTTCTACTAGAGGGGTTAGTTCTTCCATGGTAATAGATTTGAAACCAGAGACTATAGCACTGTCTCCAGGAGGCTCAAACCAGACCTTGAGACAGGGAGACGTGTCTGACAGCTTAAGGGAAGGTAGAGTAGATAGACATAACCTTGGCAGAGAAATACTGATGGATATCTGAGGAATTTACCTTACAGCTTACACTTGCTGCTTCTGAGTCTGCATTAATCTCACAAGATATTTGGGAAGTGATGAAATGCAGGGTTCATTGTGGGTGTGTTCTCACAGGTGCAATTTATAACTCAGCAAGTTGTTTTTGGGCCATATAGAGCTGGGTACCTTGAGATATGCACAGGAAAGGTCTACCTTGGCAGAAAGAAGAGAAAAGTTTCCTTTTGGACCCAAAGGTTAATGCAGTATTGCCTGTTGATGACAGCTAGGTGCAGAAAGCTGATCAGTAATATTTATAGGGTGGTATAGGAAACTTTACACAGGTCATACATTGTTGTGAAAGGGGAATGGGCCAGTGGCCTCAGCTCCAAAGTCTCTGACAAACAAAAGGAGGTGGCATGTGAGAGATTCTGTGGCATATCTATTAATATCTGATTCCAGCTGAGGGCCTTATACACATAGGTAACTTACACTTTTGGGTAGGCTCACTACTTTTTTTGGTTTTCACAAGAAATAATGATAATTTCAATTAAATTACTTAAGATCATTACCAGTTGAAATAAATATGAATTAACTTTCAAAGTAATGCATAAAAAGTACATATTAGTTATTTATCAAATAATGTAATAATCTATTTTGAATTAAAAAATAATGTAACAATGATTTGCAAAATATGTAAATTAATTTAAAATAATGATGTACATAATTCTAATAATTATTAACACAAATGAAAAAATATATAATTTCATCGGGTGTGAATTTATCATCTAATATAAACTTCAGAGAAATAATTGTAATTTAATTTCATATATTTCCATTTATTAAAGTTTTATTCAAAATCAATTCAATTGTGTAGCATTATTTTTGTTCTACATTTTTATTTTTTCCTATTCCTTACCTTGCAGTGATCACCACCACACCGACCTCTAAATGTGGTGTGTATTCACCATCAGAGAAGCAGAGGACATCTATGCATTTATTTGCTGGGCCTGCATTTTTCTGAAAAACATTGATTGTTGTAAGAGCTGTCTGATATAGATACAGATGAGCATGATCCATGCCAGATTCCCAGGCTGTGGTTAATTACTAGGGTCCTTGGGTATGTAGAGCCTTGTGTGCATGGGTCAGCAGCTTGAATTGGCATCTCTTCTGTTTATGGAGCCAGTAAAGTTGCCTGAGGTGGAATGTGACGTTGGTTCTTCAGGGAAGGCTGAGGATGAGCCTGGCTGTGGTGTTCTGTATGGTCTGAAGTCTCTGTTGGAGGTGCATGGTAATTCCTAAGTAAAGAACGTTTCCGTAGTCCAGACGGCTGATGATGAGGGCCTGTGCCATGGTCGTCTTATGCATAGGGTTAGCTACTTCAAGATCTCTTTAAGCATGTGCAAAGCAAGGAAGAAGGTGGAGGAGATGATGTTGATCTATGTTTTCATGGTGAGCTTGTTGTCAATGATGATTCCAAGGTTTCTGGCATGGTTGGAGAGAGTGGGTGTGGTTCCTAGGTCTGAAGGCCACCAGGAGTCATTCCATGTGCTGCTGCGGTTGCCAAAGAAGATCAGTATGTCCATGTTGTCTCAGTTCAGCTACTGGCAGTTGTTCTTCATCCAGTCAGCAAATCTTGTCATGCATCTGTGGAAGTTGGTTGTGGTGGTGGAGGGATCATCAGTGAGTGAGAGGATGAGTTGGGTGTCATCTGCATAGAAAATTATGTTGAGAATATGGGATCCGACGACGCTGGCCAGTGTGGTCATATACATGTTGAAGCAAATGGGGCTGAGGGATGAGCCCTGAGTGACTGCCCAGGTGATCACCGTGGGTTCAAAGGTGAAAAATGGGCAGTGGATCCTCTGGGTTTTTCCAGTGAGCAAGGAGGTGATCCATCTAAGCATATCTTCTTGGATGCCAATGTGGTGGAGTCTTTCAATCAGCATGTGGTGTCCCCACCATGGGGAAGGCTGCTGAGAGGTTGAGGAGGATCAAAGCTGCTGTTTCTTGTCAGTCGAGAAGGATTCAGATGTCGTTGATGATTGTTAACAGGGCAGTTTTGGTGCTGTGATTAACACTGAAGCTTGTTTAGAAGGTGTTGAGTAGTTGATTCTGCTCCGGGTATGTCATGAGTTGCTTGTTGATGATCTTTTCCAGGACCTTCACTAGGACTAGGAACAAGGGGCTCGGCTGATAGTTTTTGGGTTCACTGGGGTTGGCGGATGGTTTATTGAGTATGGTCTGACTTCAACAAGTTTAAAGGCTTCAGCAAAGGTCGCATTGGTGATAGGGGTGTTGAGCAGGGTGATGAATTCATGGCCAATCCTTTGGTTTCCAAGGTTGAAGGGCATGGGTCTGTAGAATCTCCAAAGCAGATGGATTTCATGGTGGAGGTGATATTCTGGGTAGACAGGATGTTCCAGGTGTTCAGTGTGTGGTTCGTGTCTGTTACATTGGAGGCATATCTGTCAAGGAAGTCCGTAGGTGTGGGTTGGGGTTCAAAGTTTATGTATATGGTTTAAATCTTTTTGTGGAAGAAGTGGGCAACGTTGTTGCACAGCTCCTGTGAGGGTGTGGTGCTGTTTTCGTTGGCAGCCAGGTTGGAGAATTCCTTAACGATGTTGAAAAGTTCCTTGTCATTGTTGCAGCTGGTTTCGATGCATGCGGCAAGAGCTGTCTTCTTTGTTGCCCTCAGCAGGTGGTAGTAGAGGTTGAGGGAGGTCTTGAAGGTTGCTCTTTCAGAGGTGTACTTGCTGGCGCGCCATCTCCTCTCCAGCTTTTTGCTGTCTCGTTTCACTGTTCTGAGTTTTTAGGTGTACCAGCTGGCCTTTTTGGAGGATTTTCTGTGGATGCTTTCTTGATGGGGACAATGCTGTTGGTGCATTAGGTGATTCAGGCATTAAGGTTGTTCACTCCCTGTTTGAGGCTGGCAGTAGCAGGGTTGGAGGTGTTGAGGGCATGCACCCAGCTGGTCCATTTTGTTCCACCTCTGGTGGGCCCACTGATCATCTTGGGGGCAGAGGTTCGGAGGCTGGAGATAATAAAGTGGATAATTGATTGATCGATCCATGTGAGTTTTGTGACATGGCTGTATTTGACACTGTTGCTGGAGATGAAAATTGGGCCAGCATGTGTCCTATGGTGTGTGTAAGGTCATGGAGGATCTGGGTCAATCTGGGGCTGCTCATACTACTGAGGAGATGCACAGTGTTGTTGTTGGGGTCGTCAATGTGGAAATTTGGGTTGCAGAGGGAGATGTAGAGCTGTGAGTCCAATACTAGGGGCGCAATAAAGTCTGCAATGGTGTTGCCGAAGCTGGAGCACGGGACTGGGATTTGGTATGCTAGGGTGCCTCTGATGGTTGTTTTGTCATCCATTTGGAGCTTGAAGTTGAGATGTTCCAAAGGGATAGTGGTTTTGGTCCTGGTGAGTGATTTTATATCTGTCGGGGATTGCTGTGGCAATGCCTGGGGCAGATGTGGGGTTGAGCCAGGTCTCGGTGAGAAAGACGATGTCAGGTGAGAGGGTGGCGATGAGGTCCCATAATACGGTGGACTGCTTGCTTAGTGAGCGTGTATTGAGAAGGGCACATGCAAGTTGGTGTATGCAACCAATCAATTATTATTAACGGCACTGAAGGTTAGGTATATGATAGACAAATCAGTGATTAAAGTAATCTGCAATTCAAGAGCACCAGTCAATTATGATGGAAGAAGGATAAAGGATTAAAATCATGTGTGAGCTGAGTATCTGCTTTCTTTTGGCAGACTCATTGGTGTCTAGGACTGAGAATGTGCAGTCTTTGTGCAAGCTCAATCTGATGTGATGAGGCTATACTTATTACCACCAAAGGCCAACCTCTAATTAACAATCAGGCTCTTATGAGACAGTACTAGCTATATGGATTTCTATCTGGGAAAATATTAGCTTTGCCTTGAGAAGATTCTCCCAGTGCTCTCAAGGCCGTATTTGGACATTTGGGGTTCTGCCTCATCATTTGAAGCCATTCTAAGGCATATTACAGTTATGCTATGGCATATTATGGTTATTACAGGAAATGATGGTTGAGCCAGATCATGTGAAGCTACATTTGGTAATATACTAACTCTCCGTTGTCTGTTTTCACTATACTCTTGATCTATGATAGCTATAATTATGGCTTTTAAAGGCTGCTACCGCACCTTTCATTGAGGCAGCCTAGTTATTAATATATAGTTAGTGACTAAAATAGGTTATTTACATTAGTACCCTTCCGTAATTTTGTTATCACTTATTTTAGAAGTTTTCAGCTTCAGTGATGCTTATTCCTCTAAGAGCATCAAGGTTAAATGATCATGTGTAATTATGCCCTTTTATGTCATCAGTGTCAAAGGTTATTTCACATCCTATGATGTCCTTGAAGTCAAAGGACATCTTGTTGAAATGGTTTGGACAAATCCACTGACTCATCTGGGATTCATTTTTGCTTTGCTTCAGCCATGTCAGTTGTGATAGGGAGAGCCTTTTGCTGAATGCACCTGCAAAGAATGTTGTCCTACATGCTTTGTACCATTTCCTAAATCAGGTTTGTAGTAAAAACTGTAAAAAAGCTGACCAAATAAGTTTTATGGCTCCCATCCATTGAGACTTCATTAATGAGGGGACAGCCACTCTTCCCATACCTTCTACATATCAAGCGAAACAAAATAGTATGTTTGCCCTTTGGATTTCTTTCCATATTTGCATTTAATAGTAATTCATACTTCCACAATTCTCCTTGTTTTCTCATTTAATTGTAGATGCTTGGTTCCAGATTTATCAAAGTTTTGCATTACCCCTGCATCACACAAAGTAATGCCAGGGTGATGCAAAACCTAGATGAGATTTACCAAGCATGACCCTGTGTTGCTTGGTAAATCTAGAGCAAGAGTAACGTAAGACAGCCAAGTCACTGCCTTGCGTTATCCTACCTGGTGGGGGCGTTATGTGCATGGAGCGTGGGTGTTATCAACCATCCACTAATTGATTCTGAGGCATTCGTAGCTTTACCAACTCTGGTAGGCTTGGGAGTGCATAGGAATTCTACGTTTTCCCACCAGAGGTGCAACGAGGAGAAATACCTTTATTTCTCCATGTTGTTTATACTTTCTAAGTGTGATTCATTCTGAAGCACACCTATAAAGAGGGATATGCTTCTAAGAACTGTGTTTGTGCAGGTAGCTGTCCCTCGCTGGACAAAAACAATCCTGCCTGTAATGCAGGCACCTTTCTTCCGTGGTGCAAGGGTGCCTGCATTGGCAGTAGGCTGCTGATTGGGCGCTAGCGCAGGCAGTGGACAGTAATCTGCTATTTCATGATAGATGTCCTGCATTCCTGCCCTATCCCTTTCACCAGCACATCAAGTTGTCTCTCTACGTTATGCTGCTTGAAAGAATGATAAATCTGCCCCTTGGTGTTGTCTCTGAAGCTTGCTGTATAAGGCTTGATGCAATGTATTGGACTATTAAGGTAGTGAAATTCTGTATGTACGTGGAATATTTAGATTAGAATGTGAATTGGTACTATCTTGTAATAAGACAGCTGCTGTGGATGATGAGCTACGGCATGAACTCGAAGAGGTAATAAAAACAAACTTGTTTAAACTCAACTATATTGTCTCTCATTGTAAGAAATACTGCAATTGCTCTGTTTTATAAAATAATAATTTGAGAGCATGGGCATCTAACAATGCTGATCTTTTAATTATTTTTCAGTGATTAACGCTTGCACCTCACTCACTGGATATCCGTTTGGAGGATATTCAGAACCCACAGTGATCACCTTGTTCTTGCCAAGCGACATTTTATAGCTTTCGAAAGCTAGCAATACACTGCTGCTGATTTTTGTCAGAATTATTGCCTCAGGAGAAGGGACGGGAAGTAATTTGGCTGGAGAACAGTTGTGACATGAGAAAGAAAGTAGAAATCTGCTCAGCATTCTAAATCTTTTCCAAGAACTGGTTGGGGACTTTCTGATAAAAAGAACACTTTTTTGCAATTATTATAAAGCAGAGAGAAGTCGCACCTGGGGTTTTAACAAGACTGCAAATATTCAGTCATTAACAGTGAATGTACCCAAGTACCTGGGAGCCAAATAGATGTTTTTTTATTGCTGGTAAACGTCTCAGAGTTAAGAGCTCACTGCAAATTCTTATTTTGGTGTTTAGAGGAGGGTTCCGCAATCCCCAACAAGCAAACAAGTTTAACTCACACCTCATGCTTTGAAGGCATTGCAGCCCATTTTACACTTGATATAGTCTCTGGCGGCAAGAGGACCGAGGGTAGACACGGCTGGTTTAACAAAGAATGTCAGTCATTAAACAAGCGCTTAAGCCAAGCCTTTAAATCAAAGGATGTAGATGCCATTTGTTTAGCTAGGAAGTGTTATAAATTAACTGTTTGCAAAACCAAGTGTGAGCAAGATGACAAGTGGTGGGCTGCACTTAATGACGCTACATGTGAGAGGATTTGTGGTGAATTTTGGTCCCTGGCGGCACGCAGCCGTGAAAATAGTGCATATAACATTACAACAGGACTGGGTAGACCATTTTAGCAGATTGTACTCTCCTGATAGCTGTAGTATGGCTCTTGAACATAATGTCTCTTGCTCAATTATTAACTCAAACCTTACCCCCCTGACCCCCCTCATTGATACAACTGTTTTCCCATGCGAATATAGTATATTCATTGGGTACTCTAAAGTGCAGTAGGGCGCCTGGTCCTGATGGTGTTCCAGCAGACCTATTGGTAACTGACATTGATGTTTGGACACAATATATTACTATCATATCAAATGCAATAGCGACTGGGGGACAAATATTCGAAGTCTTGAAATGGTGCTATCGAAGTCCCAATTTTTAAAAAAGGTGATAGAGCCGTCCCGTGTAATTACAGGCCAATAATCCTATTAGACTGTGAGCAGAAAGTGTTTTGTCACTGCCTTCTGTGCAAGATCCAAGATTAGATAATTGAATGTGATATACTTAGTCCACTACAGGCAGTTTTTTGTACGAAAATATCCACTAATGAACAAGCCTTCAGATTCTTACTTTTATACTGGCAACAGGAATTTGTATGTCCCCTTTGAGGCCCTGAAATCCGTGTTTGATCTAGTGCCTCAATATAAGCTGTGGGAAGTTATTTCTCAGATGGCAATCCCCGAGCATATTCTGGCATTACTAATACGGCTTCACGAGGACAATTACCCATGTGTTAGGTGGGATGACAAGGGGCAGCTCACTGTCAGAATCCAGGTGTCAAGGGGAGTACGTCAAGGGTGTGTCCTTGCCCCCACTTTGTTTTCTTTATACATTATTCATATTATTTCCTCTTTACTCGGAGTGGAGTCTGATGCACCATCATTAGGCACACACAAAATCCCAGTCCTATTATTTGCAGACGATACACTTTTGATATCTAAAACCCCAAGCGCATTACGAAAATTCCTTACGTGCTTTGGGGAATTTTGTTCCATGCGGGGTCTTGAAATCAACACTTCTAAAACTAAATTAATGACACTCAATCCTCACAGATTCTTCACAGGAAAGTTTATGCTCGAAGGTACTCCACTTGAAAAGGCGAACACATTCAATCACCTGGGCTTAACGTTAACAGAGAAAATGGCCTGGAAGTCACACATTGCAAAGAACGCATTTAAATGAAAGAAAACTAGAGGGGTTTTGATAAAGGATTTTATTCTTTCATACACCAAGCCAATACGCCCTGCACTCCAGATTCATGAAGCCAAGGCTGTGAACTCAGCCCTCTATGGGGCCGAAGTCTAGGTTTATGCTAAAGCTCCGGAACTATCAATTTCTGAAAACGATTTTTAAAGAAATATTGTGTTTCTCCAGTCAAGCACTCCGCTGTTTCCCCTCTTTAAGGACCTAGGCATGAAGTGCATAGGCTACAAGGCTCGCCTACGTCCTTTCTTGTATTGGTGGCGTCTTTGAACTACCCCAGAGCTTCCCTCCTTTACTGCAGGCCTGCAGGTCATTTTAGAAACTGACCACTCTCTTAATATACTCTGACTCAGTCATTTCAAAGAGTTACTTTATCGCTTGAGGTTAATGAACTCTGGGACTCTCCAACAATTGCCTCCTCTCGTCGAAAATCATCCCTCAAAAACTGTATTGGAAGATGGTAGACTCTGAGGAACTGGGGTTAGAACTTCACTATACACTGTCATGTGACTTTGCTGACCTAAAAGAGACCTGTAAATACGAGGTTTTCTGGGACATAATCCCGGTACCTAGAGAAAGGAAATTGTACTTTCAGTTTTGCATAGGTACTCTACCACTAAGATCACTTACCAGCCGCTGGCCACCTGATAGGCCAATCACTTGCCCAGCTTGTAAAGCACCTATTGAAAACCTCCCTCATGTTTTGTCTGCTCTCACAATGCTGCCTCTCGTAGGAAATGGTTGGACCCTGCCAGTTGATTGTTGGGAGTCCACAAGTCCAATGCAGCCCTTCGAATTCTTAGATCAGACACTAGTTCGACTCTGGTAATCACTGTTGCCAAGTTCCTAGGGGCAAGTTGGATTCTCAGAGAAAAATTTGTATCTGCATGATGGTTTTAGTGATAATTTATCAAAATTGCTCTGGAAGATCACTTAGATTTTACTCTTTTATATGTACTGTGTATATTTTAAATATTTACTATATATTTATTTTTTTGTTGATATGTACTTTTATGGCCCTCGTGGCAGAAAGAAAGTTCTTTGATGGTGATGATGAAATTCTTATGCTGCAGTTCTGGTGTATGAAACCTGCCAAGGCCAATCTGATTCATATTTCTTCAGAGTTCTATAAATTGAGTACTTTTAGGGTGAGCAAACACAAAACCTGTTAATGGCACTGCTTGGAAATGTGAGATTGTGGTGCTAAAACATAATATGGCAATACTAATATAGGGATTTTACTATTACATGCCTCAAGATTTTTTTAAAGCTATGTGGAGATAATTGAGCGAACTCTAGATTTGCTCACCTCAAATGCTGAGCAAATCTAGAGTGTCACTGGTGTTGTAGGGTGCTCCGTATTGGAGCTGCTCTCCACCTAAACTTGGGAACTACCAAGAGTTCTCGCTTGTATTTTGCATAATTTATGCATCACTCTAACCCTGAAAGGATCTTGTTTTGGTTTACACTGGGTGCTCGTTTGTGTCTGGACAAAGCTAAACTCCTCTGAAGAGTTCTAAGGAGAGTGAAACACGTGTCAGGGGTTGCTTTGCACATTCCAGGTTGGCTTGGTTGGTATTATCCAAAGCTGTGGTACTGTACCTGGAGTGGTAAACGGTTTTAGTCATTTTACAGCTTGGCGAGGATGACACTGTCAATCCTATGCTTAAAGACTTTGTTGTACAAACGGCAAAATACTTTGGTCCTTATTACAACCCTGGCAGTTGGTGTTAAAACTGTGGTAATACCACAAACAGGCTGGTGGAAAAAAATGGGATTGCAACCGTGGCAGAAACCGGCAACATAGACAGCCACTTTAACACTCTGACCGCCATGGCAGTAGAAACAAACAGTGCGGCGGTCACCGCCAACAGACAGGCGGGAGACAAAGTACCGCCCACCCTATTACAAGAGGCCTATCCGCCACCTTTTCCGGGGCGGAACCAACGCTATCAAAAGCACGGTGGAAACAGTACACAGAAGGAAAAACACTCACCTCTCGACATCCAACTAGGAACCAGGACGCCATGGAGCCCGAACTCCACGTACTGCCCATGCTGGTTTTCCTCCTCTTCTATGATGAGTACGAACGGTGGCGGCGGCGACCATGGTGAGTACTGTACCTACAACACAGGGGAGGGTGTGAGGAAACAGAGTGACACACACATGCAACATCCCCACCCTCACCACCACACACAACAACAGACACACAAATACATGCAGCAACATTACATATACACCCCCTACCCCCTGGAAGAACGCAAGGACAAAAGGAAATGATTGTAACCATTGTAATCAAGAAACATCCAGTATTCAAAAGTCAAAATTCAGTATGTACAAATATGTACACCAACTACACAAGTCCGGTTAGTGTACTAATCATTGTCCGTGGACCACTGGGCCCAAAATGCATGGACGAGGCCCACACATGATACCTGACTCGAAACAGAGAGAACATTGCAGGGGCATCAGTTTGAAAATTTACAGACACCTCAGGGGGAGGAGGGGCACCTCAGCCTGATGAACGCACAACTCCATTGCTGCACGAGGGAGCTACATGCCCATTGATGTATCCTGGGGAGTGCAAAGCCACAGTCTCTCAAGTCTCTCCAGTGGGTGGTTTGCCCACTGCTGCATCCTGGGGAGTACAAAGCCACAGTCTCTCAAGTCTCTCCAGTGGGTGGTTTGCCCACTGCTGCATCCTGGGGAGTGCAAAGCCACAGTCTCTCAAGTCTCTCCAGTGGGTGGTTTGCCCACTGTTCAATCCTGGAGAGTGCAAAGCCACAGTCTCTCAAGTGGATGTCATTCTCCACTGGTTCTGGAGGGGACCTGGTGCCCAGAGTGCTTCATCCTGCCAAGGACAGAGGTAGTGGATGTCATTCTCCACTGGTTCTGGAGGGGGCCTAATGTCCAGAGTGCTTCATCCTGCCAAGGACAGAGGTAGTGGATGTCATTCTCCACTGGTTCTGGAGGGGGCTTGGTGCCCAGAGTGCTTCATCCTGCCAAGGACAGAGGTAGTGGATGTCATTCTCCACTGGCTCTAGAGGGGGCCTGGTGCCCAGAGTGCTTCATCCTGCCAAGGACAGAGGTAGTGGATGTATCTCTCCACTGGTTTTGGAGGGGGCTTTGTGCCCAGAGTGCTCCACGTGCAGTGTGGCCAGTACAATTCCCTTACCTGGGTGTGCGTGGCACGAGATTGGCGAGGTTCAGGTAGCATGATACGCCATGGAGGCAGCGACATGCCCCACACTGCTGCGGCTGTGCCTTCCACCTGCAGGTGATGGATGAAATGCCTCATGGAAGCTGCCCAGGGTCCAGGAACTCTCCTCCAGCCTCAGACAACTGACCACTGGGGTTGGTAGCCATGTCAGCGGTGGTGCCTGTGTCAGAGGACGCCACAGGGCCGGAGGTGGTGCTTGCAGTGGTGTCTGTCGCAGCGGTGCTTGTGGCGGTGCATGGGTCAGCACCTGCAGAGGGACACAGCAGGACGTTTCCTGAGCCTCGGATGGCTGCCCACTGGTGAAGATGCTGGGGACTGTCGCCGAGGTTGTAGACTTGCCGGTGGCAGTGCAGGTGACGGTGCTTGTGGTGGTGTCTGTTGCGGTGGTGCTTGTGGCGGTGCTTGCGGCAGTGCATGGGTCAGCACCTGCAGAGGGACACAGCAAGACGTTTCCTGCAGCCTAGGATGGCTGCCCACTGGGGAAGATTCTGGGGGCTGTCCCTGAGGCTGTAGACGTGCCGGAGGCGGTGCAGATGACAGTGCAGGTTGCGGTTATGGTTGTGGGGCAGCTAGCGATGTTCGCCACCATACAGGTTGCCGTGATTGTGGACAGAAAGTGTAACACTGGCCCCTCAGTCAGTGCCACCATGGCCTCTCCTGACCTGCTCTTCAGCTTTTGGCCCTTCCCCAGCTTTACTGGTGCCACAGTTGTCTTCCCACTATCCCCTTTGGTTTTTGCTGAGCCCTTGGTTGTTGGTGCTTTAGGCTTCTCCCTCTGGGATGTGGGCACCTTTTTCACCTTGGCAGGTCCTTGCCCTCGCTACGTGGCACACTGGCAGCCCTGATGGGTGGCGCACTCGATGACCCCGCAGTTGCTGGCACCACTGTGCCTGGGGATTTGGAGGCTGAGGTGCTGGGCTGGGACCTGAAAAGCCTGGCCCTAGGGGAAGGACGGGGGGAGGTGTGGGGAAGAGGTCAATGTTATCCAGGAAGAGTTTCTTAGACACACTGGGACGGGAAGATGGAGGGGGTTTGGGAGTGGAGGTAGAGGTAGTGGTTGTAGGAGGTGTACGTCTGCTGAATTTGGGTGAAGGTGCATGGGCCGGAGGCTGTTGTGAGGTGGATGGCTGTTGGGTGGGTGTGTGTCTGCATTTGTGTACTTTGGGAGGAGGGCTCACAGACACACTGGGAGAGGACACTGGGGATGTGTGCATGGTAGTGGGGGTGGTGAGTGCACCTGAGCGGTGTGTGGTGATGGGCGTGCTCGTGATGGAGGCAGTGGCTGAGGATGTAGTATATGCAGGTGTGAGTGGAGATGAGACTGGGAGGTAGGAGGAGGATGTGGAGGAGGGGGACACAGTGGAAGCTGTGGATGTTGCTGTGTCTGCATGGGGATGGTGCTTGTGTGAGTGCCTGTGGGTTGAGTGTTGCTTATGTTTGCCATGTCCACTCTTGTGTGTTGATGAGTGTGCATGCTGATCTGATGGTGTGCTTGGGATAGGCTGAGGTACAGGGGATTGGGTCTGGGTGGAGGAAGTTGGAGGGGGGAGGCTGGACACAGGGACAATGGCTGCCATCACTGCTGAGGACAGAGCTTGAAATGCTCTCTGTTGGGCCACCTGCCCAGAATGAATGCCCTAAAGGTATGCATTTGTTTGTTGCAAATGCCTCTCAACACCCTGGATGACATTCACAATGGTAGATTGCCCAACAGTGAATGATCTCAGGAGGTCAATAGCCTCCTCACTGAGGGCAGCAGTGCTGACTGGGGCAGGGCCTGAGGTGCCTGGGGCCCACCCTCCTGGATGAGCGGGCATGGGACACATGCTAAGGGGCTGCTGGCAGGGCGGTGCTGGTAGGGGGGTGGCGGCTGTACCCGTTGATGCAGTGGGCACAGAAGTGCCCGCCACCGCAAGGGAGCTCCCATCAGAGGAGGAGTCACTGTCACTGCTGTATGCTCCTGTCCCCGCCATGGAGTTCCCCTCGCCCTCCGTCCCACTAGTGGCTTCAGACTCCGTTGTTTCATCGTCCAGGGCCAAGTGGGTTTCAGCTCCCTCCTGCTCCGGTGCCAATGCTCCTCTGTCTGATGATGCTATTGCACACAAGAACAGGGAGACCACAAAAAGGGGGGGGGAGACAGAAGAAATACATGTTCAGTGCATGCAACACCACTACCGTTGGTGGACACAACACACATGGAGCAGCCCTTGCACTACACCATGCAATAATAGTTCCTAGAAATTTCACCTGACCATGGGGTACGAGGCCTAACACCAACTGCTGCACACCTGGAAGTCACGGGAGCCTGACTAGATGTAGATGGCTCTTACCACTGTTGGGGTTGGGGTGCCGCATAGCCTGCCTCAGAAGGGACCTTGCCTACAAATCTTTGCCCTGGCTTAGGGGAACACACTGCCCACCTCCCCCACCCAGACACTTCGTAATGCGCGCAGAGTCAGCTGAATGAGAGTGTACTCACCCCCTTGTGGCTGCTGTGATGCCCTCAAGCACCCATCCATCTCCGGACACGCCACTGCCAGGATCCCGAATATCAGGGGGGTCATGGTGCGACGGGCACCCCTCCCACGTTGGGAGGCCGTCCCCAGCTGGGTGTCCGCTGTCTTCTTGCTCCAGCGGCGCAGGTCCTCCCATCTTTTACGGCAGTGGGTGCTCCATCTGTGGTAGACCCCCAGGGTCCGGACGTCCTTGGCGATGGAACGTCAAATACCCTTCTTCTGGTGGGCGCTGACCTAGAGGAATGGTACAGGTGGAAATGGAAATTACTTACCCGTCCGGACAGTCATACTCATTGCCCCCCAGTTCCCACCCTTGCCCTGATGCACATACACTCCCCATTCACACAAGCAGGCCTCAGCCCCCCCATGTATCTTCCATCCACACCACTCAAAACAGGCATTGCCCATGCAGCATGCTCACAGTGTACTCACCTGTTTGTCTGGAGGACCGTACAGTTGCGTGTACTGAGGGAGGATCCCATTCACTAGTTTCTCCAACTCCTCCGAAGTGAAGGCAGGGGCCCTTTCCCCAGACACATGAGCCATCGTCGCTTCTAGACTGAGGTCACAGCAGCACTTGCAGTGTAGGTCCTCTCCTGTTGAAGGTCAGGTATCAAGTGAGTGAACAGACAGAAAATGGCGGTCACGTCCGCGGCGGTGCATACCGTCACCGCCTGCGTACATCGTTATTGGCTCCTGGGACCCATAGGGCCAAATGTTAACCAATGCTGAATTGCACCACGGTCTTCGACCGCCCACCGTGACGGTGTAGAACGCCAGTGCAGTTGTCTCATATCCCCTTGTGCCCACCTTACAGGTCAGGTAGCCGCCATTTCAGGAGGCCACATGGGATGAATGAAAACGGTATCACACCTATCTAGGCCGGGAATATAGACAGCTACCGGCACATTGCGGATTAATTACGTTTCTGAAAATAAAACATTGTGATACCTCAGTGTTGGATGACTCTCTGCTCGCTATTCTCCTCCATAGGGCACGTCCGCTGGGGCAGGTGATGAGATGGCGGCATCCTCCGGTGTACAGAACCCTGGTGGACCTGTTGACAATGGAAGAGAGACACATCCTGGTCACATACAGACTTGATTGTGCAACAATCCAGGAACTGTGTGCCCAGTTGGAGCCGGACCTGATGTCACCTATCCACCATTCCACAGGAATCCCCCCTTTAGTGCAGGTCCTGTCAGTACTCAATTTCCTGGCCAGTGGGTCTTTTCAAACAACAGTGGCCATGGCATCAGGGATGTCCCAGCCAATGTTCTCTAACGTGTTGTCCAGAGTGTTATCTGCCCTGCTGCAACACATGCACAGCTACATTGTTTTCCCTCAGGTGGAGGATTTGCCCACAGTGAAAGGTGACTTCTATGCCCTGGGACATATCTCTAACATCATTGGTGCCATTGCAGGGACACATGCGGCGTTTATTGTCCCCCCGCAGAAATGAACAGGTGTACAGAAACTGGAAGAGCTACCATTCGATGAATATGCAGATTGTGTGTTTGGCTGACCAGTACATCTCTCATGTCAATGCCAAGTATCCTGGCTCTGTGCATGACGCTTACATTTTGAGGAATAGCAGCATCCCTTATGTGATGGGCCAATTCCAGAGGCACCGTGTGTGGCTAATAGGTGAGGCCAAGGTCCCACTACAGTTGACATAGGTGTATGGGTATGGGGTTGTCCCTAAGGGTTAGTGTGTGTCTAACAGTTGTCCCTCAACATTTGCAGGTGACTCTGGTTACCCCAACCTATCATGGCTACTGACCCCAGTGAGAAATCCCAGGACAAGGGCAGAGGAACGCTACAATGAGGCACATGGGTGAACTAGGAGAGTGATTGAAAGAACCTTTGGCCTCCTGAAGGCCAGGTTCAGGTGCCTCCATATGACAGGTGGTTCTCTCTACTACTCACCAAAGAAGGTGGGCCAGATCATCGTGGCCTGCTGTGTGCTGCACAACCTGGCTTTGCGAAGACAGGTTCCTTTTCTGCAGGAGGATGGTCCAGAAGGAGGCTTGTGGCAGCTGTGGAGCCTGTGGATAGTGAAGAAGAGGAGGCAGAAGAAGAGGATATCGACAACAGAAACAACGTTATCCAGCAATACTTCCAGAGAGACACAGGTAAGAAGATGTCACTGTCTCACACATCTCATACTATTGTTTGAGCTAGCATGAGTCTGTCAGTTTCACCTAGTGTATGGACCCTGACTTGTCACTTTGATGTTCCATTTCACAGATTTGGGTCCCACTTTGTGCCCTCTGCTATGTTTACTGCTGGTCTACAGCTGTGTTACATTGGTATGTGAACAAGTAAATTGACATTGCTATATTCCATAGTTATTGCACATTTGTGAAAGCACAGACTGACTCTGGATTGTTTTGTGATTTAAGTGTGTTTATTCCTGTTCAATTAAGTGGAGGGGGTTGTAAAATGGGTTGGGGGATGGTGGAGGAATGTCCATGGTAGAGTCCAGTCTATTTTTTTCACACGTGCATTGTCCAAAGGGGCATCAGAAGTGGAGCAATGGCCATAGGTTATGTCACTTTCGGAAAACAACAGGGGTGCTGCGGTGGTGGGTGCTAATGAGTGATTTAGGTTGGGGCGCGTGCAAACAGGGATGGGGCTATCATGATCAGGGCAGTACAGGCTACTAAAGTGGACTACCCAGTCTTTTGGGGCAATATTGGTTGTGATGTCCAAACCACTGGTTTCTGGGCCTCGCGCTGCCAGGGACCAGAACAGACTATGGTTCCTCTTGCGTACAGCGTCACTAAGTGCTGTCCACCATTTATTATCTTGGTCACGCTTGGCTATGCGTGTTGCAGATTTATAGGACTTCCTAGCTACGCGGTTGGCGGTGGGGTCCTTGGATTTAATGGCTTGAACTAAGCGCTTGCTTAGGGACCGACACGTTTTGTTGAACCAGCGGTGCCTGCCTATGGGTCGTTTGTTGTCGTGGGCTAGGGGTACTGAGAAGAGGGCTGCGATATCCCTAAAGCAGGAGGTGTGAATTAAGCTTATTTCCTGGTAGGGAATTGCAGGACCTGCCTCTAGGCCCATTAGTGTGGATTTTAGGGTGTTATTGGCAGCGTTGATGAGTGCGGGCCGAGCCACGATCTTGTCCCATTTTAAGTGCCGTTTATTGTTGCCAGGCTAATGCCCTCGGGTGCTACTGCTGGGGTGTTAGACGTGGATGGAAGATTACCTAGAGCTAATGTGTGGACAGAGAGAGGGTTGTGATCACTTTCAGTCCTTTCAACGATCGTCATGTCGATGACTGGAGGCCATAGTCTTATATCGAATAGACAATAGTCGATTCGGCTGGTGTGGTTGGTTTTGTTGAACGTGTGACTGCCATTGGTGTCTGATTTGGTTCTGCCATTTAACGCCCTGAGCCCGAACTCCATGGTCAGTGATTTGACCTGGATAGCGACCTGCGTCCATTTCTTGATTGGTGGGATTGACAGGGCGGTAATAGACCAGGCTTGATCCTCCTCGTTAGTGGACCTGAGATCGTCCCAGTCAAGGGGTTCGAATGTGACGTTGAAGTCCCCAGCCACAATGGTTTTGTGATGGCGGGGATAGATTTGTAAGAGGGCTACGAGGGCGCAGAGGGTTTTGGAGACTTGACCCCCCTGACCCCTCGAGTGTAGATGTTAAAGATGTTCACCACAGAGTCAGGCCCAAAGGATAGACGAAGG
This sequence comes from Pleurodeles waltl, assembly GCF_031143425.1. Classification (NCBI taxonomy): domain Eukaryota; kingdom Metazoa; phylum Chordata; class Amphibia; order Caudata; family Salamandridae; genus Pleurodeles; species Pleurodeles waltl. The sequence goes on along the minus strand of NC_090450.1, from coordinate 514,009,145 downwards.
CCTAACAAGTCGGGAGAGTCAGTAGGTAGCTGTGATATATGGCAGCTAAGTGATGTTTTGATCCAGACGATCAGACCCCCTGAGGGCCTGCCTCTCGTGCTGGCCACAGCGGGGACGTGGAAGTTTGTATAGCCTGTTCGAAAAAGTGGGTCGAGTGACCATGTCTCTTGGAGGAGACATATGTCATGTTTGTCAATAAAGGAGGAGAAGGATGGAAGGGGAAGAAAAGATTTCAAACCTGCCACATTCCATGAAACAAGTCGTACCCCAGTCAGTGGCTGAACTATCCCGTCTAAATGCCTGGGGTTTGTACGGTTGGCTGTCGGGGGTTGGTCTGGCAGATGTGGTTGAGTGAGCAGAAGTGGGTTGATACCAATGTTTACCCGTGGGGCCTGGGGTGGTTGGTGATGTTCTTCTGTTGGGACTGACCTGGTCCTGATCCGGGAAGTGCTTGCAGGCCTAGCCAGCATCACTTGGTTAGGTGGGCAATGCGCCTGCAAGATGAAAGGTGCATCGTTGTCATGATTGCTCAGTGGACTGGCAGTGGTCTTAGTGTCATGGGTAGGGGAGAGAATACATGGACAGACAGTGGTGGGGTAAAAGGTAGATCTGGGGGTGATAGATGTTAGAAAGTTGCAAGGTTTGCCTGCATAGATTGTAGGTGAGGCTGTGAGTCAGTCATTTTTACCAAGAGTGGATACATTTTCTGCTGGGTGGTAACTCGAGCACTCCTCATGGTGCGTAGGTGGCCTGGGGTATTTAAACTGGATGCGTGAGTGTGCTGGTGGGATTGTTCTTGCATCAAGGGCCACCAGGTTGTTCACCATGGTCCCGTACTTGAGAGTCAGTCTTAGGATGTCAAAATGAGTTCCCGGATCTGGCCGTCGTACTACATTAATTAAGTCCTCGCGTATTATGGATCGGCAGCCTCTAACATGGCGAATCCAGTGGATTGCCTTGTTTTTGATATAGTCTGCCCCTTCCTTGCGTGACAATGTGGTTAACTTGGGGACGTTGACCATTAGAACTGTATTACCTGTATGGGACCGATCAGTGGCAGGTTGTGCAGAGTATTGTGAGGCAGTGTTGCTCATGGGTTTGGGGGTTTTATGATGGATGTCTAGTGGATTTCCTATGCCTGAATTGTGAAAAAAGGGTGTCTGGTAAGAATTCGTGGTCTTATCTCCGATGGGGAGGGGGCCGACATGGCTAGAGGCTGAGAAGTTGGGCGGGTTTGTTATGATGCCTGATAGGGTTGGGTTTTGGGCAAGGTTTGTGGTGGCCGTGTTATTTGCGTGGGTTAGCTGTTTTACTATTGCAATTAAGGAGTTAACCATGTGCTTGAGTTCTGTAATTTCCTTCTTTAGAACTTGTATGCATTCAATATGCTGTGGGGTTACTTGAGGAAAATGCATATTTGTGGCTGCTGGCCCATCTGCCAGGGTGCCTGGATTGATGTCGTCGTGTGATTCAGGGATGTTGATTAAGGGATTAAAACGGTTACTGAGCTAGATGAAATCATTGGTGGCCAGTGGTGGGTCTTCTATTAGAGAACGGGCGGTATGGGTGATAACGTTCCTACTCTCGCCCTGCCCTGTAGAGTCAGTGACTTGTTGTCCACGTTTCACGAAAATCTCAGCGATTTTCAAGGGGCCATCCTTCCTGTTAATTGGTGTGGGCTCCCCCCCTGTTTCAATAGAATTATTTCCCTGGGGGCTAGTTAATATTCCATTGCATTCACCCAGGAGAGAGTCGATTCTATCCATGACGCAGTTGCTAGCTGCATGCTTATGCCTTTTTCGCTTGGCTTTTAGCGTGACCTCGGCCCCAGCCTCTATTGCTTACCATTTGCCCATCTGGTGTTGATGTTGGTGCAAGGTTGATCTATAAGGTGTCAGATTTAGTAGAGCAGCTTACTGAGGTCACAGAGTTGGCAATAGCAAAATGGGGCTAAGTCCAATGGGGCCTACTTGGGTGGTAGATGTCAGGGGGGTGGCCCAGCCCAGCCTCAGCCAGCCGCTGACGGGCGCAGGATGGGCCTGCCCTTGGCCCGGGCTTTGCCCGGGTGCCGCCCGCACGGGTCACACACAGCGGGCGCGCTACGTGCGATTTAAAGGGCTCCTGCCCAATCTGACGAAGTTCTGGCGCGTCCCGAGCAACCGGGCGCGCTAAGTGCGATTTAAAGGGCTCCTGCCCAATCTGACGAAGTTCTGGCGCGTCCCCTGGTGTGTGTTGTTCGAGGTGCATGGATGTTGTGTAAGTGATGGTGTTGTGTGTGTGGATGCTGGTGTTGTTTTTGGTAGTGTATCTCTCTGGCGTGGTTTCAAAATTCTGGTAGTAAGGGTTTGTGGGTGATGTGGGTGTGTGTTTTCTATTGGATTGGGTGTGTGGGAGTGGTATGTGTATGTGTATCAGGTGTGTGTATTTCGAATTGTCCAATGTGGTTGTGTTTTGTAAATGTGTGTGTGTTTTGAGCGCGACAGTGTGTACTACCAATGGTATACCGCGGTTGAAAGACCGCTGCGTTGATTCGTGGGTCATGATAGTGTGGGCATATTCCTGTTGGCATGACGGTGGAGGTTTTGTTATCGCCAGTTTATCACTGACCTTTGGTGTGGCGGACTTGTGTGGGTGTCTGTATTGTGGCAGATTCCGATGCTGTGGGTCGTAATGCCTGTAGTGGAATTCCACAGCCGCAGCGGTATGTTGGCGGTCTTCTGCACAGCGGTATGCGGGACTTACCGCCAGGGTTGTAATGAGGGCCTTTGTCTATATCTAGCTTGGCGTGGATAGCACTATGCTGATCCTATGCCTAAAAACTTTGCTAGATAAACAGACATTTGAGGTGAGCAAATTGAAAGTGTCACTGGTGTTTTAGAGTGCTAATTTGGTAACTATCCAGAGTTCTTGCTTGTATTTTGCATAATTTCTGCAAGCACTCTAACCTTGAAAGGGTCTTGTTTTGGTTTATACTAGGTGCTCCTTTGTGTCTGAACAAAGCTAAACCCCTCTAAACAGCTCTAAGGAGAGCAAAACATGTGTCAGGGGTTGCTTTGCACATTCCAGGCTGGCATGGATTTTATTTAACCAGTCCAAAGCTGTGGTACTGTACCTGGAGTGTAAATGGCTTTTATCATTTTACAGCTCGGCGAGGATGACACTGTGTCTATCCTATTTCTAAAGATTTTGCTGTGCACATGGCAAAAGACTTTGGGGCATATTTATACCTTGCCCCATATTTAAACTTTGACGCCCGAGGATGTCAAAATTCCTCCGTGTCCGTAATTTTTGGGATGCGGGAAACTGCCCAATCTCCCCCCTCCTTCTCACCACTTCTTTTCCTGATTTCCTGCCACTGCGTCCCCTGCAGCCCCACCCCCCAGCCCTCTCATTCGTCAGGCCCTCCCGCCTCCCAGCTGCCACTCTCACCCTCCCCTCCTCTTATCACAGCTGCGGTGCCGCCGCGCGCAGCGGGTACGCCACTGGCGCGCCAAAGGCAAGCCCGTCTGCGCCTGTCCGCGTCTGGACAGCACCCAGCGCCAGAACCCCTGGGCCCGGCAACAGCCACCCCGCCAGCATTCACTACGATGCCAACACCCTCCACGCACTCAACACCAGCCAAGACACCACCTGCTTCTAGGCCTTTCCAAAGAGCACGCATGGACCCTTCTCCTGCCACAACTGTAACTTCTGGCCCATCTCTCTGCTCCCTTTCCCGGCAAAGGTCATCGAGAAAATCGTCAACACTCACTCACAGCTCACCCGGTACCTCGAAGACAACATCCTTGACCCCTCCCAGTCCAGCTTCAGACGCAACCACAGCACCAAAACCGCCCTCCTCGCCACCACAGATGACATCCAAAGTCACCTCGACAATGGAGAAACATCAGCCCTCATCCTCCTAGACCTATCAGCCGCCTTTGACACCGTCTGTCACCACACCCTTAAATCATGCCTCCACGCAGCAGGAATCCAGGACCAAGCCCTCGAACGGACCGCATCCTTCCTCGCCGGCAGAACCCAAAGAGTCCGCCTCCCCCGTACCAATCCAAAGCCTTCAACATCATCTGCGGCGTACTCCAGGGCTCATCCCTCAGCCCAACGCTGTTCAACATCTACATGGCCCCCCTCGCACAAGTGGCCCGTTAGCACAACCTCAACATCATCTCCTACGTCGACGACACCCAACTCTTTCTCTCCCTCATCAAGGACCCGCACACCGTCAAAAACAACTTCCACGAGGGAATAAAAGCCATCGCCGACTGGATGAGAGACAGCCGGCTGAAACTGAACTCGGACAAAACAGAGGTCCTCATCCTTGGGCGCAACCCCTCCGCCTGGGACAACTCGTGGTGGCCGACCACACTGGGTCCCCCACCGACTCCCACAGACAGCGCATGAAACCTCGGTTTCACCCTCGACTCCTCGCTCTCCATGGCAAAGCAGGTCAGCACCATCTCCTCCTCCTGCTACAACACCCTCTGGATGCTCCGCAGAGATTACAAATGGATCCCAACAGAAACAAGAAAAACAGTAACCCAGGCCCTCGTCAGCAGTACACTCGACTACGGCAAAGCCCTCTACACCGGTATCTCATCCAAACTCCTACAACGCCTCCAACGCATCCAAAACACCTCCGCCCGACTCATCCTCAACATCCCTCGCCACTGCCACATCACCCCCCACCTAAGAGACCTGCACTGGCTCCCCGTCAACAAAAGGATCACCTTCAAGCTCCTCACCCACGCACACAAGGCACTCCACAACACCGGACTAACATACCTGAAGAACAGACTCAGCTTCTACACCCCCACCCGGCAGCTCCGCTCTGCCAACCTCGCCCTCGCTTCCATCCCCCGCATCCGGCGCAAATCTTCCGGCAGCAGATCATTCTCGTACCGCTCCGCCAAGACCTGGAACACCCTCCCGTCGGATCTACGACAGACCCAGGACCTTCTTTCCTTCAGAAAACTCCTCAAGACTTGGCTCTTCGAGCAGTAGCAGCACCCTCCCCCCCCCAGCACATTGAAACCCTCACGGGTATGTAGCACGCTTTACAAATAGATTGATTGATTTGACCCACATACATCAGAAAAAAATCTTCATTCCCCAGGTATCTGGGTCAGTTTGTAGCCACATGGTGATGGTGACTCTAATAAAGCCCATAGGAATATTCTCCAAATCAACAATTTCTGTCTCACGCTTGCCTTGCTTCCTTCTAGCCTGATGTTTAGAAACTCTCATGGTGAATACCCTGTGCCTGTAGAAGGCCTACCTGGTGCCACCATCTTGTTTGGGTACTTCAAGTGGCCTAGAATCTGTTGAGGAGTCCAAAGTGTCCATTCTTTTTAGCTTACATCTCATTCAACAATGCCTTCACTGTGTCTAGCTTATCTGCTTGCATTCTTGAGCCTTTGGCAACTGATTTCACCTCAGTTCCCATGAAGTGTATGTTCATTAGCAGTCCATCTGTTTTCCTCTAGCCCATCAATCACTTGCACTGTGTGGTCTCTCCTACCTACCTACTAGTAAGAATTATTGATGCATTGCTGCACCTTCACAGGCCCTGTGCCTGACCTCAGTACCAGGTCTAAAAATGTACTGAATATCTCAAACAGTGCACATGCTATAGAACAAGTCATAGGCATGCCTTTGTCTACAAATATCTGCCCTTCAGATTTCATCCCCATGAGGGGAAAACCTATTGGGAGTGCAGACAGCTTTAAAAAAGCCAATTTAATATTGGATGTTTCCATGTTCACCCCTATACTACTTTTTCTGATCATGTCAAAGGCATTTTGTAAGCTAGAATAAACTAATGATCAATGTAGTCATTCACAAATTCATCATTTGTTCACAACAGATGGTGAATCAGACAAAAATAACATCTGACCTTCTATAATCTAAATGGTGATATTATCAATCAATCAATCAACCATGGAATTTGTAAAGTGCACTACTCACCCTTGAGCGTCTCAAGGCGCTGAGGGGGTGGGCCTGCTACTGCTCAAACAGCCATGTCTTGAGATGTCTCCTGAAGGTAAGGAGGTCCTTGGTCTAATACAAATGGGTGGGAAGGGTGTTCCACATCTTGGCGGCGAGGTGTGAGAATGATCAACCGCCAGTGGTTGTTCTGCGGATGCATGGGACGGTGGCGAGGGCAAGGTCGGCGAAGCGAAGCTGTCGTGTCGGGGTGTTGAAGGAGAGCTGGCTGTTGAGGTATTCTGGTCCGGTGTTGTGCATATTATAAGGTCTGGCAGAAGAATCTCTTGAATGGGGCCCACTATCCTCCGAGCAGCAAGTCTTTCATTATTTCCATAAGGCTTTTAAGCGAGTGAAGATTGTCAGCCTAGCCACTTAACCGCAGTGTTGCATATTTTTCTAAATCCCTCTGTGATTCCCCTGTCACTTTACCACTGGTATGATCTGTCCTCATTTCAACAATCACCTGGAGTACAGAGCTTTTCATCGCTTATACCTGCCAGTGTCTTTTCCCCAAAATGTCCCACCAGAAACCTGTCCTTTGAAGAATTGCACCAATGGTCCTTCTCACTGCATTTGGACTTCTGTGATGCAGGGTTTGTTATAATAAAGCAACTTGACGGAGGGACCTTAAAAATATCTAACAGAAAATATTCTGTATGTTTACCATAAATTCTGATTCTGTCTACCAAAAGGCACCTGGACAGGATTTCTGGTGTCCATCTACACTTATGTATTCTTTTTTGGCTCTTTTTCTTTTTTTCTTTTCACAACTGCCATAAACACATCACACATATTGATAAACTTTACATTACAACAAATCTCTCTTAATAATTAAAAAAATTGTAGGTAAATAAATCATTTTTTGTGCTGAACCTTTTCTCATGCTCATCAAGGTAATAGTAACATTTATGATTTTTAAGATTTTTTAAGAAACACTCTTTTGTATAGCACATTCAAGTTTAAGAGAGCAGGATAGCAAGGGTGTAATTCTCTAATCTTGTTAATTGAGTTGTCCATTAATAGTTGCTTTATTAAAAATAGTTTGTCAAATTTCAATTGTTCCTCATTCTTTTGTATCCCACATAGGAATGAAGACCCAATTTTCATAGAAGCGCCATTCTAATTTGTCCCACATAAGAATACGGAAACAAAAGAAATTTGATGATATATTTTGAAGAAGGGAACCACTAAAGGACAATAATTAGTTTTAATTTATAGCATGCATTTAGTGCACATATGCTTAAATTTACCCAAAGACATGTGGCCCCTTTGCTAAAGTTCCAAACCACCCCATCGATCCACTCCTGCTCTGGCTCCTCACTAGCCCCGGGCACAATTTTTATTAGGCTGGAGTAATCTGAGTAATTTCAGTAATTTTGCATCACAAGAGAAGCAAAGGGCAATTTTAGGAAAAAATACCTACCGAAAGCGCACCAGAACAGAGCGTAAGAAGCTACTGACTGCTGCTGTTTATTGTTCTATTGCATTTAGCGCTATTTTCATAGAGCAAATTGCATTGAGGGGTCAATTTCAAGTTCAAGGGTGAATTCTTTACTAAGAAATAGCTCTAAACGCATGATTATGCTTCTCATGTAATTCTTGCCATAGTGTAATTTTGCTGTCATTTGACATTAGTAAGCTGCAACAAATAAAGCTAGTTACATTCACCTCTACTCTCACCCCTTAGTTGAGGCAACCCTGAAAGGGCATGAAGGATAGAAGGTGTGTACTTGCTAGGCCTGGTTGGCATTGTCAACTGTAGACACGGTCTAGTTTCTATCTCCCCTACATTTGAATGGGCCCAAAGTCCTCCTTACCTTGAAATTGCCATCATACTGAAACCACACTAGACCTCAAAAGCTAATTTATGCCATTCTAATCTGGTCAAGATATTTGATCAGTTCTACACCATTTGGGGAATTGCTGGTGCAGGTGGTGAACATCGCTAGCCAGATGTTATGTTCATGGGCCTCCCCAATAATTTCTCCAGCTCCCTCTTTCTGCCTTAGATCCCTCTTTTCACCTTGTCTCCCTGGGAAGCAGCTAAAACGCAGCTGGTCCTGGTTTTTGTGCCTTTCTGGCCCACCCCCACACTATCTCCATGCTTTTCTTTTTTCTTGCTGCATTTTCACCACCATGTCACCACCTTTGAGCTCCTCCTTGCCGTCACCACCTCCCCTTACCTGGCAACTCGAGCAGCTCCACTGGACTGCCCTCGTGCACCTGAGCCCGCCCTCGCTGCTGCCGCAAGTTTGAGGCCCTCCATCACCTGCAGGCACTCCCCTGCGCCTCATCCTTGATGTCTAGTGGTAGGCTTTGTATCGTGTTAGCCTTGTTTTTCCTGTGTTTTTGCATTTCTGCTTTTGTGCCTGTTTTGCTAAATTTTAGCTCTGTTTGCTTTTTGTCATATTTTGCCCATTTTCCTTGTTATCTGGTTCCTTCTGGCTTCCCCGCTGCTGCGTTCCCTGTGGCCCACCCCCCTCAAGCCCCCATTCGACACTCCCTCCTGCCTCCCTGCTGCTTCTCCCACCCACCTCCCATTCTAAATTGCGCCAGAGGTGCGCCAGAGGCAAGCCCGCCTGCGCCTGTCTGCTCCTGGACAGCGCCCAACGCCCGTCCCCCTGGTCTACACATCTCCCATGCCTCTAAATGCTTCTACACCACCACAGAGCTCCACGCTCTCAACCCAGGACGGCGCATCGCCTGTGCCCAGGCGGATCCCAGACACACCCACAGACCTATTGCCTGTCACTCATGCCGCTTCTCCTGCAATCAAGCCAACAAGCACCGCAAGAACACCAGACACCCCAACCATCTCAGTTGAATCCTCCTCAACACCCGCTCCGTCCAGAAGCATTCCATCGAGCTCTGGGACCTACTCATGGCAGCCTCACCCGACATCGCCTTCCTCACTAAAACATGGATGAACCCCTCATCTGAACCCGACATCGCCATAGCCGTCCCTGAGGGATACAAAATCACCCGAAGAGACCGTATCAACAAAACCAGGAGGAGGAATCGCCATAGTACACAGAAGTTCCATCAGGATTTCCACCAACACCAGCAACACCCTGGATGCCGCAGAGCTCCTATAATTTCAAATACAAATCAACGACAAAACCACCTTGAGAGGAACCCTCATCTACAGACCACCAGGCCCCCGCACCTTATTCTGTGACGCCATCGCCGACACTATCAGCTCCCATGCCCTCGCCTCTCCGGACTACCTGCTCCTCGGCGACCTAAATTTCCAGCTGGGGAACGCCAGCAACTGCAACTCCACTGCCCTATTGAACAACCTTACAAACCTCAGCCTCAAGCACTCAGCTGGACACACACTTGGCGCCATATTCTCCTCCAGCAACCACATCACCTTCACTCACACCACCAAACTCCATTGGACTGACCACCACTGCATTCACTTCTCCTTCCTGAAGCTCACCACCCATCACCAACAACATCCAATCCCTCACCAAAAGTGGAACAAGATCTCCAAAGAACAGCTGAGCTCCAACCTCAATGAATCTACACCACCCAAAACCAACAACCGCAAAACCGCCACCCTCAACCTCAAACGATGGCTCAATGACTGCGCAAACACCCTTGCTCCACTCAAAAAAACCAACAACACCTGCATCGATAAGAAAGCTCCCTGGTTCACCGCAGAACTCCAGGCTTCCAAGTGAGAATACCGGAAAACTGAGAAAACCTGGCACCAAGAACAATCAATGAACAACTTCAGCACCCTCAAATCAGCCACACGCAAACACCACCAGCTCATTCGGACCACCAAAAGAGCCCTCTACAAAGAGCGGATAGACAACAATACACACAACAGCAAGGAACTATTCAACATCATCAAGGAACTCACCAAATCCAAATCCTGCGCCATCGAGCCTCCCCACTCACAAGACCTCTGCGACTCCCTCTCCAGCTACTTCCACCGCAAGATCACAGACATACATGAAAGCTTCGCAACGCCGTCCCACAACACCACCACTGACACGGTCAACACCACCGCACCCTACCACACCAACGTACTGAGCACCTGGACCCCCACCAATGATGAAGAAACCACCACCAAAACCATGAGCATCATCCACTGAGGCTCTCCAACAGACCCCTACCTCCACCACGTCTTCAACAAGGCCAGCCAAATCATCGCCCCTCAGCTCTGGTCCGTCATCAACCGCTCCCTCGAGACTGCCACTTTTCCAGGTATCTGGAAACACGCCGAAGTCAACGCCTTGCTCAAGAAAGCCAAAGCCATCCCCGAAGACCTCACAAACTACCGACCTATCTCTCTACTCCCCTTCCCCGCGAAGGTCATAGAGAAGATGGTCAACATCCAACTTTCCCGTATCCTGGAGGACAACAACATACTCAGTCGTCACAAAAGCCACAGCACGGAGACCGCCCTCATCGCCTGCACTGACGTCATGAGGACCAGGCTCAACAAGGGTGAAACCGTTTCCCTCATCCTCCTCAACCTTTCCATAGCCTTCGACACCGTATGCCACCAAACCCTTCGCACACGCCTCTTCGACGCTGGAATTCACCACAAAACCCTGGACTGGCTCACCTCCTTCCTCTTCAAAAGAACCCAAAGGGTTCGCCTCCCCCATTCCAATCAAAAGCCACCCAGACCATATGCAGAGTCCCCCAGGCATCCTCACTCAGCCCCACCCTCTTCAATATCTACATGGCTACGCTAGCCAGCATCGTCCGATGCCACAGCCTCAACATTATCTCCTACGCCAACGACACCCAGCTCATCCTCTCCCTCACGAGGAACCCCTTAACCGCCAAGAACAACCTCCACACCAGACTTCTCGCCATCGCTAATTGGATGACAGCAAGCCACCTCAAGTTGAACTCAAGAAGAACTGAGATCAACATCTTCGGACCCAACAAGTCTGCATGGAACGACTCATGGTGGCTGACCAATCTGGGACCACCCCTGACACCCACCACCCACGAACGCAATCTCGGCTTCATACTAGACTCTTCTCTCTCCATGACCTAGCAAGTCAACGCCATATCATCCTCTTGCTTCAACACCCTCTGTATGCTCTGCAAGACCTTCAGGTGGATCCCCATAGAAACCAGAAGAACGTTCACCCACACCCTCGTCAGCAGCAGACTGGACTACGGCAGCGCCCTCTACGCAGGGACTACGGCCAAGCTCCAAAGAAAACTCCAGCGCATCCAGAATGCCTCAGCACGCCTCATACTCAACCTCCCTCACCACGAGCACATCTCCGCCTATCTCAGAACCCTACATTGGCTACCCATCAACAAAAGGATTGTCTTCAATATCCTAATGCACGATCACAAAGCCCTCCACAACACCAGACCGGTCCACCTCAACGATTGACTCAACTTCCACATCCCGACACGCCAGCTCTGCTCCACCGACCTCGCCCTCACAACAGTCCCCCGCATTCAACGCACCATGTCCGGCGGCAGGTCCTTCTCCCACCTCGCCGCCAAAACCTGGATCTCCCTCCCCACCAACCTACGCAACACCCAGGACCTACTGTCCTTTAGAAAGTGCCGCAAAACATAGCTCTTCAAGCAGTAGCACCCCCCCCAGCGCCTTGAGACCCTACCGGGTGAGTAGCATGCTCAACAAATTTATTGATTGATTGATTGACTCTCTGGGTCATCTTCTACCCTGTCTAGCTGATGTCATTTTCTATAGCCATCACCTCCTTTTCCCATACAAGTGTATTCCCAAATGTTCTCATGGGATTCAGCCCTCTCCTTCAAGCACCATGCCCATCTCATGGACCTCCACCATTATTTGCGTCATTTAATCAGTCCCTGAATAATGCCTTTCAACACTTTTCTCCCTTCCTACAGCATTTCCTTTGTCTCTGTTGCACGCTGTAATCTCAGCCTTCTTTAAATGGGAGCCCCTTACCTACCTTTGTCCTCTCTTCCCTCACTTGAGAGATCGTACTTTTGCTCGCCGTAGTCTCTGCTACGTTGGGTGGTCACCCTGGGGAACCTTGGACCAAAAACATCTGCCCATCCCAAAGCTGCCCATCTGTGCAGCTTTTTCAGCCCTGCTCGTCACTGTCTTGTCCTCGTTAGTGGTTTGTTTTCCAATTCAGTATTCCCCAGCTGTGCATTGTGAAGTGTGAGCCCCTTGCTCTGCTCCCTCATGCCAGGCCTCTATTCCAGGTGTTTCCACATGTCTCCCCCCAAAATCCTCTTCTTGGCCTATTTCCATGGCACATCTGCTCTATTCTTCCTCCTGCCCCTGCACTTCTCCAACTAGCTTTGAGGTAATCACCCCTTCTTCATGGGGCTGACATGCCCTGGGGTGCCAGCGCTCCACTCTTTATATCCTGGGTGGCAAGTGAACCAAGTATCCGAGCGGCAGCCTTCTCAATGTGAACGTTCATGACCTGCTGTGACAGCCTGTGCTGAGAAATCTCACCTGGAGGCATTCTAATTCCTGAAAATCATTCTAGGGTGAAAATTCTTGCTTACGCTTGCCAAACTTAACATTGGTGATCTGCACATGAGAAAACACCATGCAGTGACCATTCGGTGATGGGCAAAGTTTTGCCTGAATTCTGCACTCCAAGAGGAGTGAGCAAAACTAGGGGAACTTGATAAGTTTAAGTCCCTAGTACATGCTACCACCTGTACCAAGAGGGCTTCAAATTAAAGGCTAGTAGTAGGCTGCAGCACTCATTGTGCCACACACTAAAGTAACACTGTAAGACATGTCTTCAGTCTGGCCACTGCAGCCTGGATGTACAGTGTTAAACTGCCATTTCGACCGGGTGATATAAACCTTTTGCCAGGCCCAAACATTTATTTTCAATACTTCTACATGTTCCCTACACAAAGCCATAAAACCCCGCAGGGCAGGGTGCTTGGTATTTAAAATTAGGACATGTATATTTAACATTTTACATGTCCTCGCATTGAACATTATCAAGAGTTATTTTTCTTTGTCACAAAACTGGCTCTTTCATAGGTTAACACTGGCTTATACTTTAACATTTAATAATCGCAAAATTCATTTGGGAATAGCTAGAAATATATTTCAAGCACTCATTTTCATAGTAATTGAAAATTCAAATTAATGGTCAATCTGGTTTTATATTACTATTTTGGAAACAACACTTTAAATTTTTTTTCATTTTCCTGTCAAAATCTAGCTGTCTAGCTTTCATCTGACCCCTGATGGCTCCACTTGGGGAGAAATGTATTTCCCAGACAGTAGAAAAATAGCTATGGGTGTGGGAAAATGGTCTTCTTCAGCCCCTCCTGAGCTTCAAATGATGCCTACCATGTTTCTGACAGATGAAGCTCACATCTAGTCATGCCTACCTTATGTCTGTCTAGACAGTTTGGCTCAAAACCCAATGGCAGTGGAGGAATTGACCAGAACTGGTTTAGAGGGTGTGCAAAGGATTGCCACCCACAGTCTGGCACTGGGTATAAATGTGGACCCAACAAAATTCTTCACTCCAGGATCTGTGAAGAATCAGAAGATGGACTGCTCTGCTGTCTGAAGAACCTAAAGGGAGACTGGACCTGCTTGCCTTGAACTCAGGATCCCAAAAGTGGCTCCAAGGATGAGTTGGCTGACCTACTCTCAGAGCTACAGGGACAAAACAAGCTTCCAGATGCTTCTCTCCCTAGAACTGCCCAGCTGGACAGCTCCAACTGGACTGCCCTGGCCTCTTTTGGAGTGAGTCTTAACCCTGAGTGGTGCCCCATGACCTGGACCCTTGGCTGATGTTAGTTTGTATTTCATCTTTCCCCAAACTTCAAGATGTGACACAGAGAATATTTTGGCACTTTCTGCCTGGAGAACCGATAGACACCCGGGTCACCTTCAATGTCTTGGCCATCTACGTCAAATCAACAGTTGGCCTCAACTTGCTGGTTTGCCCTGCTAAAAGAAATCTGACTTCCAGAAAAGTATCACCAGAATCAACACTGAGCATCATTAGACTTTGAACTTCGCCTGCTCTAATATGTCCAGCTTTCATCAACAATCAAACCAGGACCCCTCTCTTGAACAGTCCACTGTAGTCAAGGCCTGCTTCAGAACTAGCTTGTAACTTGCCCTGCTGACAACTCATTGATGACCACTTTTTCTCTATAAAATGTCCTAAGTTGGAAGGTAATCTTTCCACCAGGACAAACCTGGTCCTTGGATCTGACCAGCAATCCACTGCGGTTTTGTCCTTAACTTTTGACTTTTAGCTGGTCTAGTGTGATAAGATACCTGCGGCTGGCGCTTTTTGCTTTTTGGTGGTATTGTTAATTCAAACTTTACAAATTCATATCTCCAATTCTCTTTGGTTGATTTGTGTCATTTTATTAACTAAATTATTTATTTTTGTGAAATGGTTTGCAATGATTTGTGTGTTGAGTGTTGATTTTATTACTGTTAAAGTACTGCATAAGTACTTTACACATTGCTTCTAAAATGTACCTGTCTGTTTTGTGGTAAGCTGTCAGCAGGGTGAGCGCAGAATAATTTAGGGACTTCAATGGTTCTCCCTGACAAGGATTGTGTTTATTACTGGAAGTAGATTCACCTCTGTTCAACTAGTGCAACCAGTTTTTAAAGGGGGCCTTCCATGGCTAGTAGCAGCAACCTAATGATCTCAGGAGTGCAATTGCAGACTCAAAGGCAATGCTCTATGAAGTCCTGCTCCTTGCTGCCTTCATCGTTAAGTGCAGGTCTGAATTTAGCCCTGTTGTATATATGTGGGTACACAATGCCACATAAGTCATATGCTGTGATACCCTTCCCTGATGCATTGCCTGCCAGAGTTTCCACAACATAACAGATACTAAAGGGTCAGAAAACATAATAGTTGATTAGTTGAGAATAGTTATTGAGTTATGAGTCTTCTATGGAGCTCATTATGCATTCTTCTGGTAACCAGATCAAATGAGGTAAGAGTTACTCATCATGTCACCCTCTAGGTATCATTCATTTAGGTAAACCTAACAACTGATACTTGTGGTATTATGTAACAGAAAACCTGTGGTAGCAGGCTCTATTTAAATTATACTATCAATCATATTTTATTTGCAGTCTATGTGAATTGTTATTTTAAATGTTTGGCACTGCAGGGGTTCTTTTAGCTATTGACAGCCATTTTTGTCAGATCCAATAGATCCCTTTTTAGCTCTTTGCTGATGCAGAGTAAGCTGATGAGATGAGATTTCTCTAGCCATACTCAACAATGAGATGCATTTTGATATAAACATTTGGGGATTTTTAACATTTCTCAACATTGCAGAACCAACATAAAGGGCATTCCATTGCTCACCCTTGCTTCACACTTGCTAAAAACCTATTCATTACCTATTCATTACTGCTTCACTAGAGACTGCAGAGACTAATTACCAGATATGTAATGGGATTTTGTATCTGTAAAGGCTGCTTCGTGAATTCAAAATCCCAAGTTGTTGTGTACAAAGCATACTGTAGTTTGTGAATGTGTGGAATGCCTTGCAGATTTTGACCCTCCACATTTAAGTCCTTGCTAGTCACAGGGCACGGGCACCTTAAAGATTCATAGTTGCCTTGACGTAAAGATAGATGTATCAATGTTTTGGTACCACTAGCGGGATCACAGGAAGTGAATGATAACACTTAGTGGACAAAGCAGTCAGTAATGTCTTGCAAAGTAGAAATTCACCCTGATGGGCAGCTTCCGCTGTGTGATTAACATGGATTATAGGCAGGGGCACTGGAATAATGTGATTTGTGGATTTTTCTGTATAAATATTGATTTGCTACTTTGGCCCATATTCCATTATCTACTGCATAATTTGTAGATTATAAGAAGAAACTATCAAAAAGTTTGCCACATTATGCAACATATAAGAAACTGGGTTATTATGTGAGAGAGGCAGGTACCCACCTCAAGAAATAATCACAACCCTTGTCAGGGTGATGCAGTAAAGTCAGTACATAAACTTAACCTCAACCCCTTAATACCTATTGCACATAGTAGACAGGCTTAAGTTAGAGGCAACATGTCAAGTATTTATGCAGTATCAAATAAGTGATTAAGTAAAAATGCAAAACACTAAAAATCCCCAAATGAATAAGAAAAATGGAGTACAATTTAATCAACAAAATGACACCAAAATGACAAGCATTCAACAAGGGAAAACAGAGATATGAATTTTTAAAATATTAAGAAAGAATTGTGGCAAGTAGCACAAAGTACCAATGACTGTTGGATGCAGCAATTTGACATTGTCCGCAATGGAGCATGGGACAAGATACAGTTTGTCTTGGTCAAATATTTTACTATGTGACTTTAGTTCTTTAAGGCCCAATCTACCAGAGGAGCACACTTCTAATGCCCCCAGGACCTCAGGGGAGGCAGGTAGGGGCATATTTACAAGCTCCTAGCTCCTCCTTGCACCACCATGGTGTCATTTTGTTTTTACGCTAAGGCATCAAGGAGGCCTTTGCCCCATGCCCGATTTACAAAATGGTGCAATGCAAGTATTGTGCCACATTGTAACCTCTTGCACCACATTATGCCTGCCCCAAGCATAATGTATGCAAGGAGGGGGGGGGGTGTTCCGCCATTAGGAGGTCCAGAAAATGTTGCAGTGAAAATTTCTACTGTGCCATTTTTCCTGTCATTTCTAACTCCTGCCCAAGGCAGGTCTTAAAGTGATGCTCCTATTCCTTCCAATGGGCCTCCCCATGCATTGCTGGACTAGGCCCATCATTTCTGGCACTAGTCGGCCAATGTGCCACAATAGCGTCAAAAAGTGTAACGCTATTGTGCTAACATGCTCCATGGTGCACCGTATTGTCAATACGGTGCTACCATAGTGACATTAGGGGGGATGCAAGAAAAGTGGTGCATCGTAGCTAATGTCCGACTTTCTTGTAAATATGCCCCTTAGAGAGTCACTGGGTGTCAAGCAAAATCCATTTGAAGTCCAGTTGCTACTGATCAGCTGAGCGGCTGCAGGAAAGGCCTCTTCTAGCTTACTGTATCCCTGTAGCTTTAACTGGGGGCTAGCCTTATGACCCTTGAAGTCAGTGCTTATTTTTGTAAATAAAAACTTGCCAGTGCCCAAAGCCCTCCTCTGAAACTCGTGGCTGCAAATAAATGTGCAAGTACAGAATACTGAGGCAGGGTACTCCTGATGCTATATTGGGCCTCTTTAATTCATTTACAGCCACTCCCTGTCCTTTCAGCTCACTCTTACAGCTTTCTGTTTTCAGTCCTCTTCCAACCTTTGTCAGGGTCAGGAGTGTTCTAAAGTGGGTGCCTGGTGATGCCACATGATTGCCTGTTACAAGCTAGTGGGTGGGATCAACCTTTGGTTATGCATTAACCTAAGGGAGTAGCCAGAAAAATGAAATACCTCATAATCTGAACCATATATTGCAATAAATAAGCAAGTAAAGTGAATGATCTCAACTCTTCTTGTGAAGTGCTATGAGAATTGTATCCTTGGGAAACATTTGCAGAAATAGGTGCAGACTTACGAATATTGGAGAAAGGTTTTAAAATAATTTAGCCAAATGTTACCCATTATCTAGCACTGGCGGTTATCTCTTATTCATCCTTCCCACCTTTCTTTCATTTTGTACTTCTTTCCTTCCTTCCTCCCATCATCTTTTGTTTCTTTTTATACCTATTTCATTCTTTCTTTCCATCTCTTTCCTTTTGTTACTCTTCTCTCATTCCATCTGCCCTTTTTCTAGCTTTCCATCCTTCCTAATTTCCATTTATTCTAATCATGCCCGTGCTGTTCCTTCACACCTTCATTTCACCTTTTCTTTTGTGTTTGTTCCATTAATTACTTCTTTTTTATCTTTTCTTCAGTCACCCATCCTTTTATCTCCCATGTCTTCTTTATTTAAATATAGTTTTCTGTTTTACTTGTTTGATTCCTTTCATTTTCCTTATTTTTTCTTTTTTCCACAATTTATGCTGGCTTTTCTGTCTATTTACTTCCTCTTTCTTTCACATCTTGTTTCTTTTTTCCAGTGTCCCATTGTACCCTGTTTGGTTAGAACTGTGAGCCCAAGGTAAAATCTTATAAGGGTGATAAAACAATTGAATCTGCTTGTATAACACCCCCGCTCAATCTGGTAGAGCGGGTGGTTAACTACGCCCCTGCAATAACCAATGGTAATCAATGTGGGAAAGGTTCCCAGGTATAACCCCACCCACTGTGGGTAATTTTAGATGGTAGCAATCTTTGGCCACGCTAAACATAGGCTGACAGCTGTGTGTATGTGTGTGGATCGCACTATGGTAATCCTAGTATCCTCCCACATTTCACACCAAAATAAAGTTTGAGGAAGTCCATTTACCCCCAAGAAAACTAGAGACAGATGTCTGGTAGAACAAAGCTGGGCTCATCATCAACAAGACAGTAGATGCACAAGAATATTGTGGCAAATGGCTCCCACCCTTTTAAATTCATGACAAGTGTGATAGGGATGACTGTCAGATTTTTTTAAACAAAAATATTGTTTGGATAGACTATTGTTTCACACATAAGTATAGATGTACTAATTTTAACTCTGCATCCACGTACATTGAATATACATATATTGTCAAGTTTAATTTATGTGAATTTATATATAGTAAATCTTTACTTTCCTTCAGAATAGTTTTGTCCTCGATATTCCTGACACAGTATTTTGTCCCACAGTACTTTTGTTTCTGTTATTCTATTTCCATACTGTGTGATATCTTACACCCCAGCAGACTTGTCAAGCAGGCCATGACACTCCAACAGTTCATCAGGAGTGAAGAGTGCACAGTTGTATGACCGGCAAAAATATAGTTCCGCATGAAGGGAAAAACAAAGGGACTCACTTTGCCTTTTCTGTTGCATAATTTAGTCAACCCTATCACATAAATTGGTCCTCCCCTGATGCATACTTCCAGTGTCCCTGAGTACAGTTAAGGCACATCTAGAAGGGAGAGTCTCTTGTAGATCTCCATCCCTGCATTTACAGGTAATGAAATTGGTTAAATACTTCCAAATCTGAAAGGCGAGTAAAACCATTACTTGAAAGGCCGAACATATTTTTACACTTTTACCTTTTTATGAATATTTGATACATTGTAAATATTATTTTAAGCGTAACTTTGAGAATCCACAAGCAGAACTAACATTTAGTCCCTCAATAGAAATGGCAGAATAGAAATGCATTTTGTTCGACTTTCTCTTCACATGGCCTTTGTAAGTGAAATGAGTAGAAGCAACTAAACTCTGAAAAGTGAAAAATCAGATGCTTAATGATGTTTTTGTCTGCCTGGAAACATTTGTGAGCCACATTTCACCCCGAGCGTGATAAAATAATTAAGCAGGAAATGTAAGAAATTATTTTATTTCAAACTTTTGACTTTGTCTTCTTTACAAGGCTGTGTGTTTTTCTTTTTTACTATAAACAAAATAAAATTAATGGCAGAATAAAGCCTTCGTCGAGGGCTTTCAAAAAAATCACAGAGGGCGATGTATCTATCCTTATGTTTCATTGATACCAAAATGAACACAGCTGCTGCTTCATCAGTTATTCACATTATTTCCTCTAGCAGAATGTAATATGGAGCCCAACATATTATTTGTTTACAGCAGAGATAATTGTTGTTACAATAGTAAGTTTGTACACAGCTAGATGCATTCAGTTAGACTATTTGCTTGATATTTTTCTTCAGGAACAACGTATTCAATACTTCTCACAGTTTGATGATAATGTAGTTCACTTTGAAATGGAAACTACCATGCCTGTACTCATCTACAAATCATCATGTTTATGATGTACTGGGGGTAAAATATTTATGGCCTTGAAATTGAAAAGTTTGCTAGGGCCTGCAAGAACTGACTGCTTCCATAATGGTGACATATTTTCATATCCTACCACAGGACAACTTGATGTCCTCACCTGCTGATATAGTAGTACTTTTAATATCTGGTTTACCTTAATGGTGTACTAGCTGGTGACCTTTAGGTAAGCCAACATCAACTCCCTAACCAAGTGGCAAGTATGGAAAAAACAAATGGAAAACACAACTGTAATTCATCAAATTAAAGACGAGTTGTAGGTGTTAGATTAACCTACTGATGTAAATAAAAAGAAATTGTGAATATTTACGATTTTCACGAAAATTACTGGTATGATTTGAAATGTACCTGGCTCATATCTCAGAGGAGAAGGTCACACAAAGACAAACCTACTCTACTAAAAATGTGAAAATCAATTCCGGCTAGAAACTAGCTCGAGGAAAAAAATATTTCTTGCATGACATTTTCAGCTCCAACCAGCATTCCACAGCCAAATTGGAAAATTGTGCGACCACGAAAACACAAAGGCCCGTATTTATACTCCGTTTGCGCCGAATTAGCGTCGTTTTTTTCGACGCAAATTCGGCGCAAAACTAACGCCATATTTATACTTTGGCGTTAGATGCGTCTAGCGCCAAAGTATGGGCAAATAGCGTCATTTTTTTGCGTGAACGCCTTCCTTGCGTTAATGAGATGCAAGGAAGGCGTTCCCGTCTAAAAAAATGACGGCGACGCAAATGCGTCGTATTTATACTCCTGGGCAAAAGTCACGCCCGGGAGGTGGCGGGTCAAAAAACCCTGCATTTGCGCCACTATTTAACGCCTGGGTCAGGGTAGGCGTTAAGGGGCCTGTGGGCTCAAAATGAGCCCACAGGTGCCCTCCCCTGCCCCCAGGGACCCCCCTGCCACCCCTGCCCACCCCAGGAGGACACCCAAGGATGGAGGGACCCACCCCAGGGACATTCAGGTAAGTTCAGGTAAGTATAATTTTTTATATTTTTTTATTTTTTTTGGGTGGCATAGGGGGGCCTTATTTGTGCCCCCCTACATGCCACTATGCCCAATGACCATGCCCAGGGGACACAAGTCCCCTGGGCATGGCCATTGGGCAAGGGGGCATGACTCCTGTCTTTACTAAGACAGGAGTCATGAAATGGCGTCTGGGCGTCGTAAAAAAATGGCGCAAATCGGGTTGAGGCGATTTTTTTGCCTCAACCTGACTTGCCCCATTTTAAGACGCCCTAACGTCATTTTTTCCCAACGCCGGCGCTGCCTGGTCTACGTGGTTTTTTTCCATGCACAGCAGGCAGCGCCGGTCTGCTTGCGCCGGCTAACGCCATTCCATAAATACGGCGCCCGCATGGCGCTTCAGAATGGCGTTAGACGGCGCTAAATTTTTTTACGCTAAACTGCGTTAGCGCAGTTTAGCGTCAAAAAGTATAAATATGGGCCAAAGAATTTAGGGCCAGATGTAGCAAGGGTTTTGCGAGTCGCAAACGGCGAAAAACGCCGTTTGCGACTCGCAAAAGCCACTTTGCTATGTTGAAATGCATTTTGCGAGTCGGATCCGACTCGCAAAATGCATTTCCGAATCGCAAATAGGAAGGGGTGTTCCCTTCCTATTTGCGATTCGCAATGGTATGCAATTCCATTTGTGACCGCGTATGCGGTCGCAAATGGAGTCGCAGTTACCATCCACTTGAAGTGGATGGTAACCCATTCGCAAACGGGAAGGGGTCCCCATGGGACCCCTTCCCCTTTGTAAATGGACCCCAAAACATTTTTTCAGGGCAGGGAGTGGTCCAAGGGACCACTCCCTGCCCTGAAAAAAACGAAACAAAAGGTTTCGGATTTTTTGAAATGCAGCTCGTTTTCCCTTAGGGAAAACGGGCTACATTTAAAAAAAAAAAAAAACTGCTTTATTTAAAAGCAGGTCGCTAACATGGAGGCCTGCTGACTACAGCAGGCCTCCATGTTAGCGAGTGCCTATACTCGCAATGGGGCCGCAATTTGCGACCCACCTCATGAATATTCATGAGGTGGGTCATTGCGACCCCATTGCGAGTTGCAGTCGGTGTCTGAGACACTGTACTGCATACCAAATTGCGAGTTGCAATTTGCGAGTCGGAAGGACTCGCAAATTGCAACTCGCAATTTGTTTTTTTCGTACATCTGGCCCCTAGGGCCACGTGTACGAACCTTTGGAATTGCGATTTACTAATTGAGTTCCAAGTGCATTGCAATTTGGAAATCGCAACTCCAAATGTATGTATCCAATTCTTTTGCGAATCCAAGTGGGTCGCAAATAGTCACACTGGGAATTGTAAAAATGACAGGGATGGTGGCCTGCTGTGGTCAGCAGACCAACGTGTCTGTGATTGATTTTAAAAAAGCTATTTTTATTTCAAAAGCAGTCTTTTTTCCTTAAAGAAAAACCACATGTATTTAAAAAGAAAAAAATCAAGCGTTTCAGTTTCATTTTTTCAGAGTAGGCAGTGGTACGTGGGACCACTGCCTGCTCTGAAAAAATGTTTGTGCCACCATTTGTGAATGGGTTAACACCAATTTGAAATTGGTGTTAACTGCTATTGTTTTGTAACCACATACACGGTCCCAAAACAATCATACATGCCACTGCAACTCACAATAAGGAGGGGGCGTCTTTGTTGTGTCCCTTCATAATTGCAAGTTGCAAATCTATTTTAGGATTCGGTAAATAGATTACTGAATCGCAAACTAGCATGTGTACGTAACAGAATGCTTTTTTCTGTGTGCAAACGGCCCGACTCTATGAATAGGGCCGTTTGCGCACAGAAAAAAGCTTTGTACATCTGGCCCTTCGTACTATTCTATAATAGGTATTCCCATATTGCACTAGACTTTTTCTGTATAGCAAAAATGTTACCAGTGCCTAATTTAAAATAAAATAATTAATACATATCTCAGACTAGCATTATATGGGGATCTATCTGACATTGGCTAAAGCCCAAAACGTTGCTTTTCTCTGACAGAATCCCATAGTTCCTGGCTATAAGATAGTACATGACTTATTCTTACACTTGTGATGCCCAGATGACTTACCAAAGACCTTCATTACTTTACTGCTCCCTCCTTTGCCCAGGTACTTGCCTAACTTTAGTGTGTTTAATTGACACAAGAGGCACTAGTTTTCACTTTTCTCTAGTTGAGCCCGTCCCTGGCTAGGACAGGCAGCAAAAGTCCTTCTGTCATATTCCAGATCTATATAAATTGCCCTGAAGTCCAATTTCTTCAATCAAGACATGTACTCTTGTGAAGATAAAACTGGAACCAGGCGCCTCTTTACAAAGGGACTGGAACCAAGGGATAACTGTTCTCAGGACCGTAAAAATTCCTCCTGGAAAAAGTTCCATCTGAGCAACAAGATGCTGCTGTCAAAACTAAGGACCAAATGTACAAAGCCATTTGTAATGGCAATTCAGACCGTTAAGAAATGCAAAATGGCCTTTTCAGAAGTACAAGCCCTTTTGGGAATCACAAATTACAATTTCTACCCAGGAAGAATTGCAATTTGTGACCCTCTGAATAAGAAATTGCAAATAGGGATTACCTATTTGCGATAACTATTCAGATGTACAAAGTGTTTCCTAAATGCAAATTGGGCAATTGGGAAATTAAATTACCATTTACTTCAAGTTGAAGGTAACCATGTGCAATTTTTAGCACACACATGCTCCTCGGGCATATGCGTGCACTACATGTGCACCACTATTTTTGGTGTGCATTTTGTGAGGCTTTTTGCCCATAGCCATCCTTGGTTTTGCATTTCCCAAATAGGAAATTGCTATTTGTGAAATGCAAAACTGGCCCATGTAACAAATGGCATGGGATTTCTTATTCGAGATTTCCTAACAGTGATTCCTAATTTGTGGGAATCACTATTAGGAAATCTATATCTATGAAGTCGCTATTTAGGAAATGCAAAATTGCATCTTCGTACATCTGGCCCTAAGGGGCTTATTTACAAGCCCCTTGCACCACCGGTGCATCACTTTTTATATGGGCAAAAGAGACACACCGCAGTGCAAGGGGCTTGTAAATAAGCCCCTAAATATTTAAGCAAAGAACTAGCACATCACACCCAAATAGGAATAACAGCTAGGTGGCACGAAGTGTTGGCAGGGATGGCACGAGGAAAGGAGAATCAAGATTGTGTCTCTTATTGGTAAATAATTTGAGCATTCTGGTCTTTGATAGATTAAGTATATTAGAGCACTGGAATCTTGGAAGCTCCATAGGAGACAAGTAAGTGTCTCAGTGCTAATAATGGCTGGTATCAGCCTCCTGCTCCGACATTCCAAAGTTTACCTTTCTTTTTCTCTCTTTTTAATTTAGAACATTTTACCGTCTGTGGGTGGAATGCCTCAAGCTTTACTGGTTGTCAAAAGGCCTTTTTCCACGCTGTAAGCCCTCGCCTGCAGCATTTGCTTATAACTCGGGTCAAGTCCTTTAACAACTGGTATAGCTCTCGGCAGGCTATGAGGCCATCTTGGAACTGTATGACTTCAATTCAAATTCACATTTCAGTAGAAAAATTCTAAAAACTAAACTTTATATCTCACAATGTTTTAATACACATATCCAAATAAATAAAAGGGTACCTGAAGAAAGCAACACAAAATAGTGGAACTGGTACTAAAACAAAGGAACCATTGCCATCATGAATGAAAAATAAGGGGCAGGGGCCAGATGTACCAAACTTTTTGCACATCGCAAACAGTGAATTTAGCTGTTTGCGACATGCAAAAAGCACATCGCAATGCCCAATCCCCGTTCTGCAAATCGGTGACCTGGTTACCAACTCGCAAAACGGGACTGCAAGTCGCAACTAGGAAGGGGTGTTCCCCTTCCTAATTGCGAGTAGCAGCGCAATGGTGTATTGCTTTGTGACCGCAAATGCGGTCGCAAAGTAATCGCAGTTACCACCAGTGTCACACTGGTGGTAACCCATTTTCAAAAGGGAAGGGGTCCTTATGGGACCCCTTCCCCTTTGTGAATGGCATGGAAAACATTTTTTCAGAGCAGGAAGTGGCCCCAGATGTAGTAAAAATCTGGATTGCGACTCGCAAATTGGGAGTCAGACCGACTTGCAATTTGCGAGTCGCAATCCAGAATGTAGGATGGTGTCCCTGACACCATCTGCGACTCGCAAGGGGGTCGCAAAGGCCCACCTCATTATTATTAATGGGGTGGGTCGCAATTTGCGATCCCCTTGCGAGTGGCCACACTCACAGGGATGGTGGCCTGCTGGAGACAGCAGACCACCATGTCTGTGACTGCTTTTAAATAAAGCAGTTTTTTTTTGTAATACAGCCTGTTTTCCTTAAAGGAAAATGAGATGCATTACAAAACAAAAAAATGAAACGTTTTTATTTCATTTTTTCAGAGCAGGAAATGGTCCAGAGGACCACTGCCTGCTCTGAAAAAAATTTTTCATGCCATTCAGAAAAGGGAAGTGGTCCCATGGGCCCCCATTCCTTTTGCAAATGAGTTACCACCAGCGTGACACTGGTAGTAACTGCGATTGCTTTTCGACCGCATACGCGGTCACAAAACAATACAGTATCGCGCTGCGACTCGCAATTAGGAAGGGGAACACCCCTTCCTAATTGCGACTCGCAGTCCTGTTTTGCGATTCGGTAACCAGGTTACCGACTCGCAAAATGGGGATTGGGCATCGCGATGTACTTTTTGCACGTCGTAAACAGCAGAATTCGCTGTTTGCAACGTGCAAAAAGCTTTGAACATCTGGCCCTAAGTCCCTGTTATTCATTCACACTATTACCATAAGCTTTGTTGACTTACTGTGTACCAACACTTATTCTTCTACATCGGCAAGAAAAATCACAGTTTTAGTGCATCTATGCAATGTGAGAGTGGGCAATTTCAGTCCTCTCCTTGCTCCCCTAGAAATGTTTAACATATCACAGTAATAATAACGTGCTAATTAATCCATATAAATAGGCCTTGTCCAAATGAAATCTAAGTCAGTTTGAAGCCTGGTTGTCCTTTAAGGCTGAACTGGGAAAAGAGGAGGAACAGTCCTGATGACAATAGTTAAAAAACAGTGGGTCCATTCATGATTCATTCCAGTAATTTGGCAAACAATAAAACCTGGCAGCAGTTATATGTGATATCATTGCGGACAACTGCTATTTAAAAGCATTGTGGTACGGAATCTCCAGCAGTCAAAAAGTATCTTTCGGTGGAGAAGTATGAAAGTGGTTTTACTGATGTGGATCAAGCCAGTCAAACAAAGAAAGATTCCTGAGTTCAAAGAGTCCACTCAAGGTTCGGTAAAGTCAGTTTATCAACATTATTTAGTCTTGCATGAGTTCAGAGTTGGCTTCATTAGACCCAGCTCACCATACTTAGCTGCTATAGAACCCATAGCTAGATGAAATGTCTTTATCCAATAAAGTGGGTATTCTTTCATTGGGCACTAAACGTTCTCTTTAACAGAGGCTTTGAGCTTAAGAACCATTCAAGTTAAAAAGGTAGGCATGAAACCAGGTTATAGGATCCTATTTCAGAATTAGAATATAAAATTCCTCTGAGCTTACTCAACAGGCTGACCTTCGCCGTTATGGGATAAGTGCCTTAAGACAGAGTTTCAGAAGGAGAGCATGGCATGGCAAATTCTTGGTTCCTCCAGAGTATATATTCATGTAATGGTCAATCTACAAGAACTAAGGGTTATGCCTCAAGCTAGGGTGTGTAAGGAAAAGATTAGCATGTCTTTGGCAATAACCCCTCAACCATCCAAAAGCAGTTCCTCTTTTCCGTCACGCCATCTTTGCCATTAGTATAAGGTCACCCAACTCCTGACATACTTGGGTTGTGGTTGAGGCGGTACATCTTGAGCCGGCAATACGCTGTCCAATTTAAAACACTTTAGGTCTTCCTTTGATCACCAGACCTCCCATGGACATTGAAGCCATGCCCTTGCACTTCTATATCTGGGGCCTGAGAGGTTTTGCATCACCCATGTGACATGCAAGGGATTGCAAGGGCAACACATAAACTAAGGCCCATACTTATACTTTTTTTGCGCCGCACTTGTGTCATTGTTTGACGTAAAAGTGGCACAAACTTAAAAATTACAATTATATTTTATAAGTTTGCACCGCTTTTGTGTAGAAAAATAACGCAAATGCGGCCCAGAAAAGTATGCATTTGGGCCTAAATGAGATATATCAAGACATGCCCGGCCACCTTGCTTGGCAATGCATGGCTTAATAAACCTGGAGTAACACAAGGTAGCGCAAATCACTGCCTTCCATTACTTTGGCCCAGGGAGGTGTTCCATGGGTGGAGCATGGGTGTTCCTACTCATCCACCCATAGATTTTAGTGGAATCCCAGATCAGATTTACAG
The DNA here is from genome assembly GCF_031143425.1 of Pleurodeles waltl. Lineage (NCBI taxonomy): Eukaryota > Metazoa > Chordata > Amphibia > Caudata > Salamandridae > Pleurodeles > Pleurodeles waltl. The sequence continues at coordinate 513,981,908 of NC_090450.1, read as the reverse complement.
TTAGTTGTAGACGTGGGAATGTGTCAAAATACTACTTCTCCCAAGGTGAGGCATAACGAGGAGATATATTTTTATTTCTCCTCTTTTTTCCTTTTTCTATGTGTGTCTCATTTTGCAGCAGACATAGAAAAAGGAAAATGCCTCTGACAATTGTGTTTGTGCAGCAAGATGTCCTTCCTGCAAAAAAAAATCCTGTCTACAACAGAGGCTCCCTTGCACTATGACACAAAGGGGCCTGGGTTGGTGCTAGGCTGCTAATTGTGCATCAACACAGGCAGTGGACAGGAATGTGCCATATCTTGATAGTTATGGTGCATTCCTGCCCTCCGTCTTTCATGCAGTGCAGCAAGGTGTCTTGCTGCATTGCCCCACATGAATGTTTGAAAAATATGACCCCAGATTTCTGAATAGTCAGCAGGACATCTCCTAGAGAACTTGGTGACTTACAGTTAAGGAAAAGATCAGTGTTCATAATGTCAAGTTCTTTTGGCTCATTACATGTTCCCAGGATCTATGTAAAGCAAACTTGACAAGATGATCACATACTGCACTAACTCAGAGACATTTCAAGTTAATGGATCCTCTTAACACACAAAAATGAAACACACGACCACTTGTGCATGGGGCAGTGCAGGCAACATCATGACATGACCCACAAGGTTGACAGTAAATAGTTAAGAACCCAGTGGTGGCTCATATCATGTACAAGTGATGGGGCAGCGCTGGATATAGTAATTGAAAAAAAAAAAAGAAAACGTACTTGCCTTACGCTTCCTTGCTGCCTCGTTGTTCTCTGACCCCAGCTTCTAATGCACAGGCTCCCGGACTCCCCTGTGCCAATCCAGATGCTGCTCTCATGCTGGTATTGCCCATCATGAGAGCAGCACTAGGATTGGATGGAGCGGGCTGGATTTACACGCCAAGAGGAAGTGGGAGCCTTGCCTGCTATTCTCCCCTCCGCAAACATGGAGATATCTAAGTGTGCATGTTGGTTTGGCCATTCTAAGACAGCCGACCATACCTAAATGAGCACTTGTAGTGTCTTGTGCCACCACTCCTCCTGCTGCTGTAGAGAGATTGCCACACCCTCAAGACTCGGCTTAGGCTCCGTCACCTAACAAAAATCATAATAACCCAGTTTTATTAATTGCTTTCTTATCATTTCATTTTTCATATATTTATCTCTTGGCTCCTCCAATATAATGTCACAAAAAATTATTGGAGACCATTTTTTTCAGCAGAAAATCATGATGAGTACTAAAGTTGGGGATTTCACCTGAACGATGCTTGATTTACAATCTGAAATACTATTTCTTTTACTCATCTTTTCTAAAGAAGCCCCTGTATTGTAGCGAAATAAAATATGGCTTTTGAAGAAACATCTTTTTATTAGAGTGGTTTGTGTACCAGAAGAAAATGACCAAGCAAGAAGAGGATTCCTTTTCGCTTTCTAGAAGACAGCTTTCTAAGAATTATTGTAGTTCAGATAATTTCTTCTGCTAGTGTTGGAACCTCTGGTTAACTACTTCTCTTAATCAATTTAGTTCAGTTCAATGATCTTTATTCGACTGAAGTTTTGACCAGAAGAGAATCATAAAACTCATAAAACCAAACATGATAAAATAGAGAGTAAAAGGATTAAAACTCATTACAAGACAACTGTTGCCCTCTGCTTTATAACCTCTTAATCATTTTTCCTGGAGCCCACAAACGGGAGCAATAGATTGCACTGGATTTCCTCTAGGTCAGCGCTTAATTTGTGCTTGTTGTTTCCGGGGCTGAGCACCGGCACTTATTTTTGAGGGTCAGGGCTTATTCTTCTGCCTCAAGCATTTGCTGCAAGCAAAAGACACATATGGGAAAGACGGATAAACGGGAAAGAGGAAAAAGCGTCAAAAAGGGTAGAAAGTAGAAAGCTGCAAGAGTGAGCTGAAGGGGCAGGGAGTAGCCTTCTAAGGATTGAAAAGGCCCGAGATGGCTTCAGGATTACGCTGCCTCAGTATTCCATGTTTGCACATTTAATTGCAGCAGCCGCGTGTTTAATAGGAGGGCTTTGGGCACCAGCACCTTTTTATTTACAAATTAAGCACTGCTCTAGGTGGCAGTTTTAATTAAAGCTCATTAGAAAGAGAGTATCAGAATGACATGATGTAAGTTATTGCCTAGAAGAGCAGAATCCTATATTAAACCTTCCTCTGCCACACTTCTCCACTAATGCAAGTTTTTAATAACGAGCGAACTCATTCACAAAGGACCTGCATGAAAAGTTTTAAATCTAGTTTCTCAGGACTGTCCTACATCCAGGACAGATATTTGAGTTTTTAGGGTTTCACAAAGCTCCCCAGATGGAAAATAGTACATTTGTAATAAGAATCAGTTGTACTATTTTTGCATATTTACTTTTTTCTTTTTATTTCATAAACAGGTAAAATGTTTTCCTGACTGAGAAATCCCCTTCCCTTACAATCTTCCCTTCAAGTACAGCATTTTATCACCGCAGGCTCATCCCGGAACAGTCACTCGCAAGACTTTGACATGTACACATTTACGTGGCTTTACTGATGCTCTTCAACAGGGATGTTGATATTATCCCACTAAAAAATACCCACAATACACCAATACTGATAAAATTAACTTAAGCACATTTTTCAAAACTAAAATTCAAGTAGTCATTATTCATTTTATTTTGATTTCTTTTGTTTATCTAAAACATAGTTGAGCAAATTGCCTTGTCATTTATGAAATGCTTTTGCTATATGTTTACTATATTTACCAATGGAAAATAAGAAATGGAAATTAAGAATATCATGAATTTTTTGAGGGGGCGGCTTGTCTGGTTTTGCTTATCCTGCTTCTCCCTGGGCTACACCAGTGACAATTGGATCAGGTTGACAGTCTGGGTGAAACCCCTGGAGCAGCAGAGACCCCACCAAGACACCCTCATCACACGGGTGGCCTGATGCCTGCCCATGCTGATCTGGACAGAGACATGCCATGGCTTTGGAGCCTGCCATCACTGGTGACAGAGACCTCGCCTTACAGGCATGCACAGCCTAGACCCCAGAGGCCTGTGCTCCACTAGGGAAGTGAGTGTCCTCTGTCTTTCTTGCTCCCTTGGAGGCTTGATGTCAGGTCCCACTGAATGTGATGTACCGCACCCAGCAACTGTCGCCTTGATCAATGTGTGACAAATCCAGCACCCTCATGATAGGGAACACTCTAGGGGCTTCATTCCCTTTTGGACCACATAGAGGGCTCCAGCATCCTCATAGCGCAGACCCCATGAATGTCATAACTATGTAAGACCTTCTACAATTACAACTCTTTATACATGAGTGTCCAATGAAAAAGGGCACCCACCACAGTCCCAGTGTAGAAACTGCAGCCCTTATGATTGGAGTATACTGCATTCAGATCTACAATCCAGGAAGTGATTGCTATCTACTTTGCTGACAACACACACTCTACCTCCTCCATACTGGTGGAATAGAAGGCTTTCTAAGTTGTCCTGTGGAGGTCATGCATTCACATGGTTGTGGGAGCCCAACTAGCTATTGACAACCAACCCTGAGACATTGAGGGATCCCTGAGGGGGCTAGAGTTGGGAGCAATAGAGGACATCACTCAGAGAAAAGACCCCGAATGAGAAAAAGAGACCTATACTACACTGATGGAGAGCGTCTACTGCTTAGACTGGACAGCAAATGTATCCCTAACCCGTGCAGAGGCCAATTAGCCAGGGAGACTGCTGGCCTGGCTCATCATGCCAGACAACTCTAGGATATCTACACACTATAAGGGATCAGGTGTGAGTGACACATTTAACGCTGTGAGAAATGAGCACAACCTCCCATTCATACTATTCCAGGCTGTACCAGGAGGGCCCTAAGGACACGTGAGATGCTGTATCTATCACTAGAGGCCATAAACCTGCCACTGTGACTTGTATGAGTGTGAAGGTTAGTAGTTGTGATTGTGCTGATGTTGGCTGCACTGGCAGGGGGTATGGGTGGAGCCCTTTTGATGAGGGCCCGGTACTTATTTTTATTACAAATTAAGCACTGCTGCCAGCCCACCCAAGAGGGTCCAATTATGGACCAAGACATAAGGGAGGTGATCTGAACACTCTTAAGATGCCAGTCACCCCAGACTGACATGCTACCTCTCGAATTCTACACTGCTTACAGGGCCTCCCTCATATTGCATCTTTTGCAACTATTCTGCAGAGTTAAGGATCTCGGCTGCCCTCCTGCCTGCCTTGCAGAAGCCTTGGTGGTGCTAATGCCAAAGCCCAGCAGCGATCTACTCCTCCCTTCTTCCTACAGACTAATTACTCCCAAGGGTAGGTCGCTCCCCCTGCCGCTGCAGCTCCTCCAGGTTCCTGAGTTCCTGAGACCCACCTCACAGTAAGTACCCCCCACCTCCCTGCCCCTCGCCCTGCCCCGCGCTACTCACCCTCTCTCCTGCTTCTTTTCTTCTTTTCTTCTTCTCTGTTCTTCCTCCTCGCTCCTCCTCTGTAATCTTCTTCTGTACTCTTCTTTTCCCCGTCTGCTCTCTTCTTCTGGGTGCTTCTCTGCCTCTCCTGTTCGCTTCTCTTCTTCTTCATCTTCTTCTGTGGTCTTCTGCCTGTCTTCTGCCTTCTGTTCTTCGTATCTTCATCTGTGATCTTCTGTTCTTCTGTTCTTCCGGTCTTCTGTTCTCCTGTTCTTTCGGTCTTCTGTTCTTCTGTCTTCTGTCTTCTATCTTCTGTCTTCGGCTCCTCTGCCTCCTCCGTCTTCTTCTCCCCGCGCCTGCCCTCCTGCTCCTGCCTCATCCCCCTCCCTCGCCTCCCCCTCTCTATCACCCCTACCTACCCCGTTCGCTATCTACCTCCCTCACTCCTCCTATCTACCTATCTCTCTATCTCTCTATCTCACTATCTAACTCCCTCACTCTCCACCTCCTTCTATCTACCTATCTCTCTATCTACCTATCTCTCTATCTACCTATCTCTCTATCTATCTATTTCTCTATCTATCTACTTTCTCTATCTATTTCTCTATCTTTCCCCCCTTCCCGCCACCCCCTCTATTACCTATCTTCCTATCCTCTCACTCTACCTCTCACCCTCACCCACCTCTACAACCCCCCCTCCCCTATCTTCACAACCCTACTCCTATCTCTCTCCCTAATCTCCTAAACCTCCTAACACTCACCCCCCTCCACCCTTAAGCCCCCCTCCCCAAGCTCTTCTCACTCTACCTGTCCCCCCCTCCCTCGCGCTTTCCCGCCGCGACCTCCTGCACGCCCCTGCCCCCCAGCTCACATTCGACCCCAGCTGACCCCTCCCCCCCTCCTACCTCATAAGGGTGCCGCTGCGCGACAGTGGTAGCGACCCTTGACCCAAGGGTAGGTCGCTCCCCCTGCCGCTGCAGCTCCTCCAGCTCCTCCAGGTTCCTGAGTTCCTGAGACCCACCTCACAGTAAGTACCCCCTACCTCCATGCCCCTCGCCCTGCCCCGCGCTACTCACCCTCTCTCCTGCTCCTGCTTCTTTTCTTCTTTTCTTCTCTGTTCTTCCTCCTCGCTCCTCCTCTGTAATCTTCTTCTGTACTCTACTTTTCCCCGTCTGCTCTCTTCTTCTGGGTGCTTCTCTGCCTCTCCTGTTCACCTCTCTTCTTCTTCATCTTCTTCTGTGGTCTTCTGCCTGTCTTCTGCCTTCTGTTCTTCGTATCTTCTTCTGTGGTCTTCTGCCTGTCTTCTGTGTTCTTCTGTTCTTCGTATCTTCTTCTGTGGTCTTCTGCCTGTCTTCTGCCTGCCTTCTGTTCTTCGTATCTTCTTCTGTGGTCTTCTGCCTGTCTTCTGTTCTTCGTATCTTCTTCTGTGGTCTTCTGCCTGTCTTCTGTGTTCTTCTGTTCTTCGTATCTTCTTCTGTGGTCTTCTGCCTGTCTTCTGTGTTCTTCTGTTCTTCGTATCTTCTTCTGTGGTCTTCTGCCTGTCTTCTGTGTTCTTCTGTTCTTCGTATCTTCTTCTGTGGTCTTCTGCCCGTCTTCTGTGTTCTTCTGTTCTTCGTATCTTCTTCTGTGGTCTTCTGCCCGTCTTCTGTGTTCTTCTGTTCTTCGTATCTTCTTCTGTGGTCTTCTGCCCGTCTTCTGTGGTCTTCTGTTCTTCTGTTCTTCTGTGGTCTTCTGTTCTTCTGTGGTCTTCTGTTCTTCTGTGGTCTTCTGTTCTTCTGTGGTCTTCTGTTCTTCTGTGGTCTTCTGTTCTTCTGTGGTCTTCTGTTCTTCTGTGGTCTTCTGTTCTTCTGTGGTCTTCTGTTCTTCTGTGGTCTTCTGTTCTTCTGTGGTCTTCTGTTCTTCTGTGGTCTTCTGTTCTTCTGTGGTCTTCTGTTCTTCTGTGGTCTTCTGTTCTTCTGTGGTCTTCTGTTCTTCTGTGGTCTTCTGTTCTTCTGTGGTCTTCTGTGGTCTTCTGTTCTTCTGTGGTCTTCTGTTCTTCTGTGGTCTTCTGTTCTTCTGTTCTTCTGTGGTCTTCTGTTCTTCTGTTCTTCTGTTCTTCTGTTCTTCTGTTCTTCTGTTCTTCTGTTCTTCTGTTCTTCTGTTCTTCTGTTCTTCTGTTCTTCTGTTCTTCTGTTCTTCTGTTCTTCTGTTCTTCTGTTCTTCTGTTCTTCTGTTCTTCTGTTCTTCTGTTCTTCCGGTCTTCCGGTCTTCCGGTCTTCCGGTCTTCTGTTCTCCTGTTCTTCTGTGGTCTTCTGTTCTTCTGTGGTCTTCTGTTCTTCTGTGGTCTTCTGTTCTTCTGTGGTCTTCTGTTCTTCTGTGGTCTTCTGTTCTTCTGTGGTCTTCTGTTCTTCTGTGGTCTTCTGTTCTTCTGTGGTCTTCTGTTCTTCTGTGGTCTTCTGTGGTCTTCTGTTCTTCTGTGGTCTTCTGTTCTTCTGTGGTCTTCTGGTCTTCTGTGGTCTTCTGTTCTTCTGTGGTCTTCTGTGGTCTTCTGTTCTTCTGTTCTTCTGTTCTTCTGTTCTTCTGTTCTTCTGTTCTTCTGTTCTTCTGTTCTTCTGTTCTTCTGTTCTTCTGTTCTTCTGTTCTTCTGTTCTTCTGTTCTTCTGTTCTTCTGTTCTTCTGTTCTTCTGTTCTTCTGTTCTTCCGGTCTTCCGGTCTTCCGGTCTTCTGTTCTCCTGTTCTTCCGGTCTTCTGTTCTTCTGTCTTCTATCTTCTGTCTTCGGCTCCTCTGCCTCCTCCGTCTTCTTCTCCCCGTGCCTACCCTCCTGCTCCTGCCTCATCCCCCTCCCTCGCTCGCCTCCCCCTCTCTATCACCCCTACCTACCCCGTTCGCTATCTACCTCCCTCACTCCTCCTATCTACCTATCTCTCTATCTCTCTATCTCACTATCTCACTATCTAACTCCCTCACTCTCCACCTCCTCCTATCTACCTATCTCTCTATCTACCTATCTCTCTATCTACCTATCTCTCTATCTACCTATCTCTCTATCTATCTATTTCTCTATCTATCTATTTCTCTATCTATCTACTTTCTCTATCTATTTCTCTATCTCTCCCCCCTTTCCCACCACCCCCTCTATTACCTATCTTCCTATCCTCTCACTCTACCTCTCACCCTCACCCACCTCTACAACCCCCCTCCCCTATCTTCACAACCCTACTCTTATCTCTCTCCCTAATCTCCTAAACCTCCTAACACTCACCCCCCTCCACCCTTCAACCCCCCTCCCCCAGCTCTTCTCACTCTTCCTGTCCCCACCTCCCGAGCGCTTTCCCGCCGCGACCTCCTGCACGCCCCTGCCCCCCAGCTCCCATTCGACCCCAGCTGACCCCTCCCCCCCTCCTACCTCATATGGCGCCCGCTGCGCGACAGTGGTAGCGACCCTTGACCCAAGGGTAGGTCGCTCCCCCTGCCGCTGCAGCTCCTCCAGCTCCTCCAGGTTCCTGAGTTCCTGAGACCCACCTCACAGTAAGTACCCCCCACCTCCATGCCCCGCGCTACTCACCCTCTCTCCTGCTCCTGCTTCTTTTCTTCTTTTCTTCTTCTCTGTTCTTCCTCCTCGCTCCTCCTCTGTAATCTTCTTCTGTACTCTTCTTTTCCCCGTCTGCTCTCTTCTTCTGGGTGCTTCTCTGCCTCTCCTGTTCACCTCTCTTCTTCTTCATCTTCTTCTGTGGTCTTCTGCCTGTCTTCTGCCTTCTGTTCTTCGTATCTTCATCTGTGATCTTCAGTTCTTCTGTTCTTCTGTTCTTCCGGTCTTCTGTTCTCCTGTTCTTCCGGTCTTCTGTTCTTCTGTCTTCTGTCTTCTATCTTCTGTCTTCGGCTCCTCTGCCTCCTCCGTCTTCTTCTCCCCGCGCCTGCCCTCCTGCTCCTGCCTCATCCCCCTCCCTCACTCGCCTCCCCTTCACTATCACCCCTACCTACCGCGTTCGCTATCTACCTCCCTCACTCCTCCTATCTACCTATCTCTCTATCTACCTATCTCTCTATCTATCTATTTCTCTATCTATCTATTTCTCTATCTATCTACTTTCTCTATCTATTTCTCTATCTCTCCCCCCTTCCCGCCACCCCCTCTATTACCTATCTTCCTATCCTCTCACTCTACCTCTCACCCTCACCCACCTCTACAACCCCCCTCCCCTATCTTCACAACCCTACTCCTATCTCTCTCCCTAATCTCCTAAACCTCCTAACACTCACCCCCCTCCACCCTTAAACCCCCCGTTCCCCAGCTCTTCTCACTCTACCTGTCCCCCCCTCCCTCGCGCTTTCCCGCCGTGACCTCCTGCACGCCCCGCCCCCCAGCTCCCATTCGACCCCAGCTGACCCCTCCCCCCCTACCTCATATGGCGCCCGCTGCGCGACAGTGGTAGCGACCCTTGACCCAAGGGTAGGTCGCTCCCCCTGCAGCTCCTCCAGCTCCTTCAGGTTCCTGAGTTCCTGAGACCCACCTCACAGTAAGTACCCCCCACCTCCCTGCCCCTCGCCCTGCCCCGCGCTACTCACCCTCTCTCCTGCTCCAGCTTCTTTTCTTCTTCTCTGTTCTTCCTCCTCGCTCCTCCTCTGTAATCTTCTTCTGTACTCTTCTTTTCCCCGTCTGCTCTCTTCTTCTGGGTGCTTCTCTGCCTCTCCTGTTCGCCTCTCTTCTTCTTCATCTTCTTCTGTGGTCTTCTGCCTGTCTTCTGCCTTCTGTTCTTCGTATCTTCATCTGTGATCTTCTGTTCTTCTGTTCTTCTGTTCTTCTGTTCTTCCGGTCTTCCGTTCTTCTGTTCTCCTGTTCTCCTGTTCTCCTGTTCTCCTGTTCTTCTGTTCTTCTGTTCTTCTGTTCTTCTGTTCTTCTGTTCTTCCGGTCTTCTGTTCTCCTGTTCTCCTGTTCTTCTGTTCTTCCGGTCTTCTGTTCTTCCGGTCTTCTGTTCTTCCGGTCTTCTGTTCTTCTGTTCTTCCGGTCTTCTGTTCTTCTGTCTTCTGTCTTCTGTTCTTCTGTCTTCTGTCTTCTATCTTCTGTCTTCTGCTCCTCTGCCTCCTCCATCTTCTTCTCCCCGCGCCTGCCCTCCTGCTCCTGCCTCATCCCCCTCCCTCACTCGCCTCCCCCTCTCTATCACCCCTACCTACCCCGTTCGCTATCTACCTCCCTCACTCCTCCTATCTACCTATCTCTCTATCTCTCTATCTCACTATCTCACTATCTAACTCCCTCACTCTCCTCCTCCTCCTATCTACCTATCTCTCCATCTACCTAGCTCTCTATCTATCTATTTCTCTATCTATCTATTTCTCTATCTATCTACTTTCTCTATCTATTTCTCTATCTCTCCCCCCCTTCCCGCCACCCCCTCTATTACCTATCTTCCTATCCTCTCACTCTACCTCTCACCCTCACCCACCTCTACAACCCCCTCCCCTATCTTCACAACCCTACTCCTATCTCTCTCCCTAATCTCCTAAACCTCCTAACACTCACACCCTCCACCCTTAAACCCTCCTCCCCCAGCTCTTTTCACTCTACCTGTCCCCCCCCTCCCTCGCGCTTTCCCGCCGCGACCTCCTGCATGCCCCCGCCCCCCAGCTCCCATTCGACCCCAGCTGACCCCTCCCCCCCACCTCATATGGCGGCCGCTGCGCGACCGCGCCGCTGGCGCGCCGCTGGTGCGCCAGAGGCAAGCCCGTCTGCGCCCATCTGCACCTGTCCGCGCCTGGCCCGCGCCCAGCGCCATGACCCCTGGTCCCCAGCTCTCCCAAGCCCCGCTGATCCGCTACGACCCCGCCACCCTCCACGCCCTCAACCCAGGGCGCTCCAGCACCTGCTTCCAAGCTCACCCCAAACGCACCCATGGACCCTTCGCCTGCAACTCCTGCAAACGCATCTTCCACCATGCAACTACCACGACCACAAGCCCACGCGCCATCAACCACCTCAAGTGCATCCTGGTCAACGCTCGTTCCGTCCACAAGCACGCCGTTGAACTCTGGGACCTCCTGGACTCCACAGCACCGGACATCGCCTTCATCACGGAGACCTGGATGAACGCCTCCTCTGCTCCAGACATCGCCACCGTCATCCCCGAAGGCTACAAGATCTCCAGAAAAGACCGCACCAACCAAGTAGGAGGAGGTATCGCCATTGTCTTCAAAGACTCCATCAGCGTCACCACCTCCACCGAAGACACCCCTCTCGCCGCTGAACACCTGCATTTTCAGATTTGCACCGACCCCAGGACCACCCTCAGAGGATCCCTCGTCTACCGTCCTCCCGGACCGCACGCCCCTTTCAGCGACACCATCGCCGACTTCATCTCCCCGCTCGCCCTCGCCTCGCCGGATTACATCCTCCTAGGCGACCTCAACTTCCATCTGGAACAAAACAACGACCCCAACACCACCACCCTGCTCGACAACCTCGCCAACCTCGGCCTCAAGCAACTGGTGAACACCGCCACCCACATCACCGGACACACGCTTGACCCCATCTTCTCCGCCAGCAAACACATCTTCTTCAGCCACACCTCCGCTCTACACTGGACCGACCACAGCTGTGTACATTTCACATTCCGACGCGAGACCCGCCACCTCCGCACTCAACCCATCCCTCGTCGACAGTGGAACAAAATCCCCGAAGAGCAAATCTTCTCCGCACTCGCCGCCAACCAACCCACCCTCACCACCGACCCCAACGACGCAGCCCTCAGCCTCACAAACTGGATCTCAAACTGCGCAGACAACCTTGCTCCCCTCAAACGCACGCATCGACAGGCCAACACCATAAAACCTCTCTGGTTCTCTGACACCCTCAAAGAATCGAAGAAAACTTGTCGCGCCCTCGAGAAGGCCTTGCGCAAGGACCACACCGCTGACAACATGACCGCCCTCAAGAACTCTACCCGCGAACACCACCACCTGATTCGCGCTGCCAAAAGGAACTTTTTTACCGTCAGACTGGACAAAAACAGCCACAACAGCAGAGAACTTTTTAGCATCGTCAAGGAGTTCTCCAACCCCAACGCCGTCACGCCCTCACAAGATCTGTGCAACTCCCTCGCCATCTTCTTCCATCGCAAGATCAGCGACCTCCACGACAGCTTCGGACACCAGACCCAAACAAGCATCACCGAACCCACACCTCCGACCATCACCCTCAACGACTGGACCCACATCAACACTGAAGAAACCAAAACCACCATGAACTCGATCCACTCCGGCGCTCCATCGGACCCCTGCCCTCACTTCATCTTCAATAAAGCCGACGACATCATCGCCCCGCACCTCCAGGCCGTCATCAACTCCTCTTTTTCTTCTGCTACCTTCCCCGAATGCTGGAAACACGCCGAAGTCAACGCACTACTAAAGAAACCTACGGCTGACCCGAGCGACCTGAAAAACTTCCGCCCCATCTCGCTCCTCCCCTTCCCCGCCAAGGTAATAGAGAAGGCCGTCAACAAACAGCTGACCACCTTCCTGGAAGACAACAACCTGCTCGACCCTTCACAAACCAGATTCCGAACCAACCACAGCACTGAAACCTCCCTCATCTCAGTCACAGACGACATCAGAACCCTGATGGACAACAGTGAAACAGTCGCCCTCATCCTCCTCGACCTCTCAGCAGCCTTCGACACCGTCTGCCACCGCACCCTAATCACCCGCCTCTGCTCCACCGGGATCCAAGGCCAGGCCCTGGACTGGATCGCCTCCTTCCTCTCAAACCGATCCCAAAGAGTCTACCTCCCTTCATTTCGCTCAGACCCCACAGAGATCATCTGCGGCGTACCTCAAGGCTCATCACTCAGCTCGACACGCTTCAATGTCTACATGAGCCCCCTCGCCGACATCGTACACAAGCATGACATCATCATCACCTCCTACGCCGACGACACCCAACTTATACTCTCCCTTACCAAGGACCCAGCCAGTGCCAAGACCAACCTACAAGAGGGCATGAAGGACGTCGCAGATTGGATGAGGCTCAGCCGCCTAAAGCTGAACTCTGACAAAACGGAAGTCCTCATCCTCGGCAACACCCCGTCCGCTTGGGACGACTCCTGGTGGTCCACGGCCCTCGGCACCGCACCGACCCCCGCAAATCACGCCCGCAACCTCGGCTTCATCTTGGACCCTCTTCTCACCATGACCAAGCAAGTCAACGCCGTGTCCTCCGCCTGCTTCCTCACCCTCCGCATGCTCCGCAAGATCTTCCGCTGGATCCCCGCCGACACTAGAAAAACCGTGACCCACGCCCCTGTCACGAGCCGCCTGGACTACGGCAACACCCTCTATGCTGGGACCACCACCAAACTCCAAAAACGCCTGCAACGTATTCAAAACGCCTCGGCCCGCCTCATCCTCGACGTACCCCGCAACAGCTACATCTCCGCACACCTGAGACACCTGCATTGGCTCCCAGTCAGCAAAAGGATCACCTTCCGACTTCTCACCCACGCACACAAAGCCCTCCACAACAAGGGACCGGATTAAGTCAACCGTCGCCTCAGCTTCTACGCCCCCACCCATCTCCTCCGTTCCTCGGGCCTCGCGCTTGCTGCCGTCCCTCGCATCCGCCGCTCCACGGCGGGTGGGAGGTCCTTCTCCTTCCTGGCAGCCAAGACCTGGAACTCCCTCCCCACCAGCCTCAGGACCACCCAGGACCACTCCGCATTCCGGAGACTCCTAAAAACCTGGCTCTTCGAGCAGCAGTAACCCCCCCCCCTTTTTTCTCCTAGCGCCTTGAGACGCGCACGGGTGAGTAGCGCGCTTTATAAATATTAATGATTTGATTTGATTTCTCTCCTCTCGTTGGAATATAAAATACTTAGTAAAGTTGTCACAGATACATTATGCTTACTCTACCTGAGTGGATCCGCCTTGATGAAAATGGGTTTACCCCCGGCAATACCACTTTATACATACGACACCTGTAAGCAGTTAAAGAACTGGCACCTCAATATTGGCCCAGTGCGGTCTGTTCATCCCTTGACCTAGAACAGGAACTTGATTTGTTAAACTGAAATGATATGTTCTAGCCCTCTAAAGCTTTGGCTTTGGAACCCAGATCCTTGGAGGGATCCATCTACTTTTTACTAATTTCACCATCAGAGTCAGGATCGGCCATCACATTTCGAAGGGGCACCTGTTAAGGATGCCTCCCATTGGAATTTTTTATGGCACTAGAACCGCTTGCAACACAACTCTAAACCAGAGGTTGGTCCCAGGGCATACCCCTGAGAATCCACATACACATCATCTCCCTATACACCAATGATATGGGCCTCTACCTTCAAAACATTTATAGAGTCCTGACCCCTCTTATTTCAATTCTGTATACTTTTGGCAAGATTTCTGGCCTCAGGGTAAATTATTCCATATCTTCTGCATTCAGTTTACGGAGCACCTTCCCGAAAGCCCTAATTAATTGGGCAATGAGAGACTAACCTGGAATCTGTTTACATTTAAACATCTGGTGATTTAAATATACCATAAAAAGGAAGAACTCCTGGAGGGGAGCCTTGGTGGAGCAGTATATTCTACGAGATCCCAAATATCTTTTTGGACGTCCCTGCCGCTGCCTGTGTTAGGTGCCCTTACCCTGTCCAAAATAGTGATGTTACCCAAACTCCTCTACACCTGCACAAACCTTCCATTCATGATTAATTTACTCATCCTCCGTCACTTAGATTCTTTGATTTGGGAAACTGGCAGAAAGAGGGTGGTGCTATGCATACTAGAACTCCCTTCCTTCAGCATTAGTATTGGTGTCCCAGGTTTCTTGCATTATTACTTATCTGCTCAGCCTTAGTGGGTGGCCCTCTGGTTGGCGAGCCACCACATGTATGAGACAGGGATCCATCAAGCTAAAATCCACAAAGACCACCTTTTTACCATGTTACTCCAGATCATTAATTTGGAGTTCCTCACCTGCTTCATCAAATGAAGGGCTCAGGAGTGCTTATGGTGGTGATTTCCACAGGTCAAAACCATTCAACTCTACTCCCTGCTTCTACCACTCTGAGGTCCCCTTAGGGGACCATATCTTAGTCAGACATACGTTCTACAGCTTACACGGTGGGGCTTTCCTGACCTATGGGACACTCAAAGCAACACTACAATGACACTGGGATGTCCAGGGCCAGGAACAAAACCAGGACCAGTTATTACAAGCACTACAATCGGTAGAACACCTGTAAGAGAGGTCTACTGACCTGAGTATACTAGGCTTTTACACGGGACCCCCTTACCACACTGACAAATCTGCCAAACTAACTAGGAGGGCTCACTGGGGCAACCTTTCTATGGGCTTAAGACCCTAGGATACCCCACTAAGGTCCCCAGGCAAGCCTGCTTAAATATACACAATTCTGCATTCTACTTAGGTCCTACCTAACTCTCAAATCCCTGCATCTCATACACCCGTCTGCAGTGGATGGGTGACCCCACTGTGAGTCAGACTCAGGAGACCTGCTTCACATGCTCTGGGCTTGTGCTGCATTGCAAGCTTATTAGGACAACATATTGGTGGATATCTCAAAGTCCACACAGCAGGAATGACTTAAAATGGTGTGCTCGACCTGTTCCCCTTCCCCAAAACTAAAAAGGCCCTGACTCACTTCAAAGATCTTGCTCTACTTCTGGCTAAATGGGCAGTAGCAATGAGATGAAAATCTGCTCTACTTCCTCTGATCTCACAAAGACAAGCAGAAGTCTGTCAGCACAGGCAGAGAGTACAGGCTTTCACAAGGAAGACAAGTGAGGTGTACAGAAGTATCAGTTGGCAACTTAGACCAGCTGGGACATGATCCTCCAAGACTGTATGTCATTCATAATGGACGACACCCAATCACCCTAGCTTCCTCAGCATTCCCATGCCTTTTAGTCCACACACCCAGACTGTCATCAAACACCCGAGCTCCTTCACCTATCATTCTTCTAAATTACAAACACTCTTGACACTCAGGATTCCTTATACGATCCCTGCTGCTAAGGTTGCCCGATCACAAATACCCTTAATCGTGAGTCTCCTGGGGTATAAGAGTGAGTTTAGTTTCCATCTTTTTTTCCTATTGGTTTGGGAACTTATAATTGGTTATAAACAACAAAATGACATTAATTTGCGTTCAAACTGTTAACCTCATCTGTTCCTCTGACCCTACCAGAACCTGCGACTCCCTTGGCCCAGGTCATCTTACATATGTTATATGTACCTCTAACCATGGCCTAAATTCCTGATGCATACGCATGACAGCTATCGGTTCACCATACAATGTTGTACTTTGAAAATGTCAATAAAGATATATTTTAATAAATACATTTTTTTACATTTACTATGAGACTTCAGATTGGTCTCTCGGATAATATCTGACAAAGTACAAAAAGTGGTGCTCTCCTATAATTATACCCCTTTCCATTTTTTTTAGCTATTCCCAGAAATTCTCTCTTTTTCAAGATTTGTTTTCTAAATGAACAGCATTGAAGCCTGTTTAGAAATAGTGGGAATATTTGATTGTTTTACTTTGAAAAAAAATATTCATATAAAATACTACATTTAGGGGGTCATTCCGACCCCGGCAGGCGACGGGCGCCGCCCGCCGGGCGGAGACCGCCATAAGACCGTACCGCGGTCATTTTGACTTTCCCGCTGGGCAGGCGGGCGACCACCAAAAGGCCGCCCGCCCGCCCAGCGGGAAAGCCCCAGCAACGATGAAGCCGGCTCCGAATGGAGCCGGTGGAGTTGCTGGTGTGCGCCGGGTGCAGTGGCACCCGTCGCGATTTTCAGTGTCTGCTTTGAAAATCTTAATGGGGCCCTGTTAGGGGGCCCCCAGGGGCCCATGCCAGTGGCATGGGCACTGCAGGGGCCCCCAGGGGCCCCACGACACCCGTTCCCGCCAGGAAGAGGCTGGCGGGAAGGGGGTCGGAATCCCCATGGCGGCGCTGCATGCAGTGCCGCCATGGAGGATTCCCTGGGGCAGGGGAAAACCGGCGGGAAACCGCCGGTTTCCCTTTTCTGACCACGGCTTTACCGCCGCGGTCAGAATTGCCCCTGAAGCACCGCCAGCCTGTTGGCGGTGCTTCCTCCGTCCCCGGCGGGTCGGAATGACCCCCTTAATCTTTTTTGAGATTTGGGCATGTTGGCACTCAAACAATTACGATGTGTGTGGGAATCTGACCAAGCTATGCCCCTGATCACTAGAGGCTGCTCCAGCTGGAATGTGCTAGATTTCATCCTCAAAAACTGCTCATTTATCATCTCTGCAACCATTTATTCTCAGTAGTCCAAAGGGACTTTAAATCATTTTTTACATTGGCTTCCATGCACACAGGCAGGTATCGTTTTCATTGTGGCTGTCTCTTCAGGGTCAACATCAGCCACCACTCCCTAGCTTAACCAGGGAGTTTACTTTTTATGTAAGTGACATGTTGCTGATGTTTCCTGGGTGCAGGATTGGAAGTAAACCCCTTCTTAAAAGTTCCTTACAATATTTTCATAAGACAAATATTTTAAGTAGCTGTGAGTCAGAATTCTCAACATCCCGCAATGCATGTAAAGTCATGCTTGTGATTTGAAGGTATTGTGAACATATTGGCAGGAGATAATGGAAATATGAACTTTGGGACATATTTATGAGAGGCTTGTGATGCTGTTGCATGTTTATTTTTGACACAGCACAGGCAGTACTCTATATTTACAAGTCAATGCATGTTGTCCAATGTATCAGTTTTAGTAGGCCCTCATTGAAATCTACCTGCGGCAGAATGGGCTGCGCCATATAGTTTTTAAAATATGCAAGGTAGACGTTCCCTTTTAAATTCTAACAGAAAACTGGCACAGTGATATTTATGGTTTTCTGAATATGTGAAGCATCATGGACATGTGGTGCGCAGATCCTGAAATGAAGTAAAATTCACATGCTTTGGCAACCCAGGTGTAAAAAATGACACACTGGCTATGGTACATAAAGATAACTTATACAAAGTAGTTTGGCAAGCTCAAATACAGAATAGAGGTGCTCATTCTGCAGCTGGGAATTGTGAGGGGATCATCACCACCATGTAAGTAGTGCAGGAGAAGGGAGCACGTTTTTCAATAGTGGATTTCTCTCATGGACCTCAGGGAGGATGAGGCCATCACATACTACAGACTGAGTAGCTAGTCCATCTTTCAACTGCTCAACCAGATTGTGACAAGACTGCAGCCACCGACTGCCAGGCCAACCATCCTCCCTCCGTGGGACAAGGTGATGGCAGTTATCCACATGTTGGCATATGGTTCATTCCAGAGCACAACAGCCAAAGTGGCAGGAATATCACAGACATCTTCTTTTGCATCCCTACCATCTTTCCTGGATGCAATCGTCAGCCTCACAGACCAGTACCACCTTTACCCCAAGACACAACAACAGCAGCAGGACATCAAGCAAGGCATCTATGCAGTGGAGCCCTGTGGCCTATCTTGGGATGCATCCGCAGCTGCAGTAACAGGACCCGGCCGTCACAGTTTGCCCTTGTGCCCAGTGCTGTCCGGTTCCCACTGAACCGGGAAGTAACAAGCCACCGTCTTAGAGGGGGAGAGGAGGAGTAGGGGCCCCAAGCTTCACTGGAAACGTCTGCAGTCCGTGATTGGCTGAGGGAGCCTCGGCTTCAGGGACGCGCTTACTGGAGGAGGCGGCGGCTGGCAGTGAGGGCAGGAGCCTTTTAAAATCATTTTCGCGCTCCCGCCTTGTGGGACACGCTTACTGGAGGAGGCGGAGGCTGGCGGTGAGGGCAGGAGCCCTTTAAATTCATTTTTGCGCTCCCGCCTCAGGGGATGGCGCCCAGGCAAGGCCTGGGCCAAGGGCGGGCCCGTCCTTCACCCATCATCGACTGGAATAGGCTGGGCTGGGCCCCCCCTCTAATGTCTCTTTTTCCCACTTGGTGGTAAATTCTCTTGGAAGTTGTCAAAGGAGGTGTGGGAGATCGACATCCAAAATGGGGAAGAGAAAGATTAATCTGCAAAAGGGGGGGAAGTGGTGGTCCCAGCTCCTCATGTCTGTCTTCTATTACCAGCTATTTATCTTCGGTGATTGGGGCTATTGAATCCGAACTAGAGCAAGTTGAAGAAAGGATTGGGGCTGTTCGAAACACTGTTCAGCAGCCCCCATTGGAACCTATTGTCCATATAACTACTAATTCAAAGGATGGGTTACCTCCATTGGCTTCGCCTATCAACATAATACAATCTACCTTAACTTTCGGTCCAAAGTGTTAATTTGTCTCTGTAACGTTCCCCGGCACTTTCTCCACCATTGAAGAAGAGGAGGGCGGGTAAAAAGACCAGGAATATAAAAAAGAAGTTAGGCTTGAAAAAGCGAACACATATTTCACCGGCAATTAGTCCCAATGAATCACTTGTTTTGGTTTAAAAAAATGAACATTCTAAAAGAAATGATGCTTATCGCGACTCTTTTGATGTAATAGACTCCATACTTAAATCTTTTTGCACTACTCTAGAGGAGAAAATTACTATCATGATTACCAAAAATCTAGATTTTTTTGTGATAACGTCCTTAGTACCCTTGTTCAGTTACCAAATTCAGGAGTACTGAGCAAGGGAATGGCACCGAGCCGGGATGTGGCAACAAAGGTAAACCAATTACCCATATTGACATTCCATGATGCCGGTACACTTATGGCCAGACCTTCGGCTATACCTGGCCTAGGTAATGCCGTGACCAGTTTGCCAGAATTAACTCCTAAAGAAGCCACTCTTCCTGGCCCAAATCGTCCATCATCTAATAATTCTATTAATCAAGCAGATGTCTTGCATTGTATTCCATATGTTTTGGTGTTATCAAATGTACCTCCCCTAGACAGTAACAAAAAAGACGACACCCAAGCTTTGAATAGGAAGTCTGTTCACTGGCTAAAATCTAAATTTAAGGCTAAATATAATCCGAATAACAAGATCCTTATGGCACGTAGAGTGAGGCAGGTGGGCCATCGAAGAAATAGGGACGACAGAGACTGTGTCGTAATTAATTTTGCTAACCCGTGTTCAGTTGATCACCTCTTGGCAAATTCAGATTGTTCTTATTTCCCAGATAAAGGGATATAAATCCACTCTTTATGTCATTTTTACGGCCATTCCCTTTTTCCTCAATGTACCAGTGTTGTCTCTAGCTATTACAGCTTAGCTCCTGTTAGGCCATACGCGCTTGTAAACGCTACCACTAGCAATTGTCCTCTGCCCTTTAACTCTCTTGACGAAATGATTGATTTAAGGTTATCGCTAGTCCGGGTCACAAAAATCTGGTGAGATTAACAACTGATGATGACCATGACGAACTTGTTCAGGAAGTAAGAGTGAAGATTCCAGACAGTTCCATTTAAACAATATTGATAGATTGGTGCCTCACTCAGGATCAAAGCCTCTATCCTTGATTAGTTGGAATATTGCGGGGCTTCGATCTAAAATAAACAACCCAGACTGGGTGAGTTTTATATCTTCCTTTGACATAATCTGCCTACAGGAAACTTGGTCCCAAGATATATATTTTTTGGACTGGTATACAACTCTTTACCAGCCGGCAGAAACTTCTACAATGGGAAGAGCACGTGGAGGTCTTTTAATGTTCATATCTTTACGTTTACCATCACTGAAGGCTTCCTTAATTTGGTCCTCTCCTTATTTTATGATTGTTTTATTATCTATTAGAGGGTGTAAAGGTATTTTGATTTTACATTTTTATAATAATGTCCCACGCGGTCTCCTTAAAGGAACGTTAGAGGACGCTGTGGATTTTATTGATTCCTTTATTAAATTGCAGGACAAAGATATAGTAGTCTTATGGGTCGGCGATTTTAATACCTCCTTATGTTGTCAGGAAAACCTAGAATTGTGCACTATTCCTACTGAAGGCAGAGAATCGTTAATTCATTTTACTCACTCACCTGAAGGAGAAGCTCTGAACTCCTTCTTATGTAATTTTGATCTGGTTCATGTCAAGGAGAAAATGGCACTAGATTCTCTAAATGTTCCAACATTTACAGGGAATGTGAAGGGGAGCACCATTGATTTTATTCTTATGGCACCCCAGATTATCATTTAATCTGTGATTTCAAAATAATCCCTCATTGTGCCAGTGACCACAACCCTCTGTGTATCAACCTAGACTTAATTATAGATCAGGTACCTAGGGATAAGGGATTGAGAAGAAGTACTACTTTTCACATAAACTCTTGTTTACGTTTGAAGTGGGACAAAATAAACCCAACGATTTTTAATCAAGCAATCATAAAATCTAGGTTCGACTCCATTAATATATGTTTATCTCAGCAACCAGACCATGACCATATCGTTCAAGAATTTGAAATTCTAAGTAATGCCATTTCACATGCCCTGGTGGTGGACAGGCTTTCTATGAGCTTACCCGGTCATAAATGGTTTTACTCTGCATGTTCTATTGCTCACAAACAATTGAAAGATACCCTTAAATCAGTTTCTTCTTCCCATCACTTAATTAAATCTGTCAGGCCACCTTGGAAAATAGGAAATCAGAGATAAGGTCTAAGGCATGGGAAGAGCTTCAGGCAGCGTCCGATCTGAAGGATTCCTCAAAATTCTGGAAAGTGGTCAATCATTCCTATTTCACGAATAGTAATACCAAGGTTGATGATTGTTTTATGGTAGAAGAAGTGTGGTTGAACCACTTTAGGAAAGTATTTGATCCAGAAAATGATCAATAATCGGACTAATATAGACCCCAATATAAATGTCTTAGATATTTCTTTTGGCCTACATGAGATCTTTGGAGCCATAAATCGCGCAAAACAAGGGAAGGCCCCCGGCCCTGATGGTGTTCCCATTGACATTTTTAAATCTATGCCTAATCTATGGGGCCCTCTAGTAACAAACATTTTAAGAAATGTTGTTAAAACTAATATACTCCCTTCTTGGAAACTGACAATTATCATCCCTATTTTTAAAAAGGGCAATAGGCAAGACCCTTCCTGCTACGGACCTATATCTCTGATTGACTCCACAGCTAGGATTTTGGGTAGTGTGATATTATCTCGCCTGGAGGATTGGGTGCTACAGACACAGATTTTGTCTCCAGTTCAATTTGGTTTTCGATCCAGTTTGGGTACAGTTGAGCAAGTATTAAACTTGCATCTCCTTCTTAACAAATATTTAATTGCCAGAAGGGAGCCAATTCACATGGCTTTTACTGATTTATTCAGCGCCTTTGACTTGGTAAACAGGGAGAAGTTGTGGCAAATCATGGAAACTCTGGGATGCGATGTAACTCTACTGGATCTCATAAAGCGCCTTCATATGGATTTAAAGGTGTCAGTTCAGTTTGGCCCATCAGGACAGAGAACTGCCCCCATTTCCTTTTTTAGGGGAGTGCAACAGGGATGTATTTTGGCCCCCTTTCTTTTTTTGATATATATTAATGGGCTTTATGATTTTTTGATAAAAAATGGGAAGGATGTGCCAAAGATGGGTCAGAGATTGCTCCCAGTTTTATAATATGTAGATTATGCTGTACTTATTGCACACACTGCAAATGGTTTACAAGGCCTGTTGGATCTTTTTTTGGACTTCATGTTGGACTTAGATTTAAAAGTTAATTATTCTAAGACATTTGTTATGACATGTGGCCCCCGAAATACAAAATCTAAAACATTTACTATGGGGGGCAATATCATTAATAAGGTGAGGGATTTCTGTTATCTAGGTATGCATTTAAGCTCTTCTATGCTTTGGAATACTCACCTAAAATTTAAGACTCAGCAAATGTCAAGGAATACTGAAGCGATTTTTCGTTTTACCCATAAACTGGGCCACAGACTGTCTTCTCAGATTATGACGCTATATAACTCCAAGTGTGTCTCAGCAGCCCTATATGGGGGCGGAGTCTGGGGTTACATTAAAATACCCACTCTCTAATGTACTGAGATTAAATTTATGCGCAGACTATTGATGGTACCTAAGTGTATAGCAAACATGATTATCCACGAGGAGGTGGGCCAATGCTTTTTAGAGGACACGGTCTCTATTGCCCCCCTTTTGCTGTGGATTAGATGTTGGACGAACCCAGCGGCAAGTCTTGTGCAGGAATGTATTACTGAATGCACACAGTTGGCTAACTCGAACAGGATCCCCTGGCTTTCGTACTTGCGATCATCTTTTGATAAGCTGGGGCTTAGGTATATGTATGAAGAACCGCAAATGCTAACTAAAACTGCAAAGCCCCTGTTGAAAGCACGTCACTCTGAGCATACTTTGCACATAAGACTTCATAGCTGTTTTAACTTAAAATCTTTAGATTGTTATATTCAGATTGCTACAGCTTTACGTATTGAACCTTATTTTACTTGGTTTTCATGCCCAAAAACATATTCTCTTTTTACTTTTTTTAGACTAAATTTGATTAATTTTAAGGTGGCCTTTCCCAAGCAGTGTATTTGGCAAAAAGATTTACCACCCTGCCCTTGCGATGCCAGCTCAAAGCAAAGCACTTCTCATTTTTTTCTCTTTTGCTCTCTTTATGCCTCCCCTAGAAATACTTTCATTTTACCCATTTTACACACTTTAAGACCAATCCATTATAAGAAAGCTTTGATATATTTTCAGAAATTACTAAAGGACAAAATTTGTTATCAGGTTTTACATTTTATTAGATCCTCTATTGCTATTAGGAACCGGTATTAATATCCTTTAATTTATTAATTTGATTTCATGCTGATTTTGAAATCTTATTCTTATGTTAAAAATTCTATACCTTATATATGTGGTTTAGGATAGCTTTTATTCCAGAGGAAGAATGGTTTTTATTATATTTTAGGGTAATTAAACAGTTTTTTAGTATTATATTGCATGAAACTAGTAAACGTTTTGATAAGAACATTGGAATATCTGTGAAAGAGGAACTTGGTTAACATTATTCTGTCATCCTTTTTTATTGGTAACATATGTAAGATGTGTTTTACTTTTTTTTTATCTGTCTGTTTGTTCTTTCGGAAATCTGATCTTAATTTGTACTTTTATGGCAATTGCCGAATAAAGTTCTTTGACTGACTGGCATCTATGCCATTGCATAGAACTAATTTTTGGTAAGTGCATCTGAATTACATAACAGACATACTAACAGCAAATAATGTATGACAAAACAACCATCACTGTGTCTGCCGATGGAGATAGGGATGTATGTATGAGGGTGTGCCTCATGCTTGCACCACATATCATGTCACATGCGCAATCCAAACCCCCAAGTCAATCAATCCATCGGTATTTGTAAAGCAGGCCTACTCACCCGTGAGAGTCTCAAGGCACTAGTGGAAGGGCCTCATCTGAAGAGCCACATCTTTAGGTTCTTTCTGAAGATGGTGAGCAACGGTCTTTGTCTGAGGTGCAGAGGGAAGTTGTTACAGCTCTTCGCTGCAGTGAAGTTAAAAGATCGCCCTTCGGATGTAGTTTTGCGGATGTGTGGGACGGTGGCCAGGGCCATGTGGGCGGAGCAGGGGATTTGGCGGGTGTAGAAGGAGATGCGGTGGTTCAGGTAGGCTTGTCCTGCGTTGTGTGTGGCACACGTTGTGTTGTGTATGGTACACAAGTCACACATGTTAGGACAGGCAAAGCCAATGTGTGTGCCTTTGAATGGTGCAAAGCTCCAAAGTAATGCAACTCTGTGCAAAATGCAGTGTTGCATAACTGCTTTCAAAGGAGGGGCACCATGGCTGTTGTGTGTGTGTCCTCATGCAACTCCCATGGTCCATGAGGATTGCCATGTATCCGACACCAGGTAAACTGTGAAATGTGTCAAATTAATTGTTCTTCCCAGGTCATGTGTACCAATGAAAAATAACTTAAGACACTCAAGACACTCTTACAACCTACATGGGCTGAATTCCATGTCACACATACATAGACTATCAGGCCTCTGTGGGTTCATCCTGTGCAGGAAGGTGGCCCTCCTGCACAAAGTTAATCCCACATGAAATGCAGGCACACAAGCACCATTGTTGCAAGAGTACGCAGTCCATTATGTGCCTGTGCATGTTGAAAAGTCATGAATGTGCTATGTGGCCTAAAATTTGTCCAATACTGCTCTTTCCTAGTGATGCAGGGCAGTGCTGTTCAGTGACTTGCTGCACTGTACAGTGTCACATTTCCAAATATCTGAGCCCTTGTGTCATATGCACATAGTGGGCCAAACGCACTACAATGTGTACATAATGATGCCCCACTTTGGCATGCACTCACTAATCTGTCAGTGGCAGTGTCTACCGAATATCAGTGTCTAGTAATGTGTCTTCTCGCACTGTAAGAATGAATGGAACCACATCATCTGCACCAGGTAACAAATAGTAATTCAACCATGTGGTAGGCCAGAAAAACCAATATGAGGACCAAGCTAACACAATAGAGACATGTGAGATAAGTGTCTCGTCAATGGCATACCTACTCTCCGTATAAGTCAAGGCTCATCAGTTTCAGGGGGGTGAGATCAAGTATTTTGTAAATGAGTAAGTGTGTCACACATGCCAGTATACTTGTATGTTGATGAAAGTGTCAGGAGCAACTCAGGAAGAAGACGTTTGAAAGTATATATGCCATGCAATGTCAGTGTAGTCCCCCGACCTGGGTAAATGTCAATTCTGGATACTGGGTAACAATGTGACATCAACATAACAAAACACACATATGTCTCTGCCATACTGACAGTCCATGCACAGACATACATTTGGGTTTACAGCCATAATGACAGATGCAGCCAATTTGATGGCTCACCTCTTTTGTGGGGTACGTTTACCAAATGCAAAGCATTTGAATTCAGCAAAGTGAAAATCACAAAGTCTAACACAATGCTGGAAAACTTGGCATACATCAGTCACCAACATAGACTTTAATGAAACCTGGACAAGGCACCACAGTGTAATCAGGATACTAATTTCACCATTTATTTGGCACTGCAATGATGATAGAATCATCACATACAGGTATACAATCTCCAACAAGTTACAGTAAATCACATTTGTGTGAAGACCAATGTACTGTTTCCAGGTCTGTGGCAGACAGATATTTGTTACCACATCAGTGTGTCCTTCATAGAGATGACCACGTTACAATACCTATGTGTCAGTCCCAGTGCACCACAACTAATTGTCTGATAGAAAGCAGCAGCTGAAGACTGACAGCAAATCGTACAATTATTCAGGGAGCTTGTTTGGAATGCACCACAGATCCTCCCCAAAATAAAAGCTAAATTAAGTGAACAAATCAAAGGCTCTGTCATTGTCAGATAGTGCAGCAACAACATCAGTGGTTCCACAGGGACATATGTTTTTTTGAGTGTGGCACTGGCATAGCCTCCCTATAGATGACCAAAAGTGCAAAATTAAGATCCACTTTGCACATGCAAAAAGTGCACACCATCTACAGTGGCAATGGACCTCTCAAATGACCTATCACAGCAAGCTACTACCAAATATTATTGTCTGCATGAGGAAGTGTCAAAAGTATGAGGGCAAGCACATTTTTTGATATGACACAAACAACTGGAAGATAAATGCAGATAAGATCTGTAACAAATATTGTCAAATACTGGTAGAAATGTGTATGAGTCATTCAGTACACAAAAAAGATATGTACAGAAAGGTGGGTGTATCAGACACCATAATATTTTTTTTCCCATTTTAAGCTGGCCGAGGATATGACATGCATCCATGGGTTATGACCCATTTGGACATCCCCAGACAGAGGCTGAATGCCAGTACAACCAGTCACTGGGCAAGACCAAGGGTATTGTTGAGAGAATGTTTGGTGTACTGAAGCCTCACTTTACCTGCTTGGACATGTTAGGGGGAGATTGCTGTACTTACCCCCAAGATATGCAAAATAATACTGGTATGTTGCATCCTACATAGCATATGTGTAAGGACAAATGTCCAATGGGATGTGCCCCATGAGGAACAGGAAGCAATCAAGGAGTATGAGGATGAGGCCAAAGGAGAAATCAAACAAAAAATTGTGGATAGGCAGCGATACATCTACATTGTACAGAAACTTTTTTCATAAATGTTCTGTGTCAGGATGGACTAAATCTGAAATATGGACTGATTTCTGCAAAATGTAAACACATTAATATACACTATCCTTGTGTTTGCAAATTTATGTCACAGTCACTGTAAACATCACAACACTCACATCTTCTCATCTTGATTCATGCCCATACCACAGCCCTGGAGTACAATATCATGTAGAACAAAATATGGTTGCATATCAACATCATGTGCCAAATGCGTGTGCCTAGGCAAGACATACACAACTTAAATCTAGCAATGTGGAGCAGTGTGCATATTCTAAGAAGTGTGTGTGCTGCTACACCGTGTTCAGCTTAAGACCTGCTGCCATAGTCCAACGTGAATGTAGTATCAAACAGTGTGCGATGGCTGAGTGTGTGTCTTGCACTTCATGACTGTCATGCACTCACCTGGTCCAACCAGGGAGACAATACTGGAGCCAATGCTAGACCTCCTCTCCCTCTCTGCTCAGCACAGTATCAAGGAACACAAACTCCTTAGATCTCACAATGCCCCTGGAGGGAAGGGTTTTGGGACAAAATATGGAAAAGATAGAATTGTATAATTTGATCTGCTCTGTGGCTGTGCAACATGGTGTAAAAAGGCTTGTTGCTCCTGAGGCCTTCTGTGTTTGCAAGGTAGATGTGCACGAGACAAGAACCTCTGGAAGGCACAATACACTCGAAATGACAAGAGGAGGCAGCTACCTTTAGTACACTAACAACCGTCTACATACATTTGCAATGCATTAACGTCCCTGACACACAATTACATGCTTCTTCTGAAACACAGCATTTGAGCAGAATAACCAAGACCACAGATTGAAATATCTGAGACTCCCAAGGAAAAATCTGAAATACTGATTGGAGGTTCTGAACCTCCCAGGAATCTCTTGAAATACATATTTGACTTAATGGCACTCCCAAGGTTAAACTCATAACACAGATTTTGAAATGAGGCTTATAACATATTAAGAGCTCTGAAGTGCTTTCTCTTGGCACTACTGTTCATCAGAGACACACTGAGCCAAAGTCTTGGGTGCTTGCACAATTCTCAGTTCAAACACCAATGTAGCAAGAAGTCTCTAGAGCAGGAGCTGACAAGGTGCGTTGGGGGAAATCACATAGAGGGATGGGAGATGAGTCTATATTCTTGAGGTAACTGGTTATCAGTCCTGCTTACTACAACAGAAGACCTAATGTGCAATAATCTGATATCAAGTACTTAGCCATCTTTTTCCTCTTGTCAGAAGTTCTAAGAATATCTTGAGGCCTTGACTCAGAGAGTCACCGGGAAACTCTCAGTTCAAGCACCAGTGTAGCAAGAATTGTTTAGAGCAGGAACTGACAGGGTATGTGTGTGCAGGAGGAAATCACAGAGAGGGGTGGGAGATAAGTCTATAGGCTTGAGGAAGCTGATACTCAATCCTGCTTACTAATATAGAAAGATTAGTTGATATCAAGTACTTAGCCAAGTTCTTCCACTTGTCAGTAGTTCTAAGAAGATCTAGAGGCCTTTACACAGGGAATCGTAGCAGGAACTGGAGCAGCTTTACGGGAGGCAGAGACGAAGGAAGCATTGAGGGAGCTGAACCCAGGAGAATCACCATTCATCTTGGACTGCAGAAGACAACAGCCTTGCTCCGACCTGGCAGATTCTTCAGGTGAGTGGGATGGGTGAAACTTGTTCTGCAGGGAGCGTAGGCTAAACAAGAGACTCAGGTTTGGGGCCTGTATGTATACTAAGTTCGGGGTCCAACAGATGTAGCAGTTCACTTGGGTCACGTGGAGCACATGGCAGCCTGGAAGGTTCTCCTAAACTCCTGAAGAAAAAATATGTTAGTATACTTGCTTTGACCTATAAGGCTTATAGGAAGGGCAGGTTCAAACTGACGGTTGGAACCAATCAACCAGGAAATTAATGTATCTTTTAGGCTCAAACATGCACTAAGGAAAACAACTCCAAGACCCTATTAGTAGTTGGTGCAATGTACTCATATGTTCACGGTTCCTGGGGGACGCTTGCTGTGATTCAAGCTCAATGAAACCACAGGTTTTGGGGAACAATGATCATGAAACCATACGCACCATAGGGCACCAAAGGGGTAATACACCAGACTCAAGTGTAAAGGTATATGAAGTTTTGGGGAACATCAGGCATGGTACAGTGGCGCCCCATAACAAGGGTAACATGAGCCTTGTGTGCTAGGCCCACTACACAGAGGACACATGAGGGCATTATGATAATGACATTGATTTCTGTCTTACATATGTGGATCAGAGCATAGTCTACATGATGTCCTGTGAGTGGAAACAGAGTGGCATACAACAGCCATGGCCATATAGTGCAACACAGATGGACTCCCTATGCCACAGTTATGTTTTCAAGCACACAGCAAGAATTGTATGGTATCTAACATAACACTTTAAAATGCAGCCTCTTGACCAGTGTGGGTGCTGGTTTGGCTATCTAGGGTCAATGCAGGCACACTTGTCCCTTGAATCAAGGATGCAATTTATATATGCAGGAATGGATATGACCGTGATGGTGCATCTGAATGAAAACCTAAATATGCTGTTAGCCCTAGTGTTACATCTATTTGTTTTACTGTACACAAGACACAAATACATTTTAGTTAAAGATCAGATGTTAAGGTCTAACTACATGTAATATAACTCTGGTGAAGGTAAAGGTCACTGACGCATTGGAGGTTTGCCTGGTGTCATCTGTCAATAAATACACATTACCTTCAGATTTGAATGGCTACCCACATGCAAAGATCAAGGAACCCCTCTCTCGTGCAGAGTGATGCCTTGAAGGGATTTGCTATGTATAGTGGCACTCAGGATCCATCAGACTTGACTGGCCTACTCAAGTTGGTCTCAAGATGCTCAAACTATAGGCAAACTGATTTTGCAAAGACATTTTCTAAGGTGCATTGTGCTTGTGCCATACATATTGTTTCAGACACAATGCTCTGACCACAGTTATGTCTGTACCACAACTTTCCATGGTAGAAGTTGGCTAGTTTAGTGTGCTAATCGATGTCTGCCGAACAACCACAGATGTCTCATTGGCCTGACACCACACCTATCATAGCTATACAGCTACTCAGTAAGCAGGATGCCACATACATTGTAGAATGACTGAACCAAGCAGCCTCTGTGCTTCCCTGAGTGTGTATTGTTTTTTGTAATTTTGGGTAAGATTGGGAATGTGTCTGGAAGGGGATGCAATTTTTCGGAGCCCAAGTTGTGAGGGTTAAGATGGCTTATTGCTCACTACCTCCCTAGAATGCATGCAGGTAGTGGCAGGGTGAGCCATGGCTGCCCTGCATGTGACAAGAAAGACTGATTGGAGCAGATGTGCTGGTACCAGGAGCAAAAACGTCCAGGTTGCATGGACAACCCACCAGTTGAAGCACGGATGGGCAGACATCATCTCAAAGGAGGCTAATGGGAATGACTTCCTGAGCATGTACCTTCAGTCTGCATATTGTGATGTTCCTTTATCAGAATGCAAAACAGAAACATGGATTCTACTTTATTTGTATTTTTCTACAATAAACAACATGCAACTCATATAGCAGTATAAATATATATGAGGAGATGATGTAAAGTAAAGGAACATAGGGTCTCATTGATGTGGATTTGGTGAAGACCAGCACAGAAAAGAGCCTTGTTACGCCACCCGTTGCCTAAATGCAAGGGCAGGATACACCATATCCATCCAAAATGGTTTATTCCTATCCCTTCCCCCTGCACTGATGGCATTTCAGCAGACTAGCACTGTTAGAAATGGAGTTTGTGGTTGGCTAGGGTATGCACCTAAGCCAGGCAGATCCCATCATTCTAGTCAGGGCAAGTAAGTTACACGCGAAAGAAAACCCGTGCTTACCCCCAGTAGCTTGGCTCAGAGCAGTCAGTGTTCTCTCCAGAGGTCATGCATAAAGCATTGTGCAACACAATCACATCAGTGACACAATTACCACACCACAAAGGAGACTCTACAGAGGGTTAAATAAAAATATATATTGTATATTCCTATAAAACAGACCAAAAGGACAATACTCATCATTGCTGTCAGGGTACACACTGTTGTAATTCGAATGGTATTTATATAGCCCTTAATACCTCTGATGAGGCTTTGAAGTGCTTTTTGGCAAGTAGCACGCTACTGCGGAACTGAAAAGAATTAGTGATGAATTAGTATAGTGAAATATGAGTACAGTATTAGTTTTAGTGTAGGGAGATATGAGTTAATTTGAGGAGAGGACATGTGAGTCTGTTAGTTGTGTTGAATAGAGTAATGGAGGGATAGAGGAGGGAAGAATCCAAAAGTTTTAATTGGGAGATCATGGTAGTAAAATGGGGGTTGGGATGAGTCAAAGGAGAGATAAGGGAGGCTTTAGTCGGGTTGTTTGGGAGATCATAGTAGTAAACTGATGTTTGGGGTGAGCCAGGAGGAGTAGAGGAAGGAAGAGTCTAGAAAGGGTTATGCTGAAGATCATAGTTGTAGAATCGTTTTGGAATGAGTCAGAGAGTGGAAATAGAGGATAGATTAATAGAGGTATAGGGTGATGGTGAGACACAGTAAAGCTTTCGAGAGAGTAATATTTTTTCTCTTGTACAGTAGGATTAAAGTAGTAAATATATACATGTCTTATTACATAGTAAGTAAATATATGCGTAATATAATATATTGAAATTTAAAGTTGTGTCATGTAACCACAGACTTTCAAGAGTTGCAGTATTATTTATTTGTGTACTTTTATAACATTATTTTATCTTTCTTCAATATTTCAACAGTGAAGTGCTTGTAGATAGTATTTGCCTATTTTGAAAGGTAAAATCAAAACAGAGACTCATAAGCACCTACACCAACAACTTATATAGAAACTATTCAATGACCTATGAACATGTTAAGCGTAGAATAATATAAACATATATATAAACACCCACACATATATATATATATATATGTATATATATATATATATATATACACACACATATATGTATAATTATATATACATGTATATAACTATATATATATATATATATATATATATACACACACACACACATATATATATATACATTCAACCATAAGTAAATTATACATTTTGTTATTATTACTATTTGTAAAAAGAAATACACATATTTAGATATATACATATAATCAAATTATAAATGTTTACATACATAGGGATATGCAGTCTATTGCTGTTTGAGTATGGTGGTTATATAGAAAAAAGCCAACTCTTGAGTAGTCTTCTAAATATAAGATAGTTATCCGTGAATCTTATATTTGGGAATAATGAATCCCATAGTTTGCACCTTTGAACAAAGGATGTAGCACTTATTGTCTTTCTCTTGAATGGAGGTGTTTTGGGGGGGGGGGGCAGCCCATCTTGAGCAGAGGTTTCTTTGTTGAATGTATTTGGTGATTTTATTCCTGATGAAAAGTGTTCCTGTGCCACGTGCTGCTTTGTGGGTGATACAAAGCAGGTTGAATGTGGATGTTCTGGCAATCCATAACCAATGTAGGGCCCTCAAGGCAGGAGAGATGGGCTTGGGGCTTTAAATGTAGGAGTAGTTGGGAAGCCAAGTTCTGACTGCATTGTAGTTTTTTCATAATAGATAGAGATGATCAATGGTAGGGGCCATTCGGATAATCCAGTTTAGATACTACAAGAGAGGTAATAGCCTTTACCTTGTGTGGAAATCCTAGGTGGTGGATGTTGCGCTGCAGAGTTTTCATGGGTATGATCTTGATCTTGCTAATTAGTCCACTTGAGCATTTATTGTTAGCTTACAGTCCATGGTCATTCCAAGGTTCCTAACTTGGATTCTTTAGGCGGTGGTCCCTGATCGTCAGGCCAGGTGCATAGTTGGTCATAATTTTCCCAATTGCCACATGTGAATATTTCCGTTTTGGAAGAATTGAGTTTGAGATGGGTCCATGTCATCCACTGATCAACAGCTCTGAAACAACTAAAGATTTGTGAGTTTTCAATGTCTTTTAGGGCATTCCAGTTTCAGGAGTATTTGTGTCATCTCCACAGTTGTAGCATGTGAGTTAAAATTCATTGATGACTGCCAGTAATGACATCATGTAGATATTAAAAGGCATGGGTGAGATGATTGAGCCTTGAGGGACCACTGCTTTTGTGAACTAGGGTTTGGACAAGAAAAGGGGAGTAAGGATTACATTTGTTCTGTTTTGAAGGTAGGATGTGATCTAGTCGAGAGCAGTCTCCTCCATGCCTGTTTCGTAGAGTCTTTGTATTAGGGTGTCATGGTTAGATGTGGCAAAGGCAGCTGAGAAGTCAAAGAGAAGTAGTGCAGTAACTCCATTGTGGTCTATTGTGTTTTAAGATCATCTCAGATGTCAATGAGGGCAGATTCAGTGCCTCTTTCTGGGCGGAATCCAGTTTGGTAGTCTGAAAGTATGGAGTTATCTTCAATTAATTGTGACATCTGGGCCATGTGGTCCAGGTTTGTTTGCTTCAATGTTTTTGTGGGTCCAGGTTTGTTTTCTTTGTATGCATGCCATTTAAAAGTCTTCAGGAAAGATTCCTGTAGTTAAATAATTATTGATGATTCTTCTTATTGGTGTAGCAGCAGAGGTAGATAAAAGAAAGTTCTTGAAGATGTGTGGTGGACAAGGGTTGGAAGGGAAGCCCAAAGGCCTGCATGCTTTGACCATATCCATAAATTCACTTTGTGATATTTGTTTGAAGGAGTCTAGAGGCTGGGTTGGCTTACACTTGGAGAAGAGTTTTGGAAACGTGTTTCTCCTGGATGCATTCCTTTGTTTTACATAGGAGTCCAGTGTGTCTGCCTTGATTGTATAATGATTTGCCAGTTTGTCTGTGAATTCTTGAGTAATGGGATGAGTTCTTTCCATGCATTTAGGTTTTTGAAATTCATTAAGATTTTTTTGAAATTCTTTATTTGCAGATATAACATTTTTAATTCTGTCAGAGTAGTGCTTTTTTAGCATTTTTGATCAATAATTTGTATATTTTGTTTAGTTTGCATAGGCGATCTTTGTCTTGAATGTTGTTTATTTTGAGCCAGGTTAGTTGAAACCTTCTGACTTGTTGTTTTATCTTTTAAAGTTCTGTATTTCTCCAAGGTGTTTGCTTTCTTTGGTCCTGTTTTGATTTTCTGAGTGGGATTAGAATATCAAAGGCTTCCTATAGGCACTCATAATGTGTTTGAACAGAATTTATTTTGTCTAGACATTTCTTGGCTTTTATGTGTGTTTCTAAGTATACAAAACTGAATTTGTTCCATGGCCGATCGCTGGTTACAGTATATGTAAAGTGGTCTTGAATGTGTTGATTTGTGGTATTTATGTTGGAAAGTTACCAAATGGTGGTCTGACCATGTGACTGTTGTGATGCTTTAAACAGCAGTTAGGATGTATACAACGATGTGTATGCAAATGTGTACAATTTGATGTAGATTCAATCTGACTAGGCCAGTGATGATAGCTTTTGGATGGGACATATTGGGTGCATCAAACCAAATGTTTAAGTCCCCAGGAATGCATAGATTGGAATATAGTGTTATAAGGTTTGAAACTGTGACAAGAAATGTAGGAATGTTGCATTGGTAGGTGGCGGTCTGTAAAGGAGGAGGAAGTTACAGGGGGAAGTTGGTGTAGGGTTGCAACTCATGGTCTCACAGCCTTGGACAGAGTTGTCTGTTTTGCAAAGATTTATTGCTTGTTTGAATATAACAGCTGGTTCTCCTCGTATTTTGCTGATCTGGGTTTGTGTGATGGCTTGTAGGAACATCTTCATGCAACACTGGGGACATGTCATCTCCCAACCATGATTCACTTATAAAGAGTAAGTCAAGTTGCGTCTCAGTGAGTAGTTCGTAGATGTGGTGTTTGTTTTTAGAGTGTGATAAACCATTTATGAGTAAGCAGTTTAGAGATTGTGTTTTAGTGGTGGTGTGATTTTGTTTTGGAGAAGAGTGAGCAGTATATTTTGAACATGTAGCAGGTGTGTCATTTGTCTGGATATTAACTGTATAAGGGTAAAAATAGTATTGTTTTTCTATATTGTGTTCCTCGTCCAGCAGGCTTAGAAGGCATTTTGTTTGGTCTGTGTGTGCCTGTGGTGGAGATGGTGGTTGTGAGTGACATGGCGAGTTTTGCTCTTTTTGTAGAGTAGCCTTTTGTGTAATAGACATAGGGGGTCTTTACAACCCTGGCGGACGGTGTTAAAGGTGCGGTAATACCGCAAACAGGCCGGCAGAAAAAAAAAGGGAATTATGACCCTGGCGGAAACCGCCAACAAAGACAGCCACTTTAACACACCGCCCGCCACGGCGTTACAGACAAGCAGCGCGGCGGTCACCGCCAACAGACAGGCGGAAGACAATGTACCGCCCACACTATTACAACCCCCCAATACGCCACCTTTTCCGGGGCGGATTCACCGCAGATAAAAACACTGCGGAAACAGCTTTTGCTATGGGAAAACGCTCACCTGAACACATCCCACGAGGAACGAGGACACCATGGAGCCCGAACTCCAAATACTCCCTGCGCTTGTTTTTCTGCTCCTTTACGAACAACAGCTACGTAGGTACAGAAGATACCGGTGAGTAATGCACCTATGACACGGGGGAGGGAGGAGGCAAAAGTTAGGGGGACACCCACCAAACAACCCCACCCTCGCATATCACAACATACACACCAATGCATTATCAAAAATCACACTAACAACCCACAATCCCCCCGGAAGAATGAAAACACAAAGCCAAATTTGGGCAAACGTTGTAATGTACCAATATACATGTCATAAAAAAATATACAGATAAATATATCTCAAAATTACTCTTATTTACACATACAATCCGAGAAGTAGTGCAGATATGTACACAACAATGTCCGTGCACCAACAGTCCAAAAAGGCATGGGCGAGGCCCACAAGAAATACCTGACCAAAATCGGAGAGAACACTGCCGGGGCATCAGATGGAAATAAAACAGGCACCTCAGGGGGAATGGAAGGGGGGGCACCTCAGCCAGATGAATGCAAAGCCATATCCACGACGGGGCTCTATGCCCATTGATGTATCCTGGGGAGTGCAAAGCCACAGTCTCTCAAGTCTCTACAGTGGGTGGTTTGCCCACTGTGCCATCCTGGGGAGTGCAAAGCCACAGTCTCTCAAGTCTCTACAGTGGGTGGTTTGCCCACTGTGCCATCCTGGGGAGTGCAAAGCCACAGTCTCTCAAGTCTATACAGTGGGTGGGTTGCCCACTGTTCCATCCTGGGGAGTGCAAAGCTGGAGTCTCTCAAGTACATGCAGGTCTCCACTGGTTCTGGAGGGGGACCGGTGCCCAAACTGGATAAGTCTCCACGTGAAAGTACCTGTCCTGTCCCTGTCCCAGCTGCACATCTAATAAGGATGCCTGATGTGGCGGACTTTTCATTCCTACACGGTGTTTGCCCTGTTCAGCGGTGCTTTGCCATGGCGGTCTTTGCCCTGTTCAGCGGTGCTTTGCCATGGCGGTCTTTGCCCTGTTCAGCGGTGCTTTGCCATGGCGGTCTTTGCCCTGTTCAGCGGTGCTTTGCCATGGCGGTCTTTGCCCTGTTCAGCGGTGCTTTGCCATGGCGGTCTTTGCCCTGTTCAGCGGTCCTTTGCCATGGCGGTTCTGGACAGTTCAGCAGTGCTTTGCCATGGCGGTCTTTGCCCTGTTCAGCGGTGCTTTGCCATGGCGGTTCTGGACAGTTCAGCGGTGCTTTGCCATGGTGGTCTTTGCCCTGTTCAGCGGTGCTTCACTTTGCTGTCTTTGCCCTGTTCAGCGGTGCTTTGCCATGGCGGTCTTTGCCCTGTTCAGCGGTGCTTTGCCATGGCAGTCTTTGCCCTGTTCAGCGGTGCTTCACTTTGCTGTCTTTGCCCTGTTCAGCAGTGCTTTGACATGGCGGTTCTGATACGGACATTGGTGTGTGGCATGACGATCTCCACACTGGACATTGGTGTGTGGCATGACGATCTCCACACTGGACATTGGTGTGTGGCATGACGATCTCCACACTGGACATTGGTGTGTGGCATGACGAACTCCACACTGGACATTGGTGTGTGGCATGACGTTCCATCATTGCCCAGCGGGGCTGTGGCAACCTGGCCCCTCCTGGGCTGTGACTCTGGCGGTGGTCTCCTGACCAGTGACGATACTTGGGCCCTCCTGGGCTGTGACTCTGGCGGTGGTCTCTGGACCAGTGACGATACTTGGGCCCTCCTGGGCTGTGACTGTGGCGGTGGTTTCTGGACCAGTGACAATACTTTGGCCCTCCTGGGCTGTGACTCTGGGGGTGGTCTCTGGACCAGTGACGATACTTGGGCCCTCCTGGGCTGTGACTCTGGCGGTGGTCTCTGGACCAGTGACGATACTTGGGCCCTCCTGGGCTGTAACTCCTGCGGTGGTCTCCTGACCAGTGACGAAACTTGGGCCCTCCTGGGCTGTGACTCCGGCGGTGGTCTCTGGACCAGTGACGACGGTGCTGGCGGTTGTGTCTCGACCGCCGGACATGATGGCGCACTTCTCCGCCGTGACACTCACAACAGGCTGGGCAGACTTCCTCTGGACCTTCCCCACCTTTGTTGGAGTTACAGATGACTCACCAATCCCCTTCGATCCCATGTCACTTGTTGTCCCACCAGGGGTCTTAAGACGGTCCCGTCGTCCACTCTCCATTTTAAGAGTCTTTACAGGGGGTGGACTGCCAGTGCCTTGACTCCGGGTCCTACTGCCTGCCCTGGTGGACGGTGCACTCCAAAAGCATGGAACACGCACCACTGGTACTGGAGGCTTTTTGGCTGAGGCGCTACGACGGGACTGATGAATTGGAGGGGGGTGGGGGCAAAAAGGTCAATTTGACAGAGGGACAGTTTCTGACGAACACTGGGATGGGTAGCTGGAGGGGGTCTGGGAGTGGAGGAAGAGGAGGTGGTTGTAGGAGGTTTCACTTTAGCTGTTTTGGGTGCAGGTGCAGGTACTGGAGGCTGTTGTGAGGTGGATGGATGTTGGGTGAGTGATTGGCGGCGTTTGTGTACTTTGGGAGGGAGCGTCACAGACACACTGGGAGAGGACACAGGGGACGTGTTAATGGTAGTGGAGGTGGTGAGTGCAGGTGAGCGGCTTGTGGTGCTGGGTGTCGTGGTGCGAGTCCTAGTGCCTGTAGATGTGGTGCATGCAGGTGTGTGTGTAGACGACACTGGGAGGGAGGAGGGAGAAGAGGAGGAGGGGGACACAGTGGAGGCAGTGGATGTTGCTGTGTCTGTATGTGGGTGAGGCTTGCGTGAGTGCCTGTGGTGTGTGTGGTGCCTATGTTTGCCTGAGCTACTTGTGTGTGTTGACTTGTGTGCATGCTCATCTGTAGGTGTGCTTGGGATGGGCTGGGGTACAGGAGATTGGGTCTGGGTGGAGGAAGTTGGAGGGGGGAGGCTAGACACAGGGACAATGGCTGCCATCAGTGCTGAGGCCAGAGATTGCAGGGTTCGCTGAAGGACAGCCTGACCAGAATGAATGCCCTCCAGGAATGCATTACCGTGTTGCAACTCTTGTTCTACACCCTGGATGGCATTCACAATGGTAGACTACCCAACAGTGGGTGACCTGAGGAGGTCAATGGCCTCCTCACTGAGGGCAGGAGGGGTGACTGGGGCAGGGCCTGAGGTGCCTGGGGCGAAGGTGATGCCCACCCTCCTGGGTGAGTGGACACGGGGCGAAGGCTGAGGGGCTGCTGGCAGGGCGGTGCTGGTAGGGGGGGTGGCGGCTGTACCTGTAGAAGTGGGGCGCACAGATGGTGCCGCCACCACCACAGGGGAGCTCCCATCGGCGGACGAGTCTGTGTCGCTGGTTGTTGATCCGGTGGCCGACGTGAAGCGCCCCTCGCCCTCCGTCCCACTGGTGCATTCAGAGTCTGTGGTGTGGCCCTCCATGGCCATGTGGGATGCAGCTCCCTCGTGCTCCGGTGCCACTGTACCTCCGCCTGATGATGCTGATGTACAAAAGGACAGGGAGAGCAGGAAAAGGGGGGGAGACAGAAGAAAGAGAGTTTTAATGCATGGCATTCCGCTACCGTTGGCGGACAAGACAGACGCAGCAGCCCCCTGCATTACGCCTTGCTCCTGACCTCTGCACATGCAATTTCTGGGACATGGCCTACATGGCAATGGTGGAAATCTGCGCACATGGATGCCACACGGGCAACTATACCTCAATTTGGCACTCTGCTGAGGTGGGGTTGAGTGCCACATGGCCTACATTACGCAGGGGCCTTGCCTACCTAACTCGCCCTGGCCTAGGTACACCCACAGGCCTCCTCCACCACCCAGACCCCTCTAATGCACGCAAAGTCCGCAGAATGAGGTTGTACTCACCCCCTTGTGTCTGTTGTGATGTCCTCAAGCACCCATCCAACTCCGGGTAGGCCACTGCCAGGATCCGGAACATCAGCGGGGTCATGGTGTGACGGGCACCTCTCCCACGTTAGGAGGCCATCCCCAGCTGAGCCTCCGCTGTCTTCTTGCTGCAGCGGCGAATGTCCTCCCATCTCTTACGGCAGTGGGTGCCCCATCTCTGGTGGGCCCCCAGGGTCCGGACTTCCTTGGCGATGGCATGTCATTTGCCCCTCTTCTGGTGTGCGCTGACCTACATGACATGCACAAGGAAAGAGGAACAGTCATTACCAACTGCACTGTCAATGTGAGTGGCCCCCTCCCTACTCTGGCCATGTGGCCCATTCATTCCCGTGCATTAATGTTCTATGAACTCTGGCCCCTTCCTTCTTCCACCCAGCCCTCTCCACCCAGGCCTAGCCCATA
Organism: Pleurodeles waltl; assembly: GCF_031143425.1. Taxonomy (NCBI): domain Eukaryota; kingdom Metazoa; phylum Chordata; class Amphibia; order Caudata; family Salamandridae; genus Pleurodeles; species Pleurodeles waltl. The sequence continues at coordinate 513,942,522 of NC_090450.1, read as the reverse complement.
CAACGTGCTCCCTGTGTACTAACCTGTTGGTTTGGAGGACCGTAGAGTAGCGTGTACTGGGGGAGGACCCCATCCACAAGTTTCTCCAACTCCTGTGCAGTGAAGGCAGGGGCCCTTTCCCCAGACGCAGCAGCCATTGTCGCTTCCAGACCGAGGTCACAGCAGCACTAGCAGTGTAGGTCCTCTCCTGTCGAAGGTCAGGTATCTAGTGATTGAACAGATAGAAAATGGCGGTGAAGTCCGCGGCGGTGACGTCCACGGCGGGGCGCATCATCACCGCTAGCGCACCTGTTCATTGGCTCCTGGGACTCATAGGGTCCAATGTTAACCAATGCAGCATTGCGCCGCGGTCTACGACCGCCTACCGCGACGGTGTGCAACGCCAGCGCAGTTACCCCACAATCCCATTGTCCCAGTTTAGAGGTCAGGCAGCCGCCATTTCAGGGGCCCACATGGCTTCATTTACTACTGCGTCACACATACCTAGGCCTATACTCAACACACATATAGGAAGGGGTTTTGTCTGGTGTAGTCTTGTGTGTAACTGTGGGTACATACCTGGAGGAATAGTGACAGGTTCTTCGCTGTTGTCCTTCTTAGGCACCGTCAGCTGGGACATATGAGAAGATGGCAGAATCCTCCGGTGTACCCACCGTTGGTGGACCTGTTGACAATGGAAGAGAGACATGTTATCGTCACCTACCGGTTTGACCGTGCCACAATCCAGGAACTATGTACCCAGTTAAAGCCAGACCTGATGTCACCGATCCGCCATCCGACTGGAATCCCCCCTGACGTGCAGGTGCTGTCAGTGCTCCATTTCCTTGCAAGTGGGTCTTTTCAGACAACAGTGGCCATGGCATCAGGGATGTCCCAGCCTATGTTTTCCAACGTGTTGTCCAGAGTGTGGTCTGCCCTGCTGAAACACGTAAGGAGATACATCATTTTCCCTGAGGTGGAGGATTTGTCAACAGTGAAAGGTGACTTCTATGCCCTTGGACATATCCCGAACGTCATAGGTGCTATTGATGGGACCCATGTAGCTCTGGTCCCCACCCACAGGAGTGGACAGGTGTACAGGAACCGGAAGAATTATCATTCGATGAATGTCCAGATGGTCTGTTTGGCAGACCAGTACATCTCGCAGGTAAATGCAATGTTCCCTGGCTCAGTGCATGTCGCCTACATCCTGCGGAATAGCAGCATCCCTGATATGATGGGTCAACTCCAGAGGCACCGTGTATGGCTATTGAGGGACTCTGGTTACCCCAACCTTTCCTGTCTATTGACCCCAGTGAGGAATCCCAGGACCAGGGCAGAGGAACGGTACAATGAGGCCCATGGGTGGACTAGGAGGGTTATCGAATGCACCTTCGGCCTTCTTAAGGCCAGGTTCAGATGCCTCCATATGACAGGTGGATCCCTATTCTACTCACCGAAGAAGGTGTGCGACATCATCATCGCCTGCTCCATGCTCCATAATTTAGCATTGCGACGCCAGGTGCCTTTTCTGCAGGAGGATAATACAGATGACGGTGTTGTGGAAGCTGTGGAGCCTGTGGAGCGAGTGGACAGTGATGAGGATGAAGCTGAGGATGAAGAAAACGACAACAGGGAGTCAGTCATACAGCAATATTTCCAGTGACACACAGGTGAGAACATTTTCTGGTTTAACATTACATTAACTTTCACACGTCTACCTCTATCCTGTACCTCCATTTCACTCACTATTTGTTATTTGAGTTGTACCCTTCCATTTCAGTTTCACAGGTGTGGTTACCTACGTGTCAACTGCTTGTATCCTTGAAGGGCTTGTGATGTGTGACATTGGTATGTTAGCCTTACAATGGGTAACCCATTATGACACTGTAATTGATAATACAAAGTTCCAAATCATAGACTGACTCCAGATTTCTTTGGCTTTCAAGGGTGTTTATTTAAGTGATAAAAAAATCAAAGAAGGTTGTAAACTGGGGATGGGTGATGGTGGAGGAATGTCCATGGCAGACTCCAGTCTATTAGTCTCACAGGTGCACTGCCCATCTGGGCATTGGAAGTGGAGCTGGGGCAGTTCAAATCTGGACAGGGTGACAAAGTGGGACAGTGGGGGGACAATCAGGGTGGTCTTATTTCCTGGTGGGGGTCTTGCCATCTTGCTCTGTCCTGTTCCTGGATCTCAGGGCCTGCTTGCGTGGCGGTTGTCCGTCTGCAGGGGATGGGGTGCTGGTGGGTTGGTCCTGTGGCGGGGCGTCCTGTCCACTAGCGCCGGCAGAGGTGGTGGGCAGTTTGTCATCCTGGCTAGTGTCAGGGGCCCCTTGGAGTGCCACGGTGTCCCTCAAGGTCTTTTGAATGTCCGTCAGCACCCCTACGATGGTGCCCAGGGCGGAGCTGATGGTCCTGAGCTCCTCCCTGAACCCCAAATACAGTTCGTCCTGCAGACGCAGGGTCTCCTGCAACTTGTCCAGGGCCGTGGCCATCGTCTCCTGGGAGTGGTGGTATGCTCCCATGATGGAGGAGAGGGCCTCGTGGAGAGTTGGTTCCCTTGGCCTGTCCTTCCTCTGTCGCACAGCAGCCCTCCCAGTTCCCCGGTGTTCGTGTGCCTCCGTCCCCTGGACCGTGTGCCCACTACCACTGCCCCCAGGTCCCTGTTGTTGTTGGGGTGGTGGGTTAGCCTGGGTGCCCTGTAGTGGTGGACACACCGCTGATTGACCTGTCCTGGGTAGGGAGGTTTGGGCCTGCTGGGTGGGTGCCGTGCTGGTGTTACCAGAGGGTGGCAGCTCGGTGTTGGGCTGTGGCTGGGCAAGGGGAACCGTATTGTGTGCGCGTCTGAATTTCAGCAGATTCTGTGATGTGTGTCATAATAGCTGTGGCAGTCTACCGCGGCCGCGACGGTGTATTGGCGGTCTTCTGCACAGCGGTAAGCGCCTTATACCACCAATGTTGTAATGACCCCCATAGTATGCAGAATTGTGAAGAGTGGCATGTTGTTTCCTTTGTATCTGTTTAAGGTAGAAGGAGTATGGGTTAGGGGTGGTGGTGGAGCATGTGGATCATATTCTAAGACTCTGAATTGTGCAATGGATGAGAGGCGGGAAAATGAATGCTGCTATGTTCGAGTGTTTGTGGTAGATTTTAATGAAGACTGAAAATTTTGGAGTAAAGTTGGTTCAAGATTTGTATTTGTATAGTCATGAGTGTGGGACTGGGTGTTACAAAAAGCATTATCAAAGTGGTTTTGCAATGCTGGTTTGTGTGCCTTGTTTTGTTTCTGTGGAGTCTGTGAAGGATTTGTTTGTGAGTAACTGCTATTGAGTGGTATCTGAATAATATAGGAAGTGGTGATGTGTTTTGGAAAAGAGGCATGTAAGAGGGGATGGACAAGAGCTATGAGTGTTTGTGTTAGATTTGATACTTGGAAGAGATAATGTGTGTGGTGGATAAGAGTGTAAAGACTGTAGGGTTGCATGTAATCGGCAAAAAGACGAGGAGTGTTTTGGTGGATAGTGTGATGGAAGGCTGAGTATAGGCTTTGTGATGATAAAAAGGGTCTGTCAGGAGCAAGTGGAGGATAGAGGTGGTGTTTTGTATGAACAGGGAGTGTGTGTCATGGGTTTTGTAGTGATTGTTAAGACATTGAAATCTGTATGAGGTTTGTTTGTGGTGCATGAGTAGAATGCCTCTGCTGATATTCTGTGTCGATGTCAGAGGATGTAGAGGGGTTAAAGTGGTTGTTTGTAAATGGAAAATTGTGTGGCATCTCTGGCCCTAGGCCTGAATAGGCCTAAACAGACAACTACCCTTATACTCTCCTTCCTTAGTCTCAACGCCTAGGCTGAGATGCCCTGACACCAAGGCTTAAATAGCCCTATTGACCAATGGACCTCAGCCCTAACCCTAATCAATGAGAACCCTCGCCCTAAAACCTAGATCCAATGGGAGACCTGGCTGTTTTAACCAATCATAGCCCTAGCCCTAACAGCCAATCAAAACCAAAGCCCTAAGTCCAATAAGAACCAAAGCCCTACTAACCAATCAGAACCCTAGCCCTGATAGCTAATCAGAACTGTATACCCAAACCCTTAGTCAGTGGAAACCCTAGCCCTAGTTGCCAAGCAGAACCCTAGCCCTGATGACCAGTCACAACTCAAACCCCAAACCCTTAATACAATACTAGCCCTATCAACCAATCATAGCAGCAGATGCAACAACCAATGGAAGGGGCAAGTGACCAGGCTGTTGTGCCAGGGTGCAGGGAGGTGCTCCTCTTTTCAGAATCTCCTTGGACACAGACAGACCCAATCTACACTTCCTAGCTACCAGATTCTACTTTTTAGGAGAGGAACAATTTTGAAAGCATTGAAATACTGCTTTTCACACATTTAAACTAATCATTTTTTCAAGCCAAAAACGAGTGCTACATACACTTTCAAAGCACAGTTTAAACCACAGAGAAGATTAAGCAGTCTCCTAAACACCTAAACAAACTATGGTTAGCAACTGAGGTGTATTTTGCCTTTTTTAAACAGTGTATATTTACATTTTTTCAAACCTTTGCTGAACCTGAGTTCTTACTTGTTATCCGGAATGCTACAAGAATCAAAATGATATGCATCAAAGTATCAGGATGTAAAAATGCAGCCTTTGATTGGGGGAAGAAACATACATGCCTACATATCGCTGGCATTATCTAGTCCCCTTAGAGCATAGGGGACAGCTTACCTGCCCTCCTATTATATACTATAGGGTCTTTAAAATTTGGCTACCAACATGAACCAGAACTGCTGTCCATCTCATTCCAACACCGACATAGTTTCCATACCATCAGTAATTCCAAACTCACTTCTGCTCCAAGGCACATGACCATGACCTCCACTTGGCACTTCTCTCAATGGGAAATTTGATCTGCTCCCCTTTCTTTCTATAGGAGGAGGAGGGTCCCCAGTCTGTTTTCTTCAGTTCTTTCTTTCTCGCCTATTAACTTTCACATGTATTTAACTCATTCCATTTCAGAATGATTTCAATTAGCTCTTTAATTTTTAGGTTCATCCCTGAAGTTCTTATACAGGCTATCTCTTCCTCATTAATGCATACATGGTAACTTCTCTGTAAGGTTTGGTGTTGCTCAAGCCTATCTCATATTTTTGACCCAACTCAGATTGTTTGTAATAAACTTGTCTTGCACATGGGGTATAATCCTTACAGATGAATACAAGCTAATTTTCTCGCTAAGAGTCTAAACAAGCCATTTTAAGATTTCCGATAATCTTCTTGTCAAAATCTAATTTCAATTTAGCCATATCCATCAAGTTCTCTCTCACAAGTGACTGAATCATTCCCTCACTCAATTCATAAATCCCACTATCGTGTAAAGGAGAATTAAAAGCTTTCACTGTTACCCACTCATCTATTTCCATAGCACTGAAACTCCATGACAACTCAGGGATATTAGACATTTTCCTATCTCTATGGCTACCAATACTGGAATTTAAAGTGGCTCCCATACGGCTGTACCAGAAGTTAACATTCCCTGAAGTGTACCTACTGAACTGCATCCTGTATGATTCAAAGTCAAATCAGCACTTGCCACACATGGAGAGATGGTGTTTATTGGGACTAGAGGAAACAAATATCCTCATATCAGAGTTACAGCAATATTACCCGCAGTGCCTGCTGCACCGGGCACAGCCAAATTATACGTTGTCTTTACTGGGAAATCAGGTTTATACATGTGGACCACAGCATCAATGGTAACTGGCCCAGTAAGAGCATTGGTAGTGTTTGAGATAATAGAGTTAGCAGGAACACAAATTCCCAAATCTTGTCCCATCAGTTTGCAGTGGACATTCACCAGAGTAATCCCCACTGAGTCAGAATTCACATTTATTGAGGCAGTAGCTAATCCAAGTTTACAACCAGCATTAGTGTTATCTCCTCCCTCCGCTCGGGTCTCATTTTATGGAGTTGGACGTTCTAACAATAATGCATCTAAAAGGTTATCACCAGAATCACTCTCACTGATCTCACTCATATCATCTGCCTCTTTTTCACTTTCGTTCTTTTGCTTTCTTGTCCTTTATCTTTTCCTTCTCTCTATTTAATGCTTGACTTGTTAAGGCTGAATACAAGCCAAATAAATTTGTGGAGCCCTATACTTATCACCGTAAAATACCTGGGTTATCTTCAGGTGGTGCCTCTTCTCCCTCTCTGATAGGTACAGCTACCTCTTCTCTAAACAAATCCCTTCTGACCATAAGACAATAAGGGCCATATTTATACTTTTTGACGCAAAACTGCGCTAACGCAGTTTTGCGTCAAAACAATTAGCGGCGGCAAACGCCATTCTGAAGCGCCATGCGGGCGCCGTATTTAATCAATGACGTTAGCCGGCGTTAGCCGCCGGCGCTGCCTGGTGTGCGTGGAAAAAAACGACGTACAACAGGCAGCGCCGGCGTAGGGGGATATGGGGCTTGGGCGTAAAGAAATGGGGCAAGTCAGGTTGAGGCAAATTTTTCGCCTCAACCCGATTTGCAACATTTTTTTCGACTCCCAACCCCCATAGAAATGACTCCTGTCTTAGCAAAGACAGGAGTCATGCCCCCTTGCCCAATGGCCATGCCCAGGGGACTTCTGTCCCCTGGGCATGGTCAATGGGCATAGTGGCATGTAGGGGGGCACAAATCAGGCATAAGTGACATATGCCACAAAAAAAAAAAAAAAATTACTTACCTGAACTTACCTTACTGTCCCTGGGATGGGTCCCTCCAGCCTTGGGTGTCCTCCTGGGGTGGGCATGGGTGACAGGGGGTGTCCCTGGGGGCATGGGAGGGCACCTCTGGGCTCCTTCAGAGCCCACAGGTCCCTTAACGCCTGCCTTTTGCAGGCGCTAAAAAACGGCGCAAAAGTGGCCGTACGTCATTTTTTTTGACCCGCCCACTCCCGGGCGTGAATTTTGCCCGGGAGTGTAAATACGGCGCACATGACTCGGAGTCAATTTTTTAGACGTGAACGCCTACCTTGCATATCATTAACGCAAAGTAGGTGTCCACGCTAAAAAATGACGCAAACTCCATGGACTTTGGCGCTAGACGCGTCTAACGCCAGAGTATAAATATGGAGTTAGTTTTGCGTCGGAATTGCGTAAAAAAAAACAACGCAATTCCGGCGCAAACGGAGTATAAATATGCCCCTAAATTTTTCAATCAAACATCAATAATCACAGACAGAATTGTGTTCAGAACCAGAAAATAGCTCTTTGTCCACACTTCCCATTCAACAGTAACAATCAATCGCAGCTCGACCCTTTGTGTCATAAACAACCAATACCAATGCAGCATTACACCAACCAACCAATACCAGCATTGCACGCTGTGATGTCAACCTGGCTGCTTGCACCGACTCACCCTCCTTTACAATCTGCACACACATACTCTTCTCACATAACAAAATGCATTACAAATAACTTTTTTCTTCTCCACTGAAGAACTGACAGTATTCAGTCACAAAAGAGTCAAAGTAATCAAGTACTTTGAAAGAAACCTTGGCCTGTGGGGTATCATTCAGATTGGTACAGATTCACCCTGCATATCTGGGTACACTATACCAACCACACCTCATATTCATGCAAAGATAAATGTCCCAATCTCAATTGTGCTGTTGACAACATCTCATGACAAGCACCACCAAACTTAGCAGACCGCTACAATATAATATCTTCTTTAATACTATCCCAGGATCTAAGGTCACGTTGGACCTGGTAACAAATTCAACTTCTTTTACTAAACACCACATTCCTACAAAATTCAAATGTCTCCACAAAACATCATCCAAACTCCATAGGCGAAATATAAAGCATTGCAACCCTATTGATACTCACTCCTCTGCTGACATGACTTTCTGCTGAATCCCCGGAACTCCACTGAACTTCCAAAATCTTGACATGGGCACTAGGGTCTGGGCTCTAGGGAATAGCTAATTTAGAATAAGGGTTCTAGCTCACCTTACTTCAAGACCCAAACCATCCTCACTCTGCTATCATCTGATGACTCTCTGGGCCAATTACCTTACTTTTCTTCTTCCAACAGACCTTTTTGGTGCTTGAGTGGTAAAGGGGAGTTAAAGTCAGCCTTTTAAATCAAATAACAGTGTAAGCTATTTGGTCACACATTAAATCTTGAAGAAAGAGAATAAATCCAAAGGTTTATTACAAATTAAGGGCCAAATTGATGTAAATAAATCTCAAAAACATGCTATATAAGTACAGAATCACCAAAGGTGAAGTAAACCGATGAATAAAGTTAAATTGTGTACCCATAAGGCATACAATAATTTCAGTTGAGGCAATATAAAAGATGAGAAACAAAATCTAATGATCAGATAATACGTTGTGCTCTTCAGGCCCAATCATTGGAGAATCTAAGTTAATCTAAAATCCTAAACTAAACTAAAGGGAACTCCTAATTAAGTCTCAGGAAATAGAGGAAAGTGTCAGCATAACTAAAACCTCAGTAGAAGTTCTGATAGAGAGGTGCTGCATTTCATAATGCCATACAAAATAGTAAAGAGATGTCTGTACCCCTCAAGGGGATCCGACCTCATCTACCTAGATGAATACTAATTAAACCTAGAGAACCTTCAAGAGATCCATGTCATCAGAACCAGAATTTTACCATCTTCCTCGCACAGTTGAAATTGACAACTTACCTCAGGTTTCTCATCCCACAAATCAAACATCAGGACAACCTTGAATGTTTCTCGGTGTCTGTACACAAACAGGAGTGTTTTTTCCTCAGTTCATTAGTGCTTCTTGTCCTTGCCAAAGTTTCCTCCTGTACCCCTCTATCTTCAACACTTAATATGCCCTTTATTAACTTTAGACTTGCATGGACACATCTGCAAAGAAAGAATATTGCAACATGGGCAAAACTCCATGTTGAAGGATAAACACAAAAAATAATATTTTAGACCTTTGGTTATGCTAACTTAATAAGACATTCAATGCACATTTGAAAACAAGAATTATAAATGAAGTATGATTATATTCGCGGTTACATCATGATGCCTTATTAAGAACATATTGATATAAATGTACATAAGTACTTCAATTCGACATGTTAAAATTAAAATTCAACATTAGAACACATATATATAAACTATTAGTCTTCAGCTGTCAATATACCATACATAATATGACTTATTAGGTTTATACTGGTTCTGGTGAACCATACCACTATGTACCCAAAGGCATACCCTCTGAGGACCATGACTGCACATGCAGTGACAAAGGCCCTGTTGGGGATTTTTACCAGAGTGCGTTTCTCCAAAGAAATGGTGTCTCCCAGGGGCACCAACATTGTGTCTGCTTAAATGCAGTCAATGTGGAAGGAGTGGGGAATAACCTACAAGTTCTCCTCTCCTTACCATTCATCCCCCAATGGGCTTGTTGAGAGATTCAACAAGACTCTGAAGTGAAGGTCATGATTAGAGGCCTGCTTGAGGCCCTCAGGAAAAAGTGGGACATTCTCTTGCCATACCTTCCGTTTGCCTACAGGGAGGTACCACAGCAGGAAGTGGGCTTCACCCCCTTGGCCTTCTGTATGGACATTCTGTCAGAGGACCTCTACATTTTGTCCAAGAAGGGCGAGAGCAAGCTCCCAGGAAAGTTCCCCAGAATGTAGTGAGCTACAAGCTGGCCTTCAGAAGCCAAATTGCTAAATTGTGGAAGCAAACTTCAGATAACTTAGAAGCCAGCTAGGCTGTGATAAAATAGTGGCATGACCAAAATTCTACCACTGTGGAAATGCAGCATGGGGAGAAAGTGTGTGTTATGGAACCTGTGGAACCTAGGCCCGTATTTATACTTTTTGACGCTAAACTGCGCTAACGCAGTTTAGCGTCGAAAAATTTTGCGCCGGCTAACGTCATTCTGAAGCGCCATGCGGGCGCCGTATTTATTGAATGGCGTTAGCCGGCGCAGGCAGACCGGCGCTGCCTGGTGTGCGTGGAAAAAAAACACGTACACCAGGCAGCGCCGGCGTTGGGAAAAGTGGCGCTAGGGCGTCTTAAAAATGGTGCAAGTCAGGTTGACGCAAAAAATCGCCTCCACCCGATTTGCGCCATTTTTAACGACGCCCAGACGCCATTTACATGACTCCTGTCTTAGTAAAGACAGGAGTCATGCCCCCTTGCCCAATGGCCATGCCCAGGGGACTTATGTCCCCTGGGCATGGTCATTGGGCATAGTGGCATGTAGGGGGGCACAAATAAGGCCCCCCTATGCCACCCAAAAAGAAAAAAAAAAAAAAAATTATACTTACCTGAACTTACCTGAATGTCCCTGGGATGGGTCCCTCCATCCTTGGGTGTCCTCCTGGGGTGGGCAAGGGTGGCAGGGGGGGTCCCTGGGGGCAGGGGAGGGCACCTGTGGGCTCATTTTGAGCCCACAGGCCCCTTAACGCCTACCCTGACCCAGGCGTTAAAAAGTGGCGCAAATGCGGGGTTTTTTGACCCGACCACTCCCGGGCGTGATTTTTGCCCGGGAGTATAAATACGACGCATTTGCGTCGCCGTCATTTTTTTAGACGGGAACGCCTTCCTTGCATCTCATTAACGCAAGGAAGGCGTTCACGCAAAAAAATGACGCTATTTGCCCATACTTTGGCGCTAGATACGTCTTACGCCAAAGTATAAATATGGCGTTAGTTTTGCGCCGAATTTGCGTCGAAAAAAACGACGCTAATTCGGCGCAAACGGAGTATAAATATGCCCCCTAGTGTTGCCCAGGACCATTGGACTGGGCTCTATGAGGTGATTGAGTGGAAAGGGTGGCGCCACCTATCTGGATGGAGATCAAGGCCCCTAGGCAACACCACAGGCTGATGCATGCCATTTGCCTTATACCCCACCTTGAGAGATCTGAGCTCACCATGCTGTTGATGACAAGTGGAGAAGAGGATATGCAGAGTGAACCTCTTCCTGATCTCTTGGATTCCAAGGAGAAAGATGGGTCTTCGGAGAAAGTAATCATTTTCCCCAGTGTATCTCCTAAAAAGCAAAGAGACTGCTACCAAGTGTTAGGACAGTATTCTTCTCTGTTCTCCCTTATTTATTGGACTACCCACCGGTGTACCCATGATGTGGACAGCGGGGACAACCTCATTGTCAAGAATAAATCTTACAGGTTGTTGGATAAGGTGAGGGCCAGCATTAAGAGTGAAGTCTCCACAATGATGGAATTTGGGGTGATAGAATCCGCCAGTAGCCTCTGGTCTAGTCCTATTGTCCTGGTACCAAAAGCTGCCCCACCAGGCCCAACACATGAACTGAGGGTCTGTGCCTATTCTACTAAACTCAGTGACAAAGACAGATGTGAATTCCATCCTCAGGATTGATTGATAGTCTAGGGGCTGCCTAGTACTTAAGTAACTTTGATCTTTCATCCGGGCATTGGCAGATCCCCAGAACAGAAGAAGCTAAGGAGAGGTCAGCATTCTCCAATCCAGAGGGATACTATCAGTTCAGAATGATGCCCTTTGGTCTCAAGAACATCCCTGACACTTTACAGAGTTTGGTGAACTAGGTCCTTGCTGGTATGGAGACCTTCTCAGCTGCCTATCTGGATGTCATAGCTGTCTTCAGTAACAGATGAAAGGATCACCTTTTTCACCTCCAGGAAGTGCTTCCGACTCTGCAATAGGCGGCCTGACTATCAAGACCAGTAAGTGTCAGATACAAATGGGATCTGTGTTATGTTTGGGACACCTGGGGTCGTATAATGCAAATTACCCTGAGGGAACAACGAGTATTTGTGCCCACTTTGCGTGCCCCCGGGGCACTTCAGTTTTACAGACGAGGCCGCAGACCCTTGTGCGGCCCTTTCCGCGATACAGATAGTGCTGGCACACATATAGCTCCAGTACTTTCATTAGACGTTCCCTCATTTGCTTTGGGAGTGCCCCCATGCAAATGAGGGAATCTCTTTGCCTCTGTGCCCGTGCCATAATATAGATGAATGCACAAAGGCAAAGAAGCCATCAGGAGGTGCACTGACAGTGTGCCATTAAAAGGTGGCGCACTGTCAGTGTGCCCCCTGATGGCAGTCCTATGGACCCCCAGACATCCCCTTGCAGGTAGGTGCAGTCACTTACTGCTCCTACCTGCAAGGGAATCTCGCTCTCCTCTTCAAATACAGGCAGGTTGCCACCTACACAGTGAAAGATGGGGGCAGCTGCTTCAAAGCTGCTTTCTATTTCACTTGAATGAGCTGGCCCAGAGCAGCATAAGTTTGCAGCTACCCTGGGGCAGCACATTCAAACTAATATAGCAAATTCTCCTTGCTTGCATGGGTGCACTTTTTGAAAAGTGCACCCAGGTAAAACCAAGGAGAATGCACTGCATTGAATGCTACAGCTCCTGGTGGGCAGGGTAAAAATGCAGCCATTCCAGGTCAAGGTAGAAACTGTCATGGCCTGGGAGTCCCTCAAAACCCAGACTGAGGTCAGAGGATTCTTGGTCCTCCCTGGGTACTGCAGAACATTTGACAAGAGATATGCCGCCATTGTTGCCCCCTTGAGAGAGCTGATATGAGAAATAATTCAGAAATGTGATTTGGATAGATGCATGCCAAAAGAGATTTGACTCCCTTAAGCGGCCATGTGCAGAGCCTCGTGCCCAAGGCCCTGACTTCTCCAAGGAGTTTATCGTTCAAACAGACAGCTCAGAGCATGGCATACAGCCAGTTCTTTCATAACCTAATGAAGAGGGCCGGGACCAACCTGTAGCCTTCATCTCCAGGTGATTACTCCTCAGGAAACCAAGGTAGAGTGCTTCAGAAAGAAGGTCTGCGCACTGAAGAAACTGAGACATACCTGTTTGATATTCACTTTTTGATTTAGACTGTCCACAGACCCTCAGGTCGCTCATGAAAATAAGAGTGGGAGTCCAAAATTGTTAAGGTGGTCCATTTCCCTTCAGGATATGGACTTCAGGGTGGAATACAGACCAGGGGTAGACCACCCTAATGCTGATGGACTATGCAGGATTTTTCGCCTTGGTGATGATAACTCCCTAGATGTTGGGTGGCTTTCAGCTGGGGGGGCACGTTTTAGACTGTTAGCCTTAGGGTGACCTTCTTCCAAACCTTTTGCCTGCTTGCCTCACATTTTTGCTGATTCATTTTGCTGGCCTTAGGACTCTGAGCACTTTACCACTGCTAACCAGTGGTAGAGTACATGCGCCTCCCCTCTAAACATGGTAAAGTTGGTATATACACATTTGGCATATTTGATGTACTTATAAGTCTCTTATAAAGTGGTTTACCACATACCAGGGCCTGTAAATTAAATGCTACATGTGGGTCTGCAGCACTGATTGTGCCACTCACTTGGGTAGCCCTTCAAACATGTCTCAGGTCATTGCAGAGCCAGTGCGTGTAGTGTGACTGCCACTATGACTTGCCATTTAAAACATCTAGCCAAGCCTGAAACACCCCTTTTATTTCCTATAAGTCACCCATAAGGTATGCCCCAGGAAGCCAGTAGGGCGTGGTGCTAGGTACCTAAAAGGTACGACATGCACTTTTAAGTTTTGTATGTTCTGGTAATGAATAACTCCCATAGTAGTTTTTCACTACCGTAAGGCCTACTCCTTTCACACCTTAACATTGGGAATTCCTTAATACACTTTTATGTTGTAATTCCTGATTAGAAAGTAGTAACTGTGTCTTGTTTCATATCTTTGGAATGGTAGTTATAAATCCTCTTCACTGGTAAAGTCGGATTTAACATTACTATATATGAAATACCACTTTTAGAAAGTGGACATTTTTCTACTCTTGCAGCTCTGTATGCCTGCAACCTGCCTCTAACATGCGTCAGGGAAGGGTCACAGGTAGACTTTGTGCATTCCCTCTAGACAACCACAAACACAGGAAGGTTAGGTATGTCTGAATACTCATCTGCATTCTGATGGCTCTTCCAGGGCAGGAAGGGTGGGAGGGGGATGACACTTACACCTGAATAGACAGTGACTGTCCCCACATAAAACCCTGAATACCCCATACTGATAGTCTGGAGCCAGAGCTGAGGAAGAAAGGATCCTTGTGTACTTCAAAGACCCTTCAATGAAGTCACCTCTACTTCAAAGTTACTTTCAGAAATAAGTACTGGGTTTACAAGCCCACCAAATCAGTCACGTATGGACCCACAACTGTACTCTGTCAGAAAAATTGCATTGCTGCTTAAAGAACTCATCTGCTAGACTGTTGGACCTGGAAGGCCTGATTTTCTCTTGTGTTGCCCTGCTGGATTCTTAGTCTGCTGTAAGAGAGCTGTACTCTGCCCTGACATGTGATTCAAGGGCTTGCTGACTGGCCTCCAGTTGCTTGAGAGTCAAGAGTATCACATTCTCTACCCCTACTCCTGCGCCTGATGCACTGGAAGTGGACCCAGATACTTGCATCATGAAAATCAAGGCATCTCCTGTCTGTGTGTAGAAGAACTACTGCATCAGCCCAGGTGCTGGGGCAGAATCAGCACATTGCTCTCTGAACCACCACATCGCCCTGAGAGCCTGACACATCAGAACTGCTCATCACCACTATCGCAAGTCCAGGGCAATCAACGCATCCCTGAATTGAATGGAGAAACCTGGCACATCGCACATCAGAACCAATGCATCTTGGCTCCAGTGTTTGTCTTCGGAACCCATGCATCTCCTTCACTGCGTGGGACAGATCGACACATTGCCATACCTGCAAGGGCCCAATCTACGCATCTCACCACGCATCTCGCTGTTGCGACCAGGAAAGCTACTTTGTTCACTGGGCCTCTGTGGGTCCAGTAGCTGGCCTGCGCTCCATCATGGTCAGCCTGACCTATGTCTTTGCTCCAGTCAAGCTCAACCTAAAGTTACCCCTCAGTGCTATTTGTTTAAGCTCTAGTTTTACACTTAGGGCCTGATTACAACTTTGGAGGAGGTGTTAATCCATCCCAAAGGTGACTGTAAAGTGACGGATATACCACCAGCCGTATTACGAGTTCCATAGGATATAATGGACTCGTAATACGGCTGGCGGTATATCCGTCACTTTACCGACACTTTTGGGACGGATTAACACCTCCTCCAAAGTTGTAATCAGGCCCATAATCTTCTAAACTTCATATCTCAACTTATACTTTTGGGATTTTGTTGTTTTGGTATTGTTTTGTTCAGAATATAATAGTCTACTGTTCTAAGCCTGTCTTGAGTCTCTTGTGGTGTTTTCATTATGTTTCTGTGTGTGTGTGTGTGTTATGCAAATATTTTATATGTTTCCTCATTAGATGTTCTGTGCCAAGATACCAGAGGGTGATCACAGGTCATTTCTAGTGTGTATCTGATTTACCCTAGCTAGGATTGTGGTTTCTGCTTGTACTGGGTACATACTCTGACAACCAGAAACCCAATTTCTATTAGAACAGTACACCTAACCATTCGAAAGTCCAACACTTTCTCTAATGTGCTCAGGTTTGGATTGGAAACAGTAAATTATATCCCTACAAAAGTCCAACTCATTCCCCAATGTGGCTATCATTATACTGCAAATAATAAATATATTCCCCTTTAAAGTCCAATCGTTTCTACAATGTGGTTAAGTTTCAATTAGGAATAGATCATTTATCCACACCCAAGTCTAACACTTCTCCACTGTGGGGATGTTTGGAGTGGGAAAAGTAAATTTACCCCTTCCCCAAAGTACAACACTTTCCCCAATAAGGTTATTGTATATGTGCAGTGGGAATAGTATATCAAACCAATCTCTCAAAGTCCAACACTTTTCCTAATGTCTTTAATTGAGGGAGAATATTAAATATACCACCTTGCACCCCAAATGTGACACTTCCCCAAAGAGGTTACTTTAGAGTGAGTATAGTAAATATAACTCCCCCAAAGTCCAACACCTTCCCAATGAGATTATGTTTAGAGAAGTAATGGTAAAGTTAACCCCCAAGGTTTAAAACTTTCCTCAATGTAGGTAAGTTTGGAGTGGGGATTTTTAAGTATTCCCATGAAAATGCAACACTTTCCAAAATGTGGTTTGGTTTGGAGTGATAACATTAAATATAACCCCCGACTCAAGTCCAAAGCATACCCTAATGTAGATGAGTTTGGAGTGAAATAGTAAATCTAACCCTCACCATAGTCCAACACTTTCCCCAACTTAATTAAGTTTGGAGTAAGAATAGTAAATGCTTTCACCAATGTGGTTACATTTGAAGTGGAAGTAGTAAATCTACTCCCCAAAGTCTAATACTTTCCGTAATGTAATTAAATTTGGAGTGGGAACTGGCAATGTATCCTTGTGAAAATCTAATGCTTTTCCCAATGAAGTTAAGGTGGGAGTGGTAATAGTACATTTACTGCATACATTGTCCAACTCTTTCCCACTGTGGAAATGTTTGGGTGGGAATAGTAAATAAATCCCCAACAAAGGCAAACATGTTCCCCAATGTGTCACAGTTTTGAGTGGCAATAACCCCGCCGAAGTATACCACTTTCACCCTTGTGGTCCAATTGGGAGTTGGAAATAGTAACTGAATGCCCCTCCCATTCAAAATACAACACTTATTCTAATGTTATTCTGTTTGGAGTGGTAAAGGTAAATTACAGCCCGAGAGTCCAATTTTATCCACAGTGTGGCTAAGATTGGAGTGGGAATAGCAACTAGATTGGAGTGGGTATGGTAAATATTGCTCTTCCAAAGTTCAACATTTTCCTCAATGTGGTTACGTTTGAAGTGGGAATAGTCAATGTAACCTCCTGAAAGTCCAACCATTTCCACTAATATGGTTATTTTTGAAGCTGGAATAGTAAATGTAGCCTACACAAAGTCTAACTTTTTCCCTAATATGAGAAAGTGTACAGAATAGTAAACATTTGGAGTAAAATAGTTATGTTTCATTTAGAAATAACATTAACCTCAATTTTCAAATGTTTTACTTTTTTCAGTTTTAGGCATTTTGAAACATAAAGATTTATATTTCATCACATGTTCTGGGAGCTCTTTGTATTTCTCCAGAGATTCTCCTTGTTTTTAAGAGATTTCTGTAATTATATTTTTAGGTATACTTACTAGATGCCATGTGGGAACTTATGCACGATTCTCTTATGTCCTGGTAGATATTCCTATCTTGTGTTTCAGTGATGTTTGGAGGGGGGGTTGTGTTCCCTTAAAATGTCAACAATATTTTCTTTGGTGGTGGCTGTGCCATAGCAAGAACTGAAATAATATTCAGTGAATTCCCATGTGTCCTTTCACAAGTAGTGCTTTCTTTGCTATAGGAATATCCTTTTTGATTTGACTGCAGTTTTCCCTTTTGTGAATTGATGTATTATAGTTGTGAACTGCAGTTATTATGATGTATGTTACTTATATATCTAGTATCTGTTATTACGAATAATACCGCTATATTTTTACAACATGGTTTAAATTATGTACTTATTTCTTATTTTTTCTTGTATTTTGTGGTTTGTTGGTTCTGTGTTATTTGGAATGCTGTTCTTTTTTTTATTTTCCTTTTTTAGTTTTACTATTGAGAAAGAGAAATTTAATTATTGATATCAATATAATTATTAGTTATGTACATTTTTTATAGCTGTTATTAAGCTTAAAAAGATTTGTCAACTTAGTAGTTAGGTTTATTTTTTATTGTTTTATTATTTTACTTACATTTTGTTTTTTTCTTGTAATGCAAATTTGCAGAAGTTGTATGGCTTGTTTTTTTGGGAACTTTGGTCATATTTTTTGGAAGCCTTAGTACCTCTGTATTGGAGATACAGTATTAGATACTTTTTATTTATTGTTTGACTTCTGAAATAGTTTGGGTTTATATTAATTAATTGTAAGTTATCTTACAATATGGTGCAAACTTTGTAAATGTGTGTGCTTTATTTCTGGAGATTGTTACAGCCTTTCAAGTAGTAACCTCAGTTAGGCAGAGTGAGGTTTTCCAGTGGTACAGTGCACACTCCCTGAAACATAGTAAAATTGGTATAGACATAATTGGCAATTTTTATTTACTTATACGCCCATAATCTATTATACTGCCTGTACCAAGGGCCTGTAAATGAAGTGCTGTCAATGGGCGTCAGCACTCATTGTGACACAAACTAATGTAGTACTGCAAAGGATGTCTCAGGATTGCTACTACGGCCTGACTGCAGTTTTAAACTACCAATTCAACCTGCAAATTAAATATTTGGAAGGCCTAAGCCTTCTTTTTTAAATAGTTATAGGTAACCACTAAGGTGGCCCAAAGGCCCATGGTACAGGGTGTATGATATTGAAAAAGTAGGATGTTTACTTAAGTTATACATGTTCTGACAGTGAAAAGCTTCTAAAGTTGTTTTTCACTGTGTTAAGGCTATCTCTCATATAAACTAATACTGGGTTATCTCATTACATCTAATAAGAGATAGCTTCAGTTTGGAACACATATTGAAATGATTCTTCCACTCATTTGAATTGTAATTTAGAATCCTCTTTAATGGTAAAGTGACATTTTAGATTACTATTCTGCAAATACACTTTTAGAAAGTTGACATTTTTCTGCCTAAGCCAAATGTGCCTTTCTGCCACTGTCCAGTGTCACATAGCTGTGAATGTCTCTCCTCTATTCAGTGGTATATTTCTTCCAAACATCACGACAAAAGTACCTGGGTGTCCAGGGAGTTATACTCAGACTTCCTGAGCT
Source organism: Pleurodeles waltl (assembly GCF_031143425.1). Lineage (NCBI taxonomy): Eukaryota > Metazoa > Chordata > Amphibia > Caudata > Salamandridae > Pleurodeles > Pleurodeles waltl. The sequence continues at coordinate 513,923,794 of NC_090450.1, read as the reverse complement.
TCAAAGGGTAGCCTGAGGTCTATGCTCACTACCTCCTGACTTCTGATGCTGCCTGCCACTGATAAATACAACTCACATCTAGGACTGCATGCCCTTTTGTAACTGAGGGCCTCATTATGAGTTTGGCTGTCGGACCTCTAGACCGTCATGTTGGTGGTCTCAAAAAGACCGGCATGTTGCCGGTTTTACAGACTGCCGTACTATGGGGATTACTGGCAGAACCACCAACTGCCAGCCAAAAAAGGCAGACTGACAGCTGCACGAGGGCCCCAAATAGGTGGTTCAAACTCCAGCCCTGACAGCACAGCCACCAACCACTGACTGTATTACAAGTCCAAAGTCACAGTGGCAAGCACCCATGGCACTCTGAACCACAGCGGTCTGCGGTCACCAAAGTAATACAAAAGTGCGCATTGGATGCATTTAAAAACAATACAGATGACATGCTTTGCCACACTGGACACACCTGCCAAATACACTATAATACACATCCCTCCACACACCACAAATCCTTTGCATTTACAAAGCAAAAAACTGAAGCCAGAGATAATAATTCAATACAGCAGCACAGATACTAGGCACCACCTTTTCCTCACCACCTATCACAACCAGCACACATTTGTGTGCAGTCACACTATTTTGTACTACCAGCCTTTAGTAAGTCACTGTCACCCTTATTTTTTTCCCCCATGGCACATAAATAAAAAATCCCTGTTTAATTGATGAAGGATGAAGAGTCATGGTGGATGAAATCATAAGAGTAGAGCTACAATTGTGAGGATCACAAGCCAGCACACTCCTCTTAGGAAAATGGAAATGTGTGACAGGATATTTGAAGGAGTGAATGCTGTAGGCACCACCCTGCACACAAAGGAGGACATTAGGAAGAGGCAGAACGACCTCAGGGGCAAGGTCTGTTCCCTAGCCTACAGGTGCCAGCTGCAAGCCAAGAAAACTAGCGCTGGCACTCCCACTCCTCTCTTATAACTTTATCTCTGTGAGGAGAAGGTCTTGGCCATCCTGCATCTTGAGGCCTTGACAGGAATACCTGGGGGAGTGGAGTCAGGTAAGTCACAACAATAAAAATGTCGCCAAATTGCCATGACATGCATGCTCACCTTTTGGCACTTTTACTGTCACTCCACTCACCAGCTCAGTGTCCACCTGTTCAAAGCCCGCTGTCTGGCATTTCACAATTGAAGAAGACTCACCTGGTAGGATAACACCTGTGTATAGTGTGGGTTACATGGACGAACATGACTACAACTCACAACAGGCACTATTCTACAACCTCAAATACCAAACCAGTGGTCACTTCTTCAAATACACTTTTTTCAAGTGTGTAGTACAGGGACAGACATGACTGCCAAGGCCAGGAGGCACTGTTACAGTTACTCCACTCAGCTAGCCCACTGTTCTCGCCCCCAAGGACCCTTCTTTGGTAACTCCCAATTGTAGTGTAGCCACCTGGGAGGATAACATTTGTCAAGTATATTTAGTACAGGGACTGATGACCCGATTGCCAAGGCTTGGAGACACTTTTACTGTTACTCCTCTCTGCCAACCAACTGTCCTCTTCTCCAAAGACCCTTGCTTGGTAACTCTCATTCGTAGAGTACCCACCCGGGAGGATAACATTTGTCAAGTGTGTGCAGTACAGGGACTGACATGACTGCCAAGGCTAGGAGGAACTTTTACTGTCACTCCACTCAGCCAGCCCACTGTCCAAAGTCCCTCATTTGGTAACTCCCAAATGTAGTGTACCCACTTAGGAGGATAACATTTGTCAAGTGTGTGTAGTGTATGGACTGACATGACTGCCAAGGCCAGGAGGCACTGTTACTGTTACTTCACTCAGCCAGACCACTGTCCAAAGTCCCTTGTTGGGTAACTCACACATGAAGTGTACTCATCTGGTAGGATAACATATGCATAGTATGTGTACTAGAGAAAGTGACATGACTGCAACTCCCGGCAGGCGCTGTTTCTGTAACTCCAAACACCAGGACAGTGATCCTTCCCTTCTCCAACTACCCAAGTTTATAAACTCTAAAAGGAAGTTTACCCACCTTGGAGGATACCAATTTTCAAGTGTTGGGAAGAAGAGAGAGTGCCATGACTGCAAAGCCCAATCAGCCCTCTTTCTATAACTCCAACCACCATCACAGTGTTTGCTTGCCCAAATACATCTGCCAGTGAACTCTCAATTGAAGTGTACTCACCAGGGGAGAGAACATGTTCAAGTGTGTGTACTAGAGAGAGGTACCTGACTGAAACTCTCAGCAGGCCCTGTATCTGTAACTCCAAACACCAGCACAGTGTTCTCTTGTCCAAAGACCACTGTTTGTCAATTTCAAAATTAAGTTTACTCACCTGGGGGATAACGTTTGGCAAGCACTGGAGAGTAGTGAGAGTGACAGGACTGCAACTCCCAGCAGGCCCTTTATCTGTAACTCCAAACACCAGCCCAGTGTTATCTTCTCTAAAGACCACTGTTTGTCAATTCACAAATGAAATTTACTCACTTGGGGGGGATAACATTTGTCAAGTATGGGGGGGTAGTGAGAGTGACATGACTGCAACTCGCAGGAGGCACTGTTCCTCAAAATCCAAACTCCAAATCAGTGTTCTCTCCTCACAAGACCCCTGTGTCTTAACTCTCTATTGAAGTGTGCTCACCTGATTGGAAACTATTTGTATAGTCTATGTAGTACAGGGAACTACAAGACTGCAATTCTGAGTAGGCTTTCTTACTGTCACTCCAACCACCAGTCCAATGTCCTCTTCTCCAAAGACTCATGGTTGGGAAATCACACATGAAGTGTACTCACCTGGGGGGATGACACTTAGCAAGCGTATGAATTAGAGGAAGTCAATATCACAAAATAAAACAATGGACAGTATGTTTAAACTTTCCAAACTCTCACCCCCAGTCACAGATCTGGGTTTAATCCATCATTAGTTTGCTTGCCACGTCACCTCAGTTTCGACCCATCTATATGCAAATCAGTCTTGACCCTGCTCTCTTTAGGAAGCAGTCAGCCCAAACTGCCAAGCCAGGTCCTCCCTGGACCGGAAACAAGCATCCTTGGACCGATTTCAGGGTATAATCATTCATCAGCCAGACTAGCTTTAATCCAGTGGCGCAGCAACCAAGGGATCCACATCTGGGCATACCCCAGCCACTTAGGGCGCACATGGCAATATCACAAATTAAAATGATGGACTGAGTGTTGAAACTTTTCAAACACTCACCCCCAGTCACAGATCTGGGTTTAATCCATTGTTATTTTGCTTGAGACGTCACCTCAGTTTGGACTGAACTATATCTAAATCAATCTTGACCGTGCTCCCTATGGGAGCAGTCCAGCCCGAACTGCCAAGCACGGGACCCAAATCTGGGCATACCTTAGCCCCACGTCTATGCCAAGGCATCAGTCCCTTCCCACTGTGCCACTGGATTCAAGCTAGCTTGGCTGATAAAGGATGATACCCTGAAACTGGTCCCAGGATGCTTGTTTCCGGTCCTGGGAGGACCTGGCCTGGCAGTTCGGGCTGGACTGTTTCCATGGCGAACAGGGTCAAGACTGATTTGCACATGGCTGGGTCCAAACTGGGATGGCATGGTGAGCAAATGAATGATGGATTAAACCCAAATCTATGACTGGGGGTGAGTGGTTGAAAAGTTTCACCACTCCATTCATTATCCTTTTGTGTTGCTAAAGTTTCTTCAAGTAGGAAGGGTATGCCCAGATGTGGGTCCCTTGCTCACTGTGCCACTGGATTCAAGCAAGCTTAGCTGATGAAGGGTGGTACCCTGAAACTAATCCCAGGATGCTTGTTTCCGGTCCAGGGAGGATTCGGCCTGGCAGTTCTGGCTGGACTGTTCCCATGGGGAACAGGGTCAAGACGGATTTGCACATGGCTGGGTCCAGGTTGGGGTGGCATGATGAGCAAAAGTACAATGGACTAAACCCAGATCTATGACCAGGAGTGAGTGGTTGAAAAGAGTTAGCACTCCATCCATCATTCTTTTCTGTTGCTAAAATTTCCCTAAGTGGGTAGGCTACTGGATTCAAGCTAGCTTGGCTGATGAAGTGTGATACCCTGAAACCAGTCCCAGGATGCTTGTTGCCGGTCCAGGGAGGACCTGGCCTGGCAGTTCGGGCTGGACTGTTCCCATGGGGAACAGGGTCAAGAATGATTTGCAGATGGCTGGGCCCAAACTGGGGTTGCATGGTGAGCAAAAGAACGATGGATTAAACCCAGATTTATGACTGTGGGAGAGTGGTTGAAATCCTTTTGTGTTGCTGAGTTAGAGGGTGTGACATTGCTGCCAAAGCCAGGAGGCTCTGTCTGACCAACTCCAAACTCAAGCCCAGTGTTCACTTGTCCATATACCCTTGTCTGTTAACTCACAATGAGAGTGTACTCCCTTGGGAGGATACAATTTGAACACTGTGTGTAGTACAGGAATTAGCATGACTGCAGCACCGAGGAGGGCCTGTCACTGTGACTCCAATCACCAACACAGTGTGCACTTGCTCCAATACAATCTGTTATTGATCTCTCAAATGAAGAGTGCTCACCCCGGAGGATAACATTTGTCTAATGTTGGGAAGTAGAGGGTGTGACCTGAATGCAAAGCCCAATAAGTGCTGTGTCACTAACTCCAATCACAAAAACAATTTTCAATTTCCCAAAGCCGTCTATTTATGAACTCTCAATTGTAGTCTACTCACCTGGGAGGATAACATTTGTCAAGTTTCGGTAAGTAGAGCGAGTGAGCTGAATGCAACTCCCAGGAGGCACTGTTCAAGTGACTCCAGATAGCAGAACAGTGGTCACTTGTTAACAAACCCTTGCCTGCTCACTCTCAAATGATGTTTACTCACCTGGGAGGGAACAAGATACAGATCAGGCCCAACTCAGAGATGTGTCTGGCCACCTGGTGCCATCTTGACCAGCTAACCCAAGATGAAACCATTGAGGACAGGAAGGACAGCTCACCCAGGATGCAACAAAAACGATCACCAAGGCCTCAAGATGCATCACCAGAATGGTATTGGCTGCAGACTCAATCACAACGCACTGGCCCCATGTACAACAAACTCCTGGGCCTGACTAAATCACAATCAACTAGGCCTCAAAATGGTCAAAGATGCACCCTGCCTAGTCATTTTTGCCTGTACTGGTGGAAAGATATAAATCTATGCCCCTTCTCCCAAGCGCTAATGAATTGCTAAATTGAGCAGCTGCTTGCCTTACATGGAATTGGCATGATTCACAAATGTCAGGTCAACAATAGCATGGGTACCTGTCACAATATGATGACATGCACATCAACTATGTACACGGGCTTTGCAAAATGTCACTGTAACCTTTTGGAGGTACATGGTACAATACAATCTGTAACAGTTTACCTTTCACATCAACAGTTCAAGCTGCCAATGGCCACATAGAGGCCACAGCTGAGACTGCCACTCCCCCCATGGATGAAGCCCTCAATAAAGAAGACACACCTGGATGTAGATGGTTCAGGCCCATCTGAACAACATGGTCAAACCCCGGCAATGAGTCTCACTGTGGCTACATCAACACCTCCCAGCCTGGTTGCCTCAACATCACAGACAGCCATTTGCCCCCGAACCTGTGTCCCCAGGACAGTGGCAACCATGTTGTATCCCCACCCAGTACAGGATCCTGAGTCACAACACAACACCTTGGACAATGATGTTCCTGGAACCAGTAGTAGGGATCACCAGAAGGCAAGGTCACAGGCCCGTAAGGGCAGGGTGCGTGGAAGGCATGTTGTGGGCCAGCGGGGTTAGGCCACTGGGAATGCTCCTGGCCAGGACACCATCGGCCTCGTCTTGGGGGGTCTATCAGGAGTCCCAAGGTGTGATGGGCCATGGACTTTCTAAACTATGGGAGTTCAAGCAGCTGCAGAGGGACATCCAGAGGGATATGCTTAAACAGTGGGAAGCCACCAATACCAACCTGGACTCTCTAACAGGGGTGTTGTGGGACATCAACAGTACCCTGAATGGGGATTGTCATCAACAATCTATCCCTTCCTTTGGCACAGCAACACCAGGCCCTTCATCTGTGCCAGCCACTGGAAGGGAGGCCATGTCAGGGGAAGAACCTGCCTTAGATACCCATGCCTCTGTAGAAGCAGATCACCCCCATGCAAATGGAGACATCTAGCAAAGAATCCAGGAGGTACAAATGGCAAGACACCCACCTGTACCAGCAAGTGACCTCTTGCTAAATGAACTCCTTTGTGTACCACATATTCACTCTGTTGGCTGTTCTTCAACAACCTTCCATATCCTATTGGTGAAGCACATTGGACTTTGGACTGACAATTGTGTGACATCCACTTCAATGATATCATCCACCATGACTGAACCCTTCATTGTTTTTTCAACCATACCCAAAATCACTTTTAAAGCACAATTTGGCAATAAATCTACCTTTGACAAAGTCATTGTCTGCTTGCTCTTATTCCACACTAAGCTATGTAAAGATGTAAACTATGTGAAGTAAATGAGCAAGACACAACATACTAATACAAAGAGGGGTATGTAACAAGTACAGTGTCCTGCTAAGGATTACTAGCAACACACACCAACAAATTGCTACAAGAGTCCGGACACACCAAACATTTTATTTCACTGTACAGCACATAGGCTGTCCATACGTCTGAACTGTCTGAGCCAAGAATGGCTGACTCATATTATGTCAAGGTAGATATCCCAAGGTACAGCGCCTTAGACCACAGAAGGAAGGGCCCTGTCAGACATTATCTTATAGAATAGGCAAGCAGAGATGTGATTGGTGTCATCAGCTTGAGCCTTACCACATTCCATTCCAAAGGAATCCATCACCACATAAACCAAGGGACAGACAGAGAGCAGTACAACAGTACCAGATCATAGGCCCACCATAGCCCAAAGACTATGCTTCTGGTGTTATTACACAAACATATGTCAGTGTTCTCGCACAGAAACTGTGGCATGCAATGATGAAACACATCCTTAGCTACATACAGGCCAAATAAGAACAGTGTTTAGCCTATGTGAAGGGTGAATGACTGGCTTGCACTTGATGACAACATATTTCATGCCCACATGATCACAGACATGATGCAATCGGCCGAGCACAGCGCAAAAAAACAAGTATTATGTGCACTTTAGACATTCCACCCAAACACTGTTCAAGCTGCCTTGACACTGGTCTCATACACCTAAAATCGGTGAGGTGCATTACATGGAACAATCCATGTCCAATTTGTATGTCAGAACAGCATCAGATACCTGCCAATGTAACAAGTCTGAAATGCCCTCCCACATGAGGATGTCATGGTGAAGGTACCTGGACAAAGACAATACAAGGAGTATAGGCTTGAAAACATACCTATTACACAAATCACACAGGAAGCATCTGGAAAGGAAATTACATTACAATGAGACTGACGCAAACAGAGTACCTACATCAAGGCTGGGGATATGTCAAAGGCTAACACTTCAAGCACCCTTTGGATTAATATTGCAGAGCATTAGCTCCCCAGTGTTTTGTTAAAAAGCTCTATCCCACACATTCTGAACATTCTGAACTAACAGTTCTTCGTACAGTCACAGACATTACATCACACGACATACACTCAAGGAAAGTAGATATTGGTGAGATCTTCTCGCAAGTTAGCTCCTTCCTCTTCACCACTGTCATCCTCATTTTACATTTCAGGAGGCTCACCCGGTGGCATTGCAGGTTCCCCCTTCTCTGGGATGTATGGGATGTTCCTCTGCAGGGCAATGTTGTGGAGCATGCAGCATGTCCAGTGATCTGATATACTTTTCCGGGTGAGTAGAGGACGGTTCCACAATTACTGTCCAGACACCTAAATCTTGCATTCAGGAGCCCAAAAACCAGCTCCACTGCCGGCCTCTTTCTTCCATGGGCTTCACTGAAGCAGACTTCCCCCAGCATAGTTGGAATCCTTAGTGGCGTCAACAACTAAAAATGGTTTGGATATGCAGAGTATCCTGTTAATTGATGGGACATATGTGCAACAATGAGTCCCTCTCATCAGAATTGTGGCACCAGACAATCTGCACACACAAACAGGACAGATGTGCCTTACCAACCAGCCAGACCTTCTTTGGGTACAGTCATGACATCAGCCGGGCGATAGTGCTATTCCACATAATGTGTGAATTATGGACTGAACCCAGATAACGGACACAGACCTGTGATATGTAGAAATCCGTCAAACAGACAACGTGGACATTTATGGAATGGAAGTTCTTTCTGCTGAGGTATAGTTGTACATTGACATGTGGTGTGGCCAAGCCAACATGTGTGCTATCAATGGCCCTCACCACATGTGGAAGGCATGCAAAACCATAAAAGTCAGTGTTCACATGGGCTAAATCCTCACGTCGGTGAAACTGTATTTAGCTGTCAGGGTGTTTCAACATTGCTGACAGGACATCCTTTAACACCAGACTGAACATAGGTTAGGCCACATCAGCTGACTGGGCCACTGTATGTTGGAAGGACCCTGTGGCTAGCAAGTGCAAAACTGACATGACTTGTACCATGGGTGGAATGCTGGTTGGAGTACTAGCTGGCACCCGATCTGGCTCCAACTATCAACATAAGTCCACTATTGTTCACCGATTCAGACAGTAAAGTAGGGTAATGTGGTGTTCTACCATGGTCTGTAGGTCTGGCAGTGGACGGTACACAGGTGGTTGTTGCATCCTCTCGCTCCCTGGGCACCTATAATTGACAAGAAACATGTTCTGACATTAGTCATTGTGTCCCCAGCTACATACATGATGTATGTCAATGATAACATGTGACAAGACAATTAAGAAGGGATGGACATGGAAAACAATACCCATCACAGCTGCTAATAACACAAGAGCCACATGTGACCCCCTTGGTTTGTCACACATATGTAGACATCATATATCTGGACCTAAATCAAAAATGTTCATCACAAATGCCCCTTGGAATGTGACTGGATGTCCTATCCGCAAAAATGACCTTTTACAGGGGCGGACTTTGCCCCACTATATATTGCCATCAGTGCCTTGCAATATACTACAATGGTGTTTGAATGTAAGACGTCCATGACAAGACAGGATAGGCATAATTTTGTGCTCAAAACAACATTTTCTAGGATTCCTCTCCTGATGAAGAGCATGCTCCCTGGAATACAGGTGGTGGACCAACACGACTCAGACTGTCCAAAGGTCCAGCTGTCCAACTTTGGTGGAGGTAAGAGCTTGCCTTCCCAGTTTGCGACAGTACCCCTGTGCACCATGTCATCTCCAGCTCCTTGGGCTTCTGTGCACTTCTTTCAAGAATCCTTCTGTGCACAGTGTAGCACAGGCCCCCAGCACTCTATCCTGTGATGCACAACTCGCTGAGTTGTTCTCCGGCGGCCTGGGACCTTCTTTTGTTGTGCTGCACCAACTAGAATTTGCATCTACTTTGTCCCCGTGTCCTGGGACTCCCGTGGATGCTACCTGGTCATCTGTGGGCTCTCTCCAGTGTTGGGAGTCCCTTTGCCTCCTCAGTCCATATTGAGGCCCCCAGGTCCCTCATGGGTCCTAGCAAAGCCATTTTGACGCAAACTGTGACCTTGCTTGAACCCAAGCTTTGTTGGACAAATCCAGCGACGAAAACAGCCTGCATCCAACATCTTGATGTGGGACATCTCCTGCACCATGCAGGACCCCGCAGCCATCTTCTTTGGTGCTCTTCTGCAGACTTCTTCTAATCGGAGAATCCTCTTTTGCACCTTCTTCTAGGTTGGCAGGGGCTCCTGTCCTTCCTGGAATCTTCTGCGACTTCTTGACTTGGTCTCCTCTCTTCATAGGTCTTCAGGTCCAGGAATACACCATTTGTTGCTTGTAGTCTTGTTTGGTTCTTGCAATAACTCTTAGCATGACTTGTAGTGTGTCCTGAGGAAACTTTCAGTACTTTACTCCTACTTTCCTGGACTCTGGGGTGTTTTTTTTTACTTACCTCTGGTGTTTCCTTACACTCCTCCCAGCACCCCTCTACACAATACACTTGCCTAGTGGGAAATTCATGATTCACATTCCACTTTCCTAGTATATGGTTTGTGTTGCCCCGAGGCCTTTTGCATTCTATTGTATTTTCTACTGTTTGCACTATTCTATGACAATTTACTTACCTGATTTTGGTCTCTAATGTATGTATTGTGTATATTACTTACCTCCAGAAGGAGTATTGTCTCTAAGATATTTTTGGCCTTCTGTCACTAAAATAAAGTACCTTTATTTTTGGTAACAGAGTATTGTCTTTTATTGTGTATAAGTACTGTGTAACTATAGTGGTATTGCAGGAGCTTTGAAAGTCTCCTAGTTCATCCTAAGTTTGTCTGTCACAGCTACCTCTAGACAGCCATAGCTGCTAGAACCCTGCCTACATTTCACTTATAAGGGATAACTGGACCTGGTATAAGGTGTAAGTACCTTAGGTACCCACTACAAACCAGGCCAGCCTCCTACAACAGCAGGAAGAAGTCATCATGGCGGTAGGCGGTTGCAAGCATGGTGGACAGAGCCATAGGTTGACATTGTTGCCAGTGGTGGTTTGCGGGCAAATAGCTGTGTCTGCCGGTGGTGATAACCTTGTTTGTGGCAGACGTGACTGCCATGTTCTGCAGATTCCCTCACTTGACTCCTGACAGTGTTGCCAGCAAGACCTCCAATATCGAGCTGCTGTGTACCATCTCTGGGAGCAATCTTGCCACATCCTGCAGGTGATAGGGCCCCAGCCTTCTCACCAGAGGAACTGGAGAGGCTGGTGACTGAAGTCCTACCCCTGTATCGACAGTTTTATGGTGAACCAAAGAAGCAGGTAGGTTCCTCATGTGCACATTTTTCTCTGTACTTCATCATCCTTTCCCTCCTGTAGAGTGTGCTAGAATGTGCCCATGTGTGCCAGATTGACATTTCATGTGCCTGTTATTGCAGTCTGTGTGGCATCAATGGGAGGGTCAATGTGCAGGTAATGGTGGCCAGTGTCATATGTTGAGTTAATTCACAATGTGGTGCCTGTGTTTTTTGTGTAACTAGATCCACCTTGTGTTGAATGCACATAACTAGGTGAGGTGACATTACTGACATCTCTTTCCTCATGAGTGCTGTATATGTGAGACAACATGTATGTGCATGGCAGCATGAGCTGAGTATGCATGTTGTATGTGTCAGTTGTGAGTAATGTGAGCTATGTGTATGTTGCCACAAAGATTTATAAACACATCTGCCCTTGCTACACTGTTGTATGTAAGACATGCCATCAAGCTCTCTGCCCTTCAGGTTGCCACACACACCACATGCCAATTAGCTGTTAGCGACATGATTTACTGTTTTGCATGGAAGTGATGGAAATGTAGTGCCATGCAAGTTCTGTCTGTTGAGTCTGCAGAGACCAGGGCCTGTCACATGTATCCCCCATGATGGATCCTAGTCAAGGCTGTGGTGATGTCACTGTGGCTATGCAACTGTGACACTGTGCCCACTCCCTGTACCCCAGAAGACCCTGTCATGTAACCAATATGAGGCTCTGGTGTGCTATGCTACCCAGAATTCTTCATTTCTTTGATCAGATTAGGATTGGGTACAGGGGTGAGTTCCTGATGTATTACACATGTGCACTTAGCATCATTGTCAATGTGTGTCTCTGACTCATGGCAGGACCCTTACTCCCACAGCCCTGTTGTCACACAGGTAATTTTTGTCCTGTGCAGGCTTATTGCGTAACTGACATTTCCACAGTACAAACACTGTGCTGATTCCTTGGAGACCATAAGTGACTCTGTAGCTTGGTCACATAACATAAAATGTACAATGAAGGCCTTTGTTTTTTTAATACCATCTCTGTAGGATGGACACATTCATCCAAAAGTGTGTTCTGTGGTACAGATACATAACCCAGAACCTCACACCCTGAAGTGGCATGAGTCTGCATTTGTCATTGTAAATGTCCACACATGAACAGGCTAGACACTTTCTGCATCCACCATACCAGTCTCTTCATTGTTAACTATGTGTCATTTTGAAGCTTGTACTCTGGCAGTAGCTTGTAGGGACTGTATGCAGAGGGTCATTCTCACAGAGTGTGAATGTGTCGGTTTATTCATGCCTTTGGAGATTAGCTTTCAGAAGCCAGAGAGGTGTGATGTGTCTCATAGTGGCTCACAGATCAGTCAAGTTGCTAGAGCTTGTCCAACATGATGTCAGTAAGCGTACTTAGTCATTGGAGGGCCTGAGGAGGGTGATGGGTTGTGCAACAGATTGGAAAATGTATGCCTGTAGTTATGTGCCTGCACTGATTGGCTTTTATGTGTCACACTTAGAGTGTATTGACAAATAAGAAAGTTTTAGCTTGATGTTACTGACATGTATATGACTCAATCATTTTGTGCTGAAACTTGTGAACATGATTTCTGGATTTGTCTTTTGCATCCATGTAGGTCAACGTCGATCAAAAGAAGTGGATATGCAGAGCTATCGCCAAGAAGGTGCGGACCCTACGGGTCAACAGCGGACAGAGCACCCACTGCAGAAAAAGGTGGGAGGACGTAAGATCATGGAGGCTCAGCTTGGGCTATCCTCCTCACATGAACCCTCTAATGGCCCGCATTCTGGCGGTGGCCTATCCGGACCATGATGGGCATTTGAGGGCAGAACAGCAGCCACAAGGGGGTGAGTACAGGGCATATTCCTGCCTGTCCCATTGCCAAGTGTTTGAATGAGGTTCTGACAGCTCCCCCTGACAATTAGAGATGAGCCATGTAGCACACAGTAGATGAGAGATTGTTTGTGTTAACATGGCATGTGTTGTATACTGTTGTGACTTGCCTATTGGACCTGGGACAAAACAGGGTAGAATTCTCAAACCTATTGCTCTGCAGGGACAACATATGGCTAGGAACATTGATCAATCATGTACTGTATGTTTTTGTAGTGTGTGGAATTTCTTTGCAACAAACCACTACTCCTCAGTGTTCCAGGTGATGAATCACTGTCCTCTTCCTTGTGTCTAGGTGAATGTGTATGTAGGCATCTGCCACCCAGAGGCCACTTTTCTTCAGAGTATGATGGGTGCTGATGCCTCACTGCAGTCTATAATGTGAGGGTGTCAAACATACATATGGCAGGGCTATCATTGTCCTTTGGATGCAGCTATAGATCACTACTTTCCCTTGGTAAGTGGGGAGTGTCCATTTATATGATTTGTGTGCCATCACTGTTGCCAACATTCCTTGTCCCTACATGTCAGCATATGTCCTTTTCTCTTTAGAAAATATTTGTAAGCTGCTGTTTCGTGCATGGCCAACTGTCTGTGGAATAGTACATTTGCAATGGAGATACATTTGATGTTATATCATATGCAGGAGTGTGTCACCATTGTTTATTGTCCGACGTTCTCTTATGAATTATAGCATGTAATTTAGCATTTACAACTGCAGTAGCAATAAGGGACATGAGAGGCAGGCCTGGAGTTAAGAGTCACAGTGTGAATATGTATGCCCTTGATGTGGCATCATGAGGAAAAGTGTACTGCACATGTGTAATGGGTAAGGTTTGAGCCATGACTGTTGGTATGCATCATGGAGTGACTTACAGCTATGTTTAAAACACATGTGTTTAGGTACAGGCATTCATCTGCCGACAGACATCTAGGTTTGCTTGAGCAAAATGGGGATAGTGGTGTAGCTTCCCATTGGGCAACCTGTTGAGGGCCTTCCACAAGTCCTTGCAGTTTCTGTGTCTCTCCTACATGCAAAGGACTAATGGCTTTTACTGAGGCATTCTGAGTATGTCATAGTAAAGGGTGCCAGACATTAGTGGTGATAACCCTGAGGCTTGCTGATTCATTGTGTTATGTATTTTGGGGACATCTCTCCCTGACATCTTGCATATAATGGCTATAGTGTTCATTTCCATGCCATTTGTGTGGCTTATCTGATCAACATCAATACTACCTTCTTGACTCTATTGGAACAAATGTCACCTTTGTGAAATGTACATTGTTCATATGTTTCCAGTGTGACATGAGTATTTCCATGTCACCTTATGCAGGAAATTATACTTTTGTCATCAACATAGCAGGATTTTGGACCATCATTTCTTATGGTAAGGTCATTATGTATGTGACAAATAGATGTGTGCATAACCTTATGTGGGATCTGTGGGAATACAGTTGGCATGGGCCTATTGTACAGCAATGGGTAACTGAGGTCTGCTCCATGGGGCAATGCTTTGTGGGTGATGAGGTCTCCTACTTGTTGACTGGTGATTGTGATTGCACAACTTCAGCCATGCAATTGTAGTTGTCTGAGATCCTATATTTCCTGTGGCCAACTGTTGACATTTTAGATGGCATGCATGTATATGGTACGGCACATGTATGGGCAACTTAGGAGAGTTTGTTTCGGGGGCCTACTTGATTTCATGGTAATGTTTGCTAACTAGAGCTAGTCAGCTGTTATCATTGATGTGTGATGACCCTATCCCTCTTTGTCTTTGCAGCATCTGCACTGGCAAGTGAAGGAGATGGGGCACAGATGAGTGGGGAAGCATCTGGCACCTGGTCTTGGTACCTTAGGTCAAGAAAAAACTGACACAGAGGGACCCAGTGGCCCGGTGGGCAAGGGGAGAGCTACGGGGGAGACGGGAACATCATTCTCAACATCATCAGATGCCACCTCCATTGGACACTCCCTTGTGATAGTGGACCCATTGGGGCATCCCCAGTACCATCCTTGTCTGCCACTTCCCCTTCTGTCATCGCCCTCCCTGTTCCTTCCCACCTAGTTGGCCGTACCCGCTCACCCAAGAGGGTGGGTGCCTCCTTCGCTACAGGCACCTCCGCTCCAGCCCCTGTTTCCCTTGCTGCCCTCAGTGAGGAGGTTATTGACCTCCTGAGAGGTATCTCTGTGGGTCAGTCAGCCATTGCGAATGCCGTCCAAGAATTGGCGACCCAACTCCAACAAACCAATGCATTCCTGGAAGGCATTCATAGCACAATGACTGGCCTACAGAGATCTTTTCAGGATCCGGCTGCCACACTGATGGTAGCCAGTCACCCCCCCCCACCTTCTGTTCACCCTCCAACTCCCTCTTCCCAATCCAAATCCCCCTTCCCCTATCTGCCCAGTGCACACAGACAGATCCTCATGCATCCATCTCAACACCAAATAAAAGCACACACAAACACAAGCACAACAAAACACACCGGCACGACCACATACAACATCCACCCACATACACAACCATGGTCACTACTTCCCTGGGCACCCCCAGAACCTCCAGCATTACACATACCACATCCACATACCCACAGGCACCACACCAAGAGTCATTGACATACTCATCACACCCACTATACTCAGAGTCACCATTCCAGCAGACCCGCAGACATCCACCACAAGCACCACACCTGCAGATACCACAACTTTAGACACACAGACATCCACCACATCCAGCCAACCCACAGTCACCACACGAACAGAAACACACATCCACTACTCCATCCTCCAGCACCTCCTCCTCCCATACCCCCAGGACACACAGATGTACTCACTCATCCCCCCAACAGACATACCTTCCATAAGCAAGCACCCATGACATCCACACTGACACAGCATACAACCACTCCCTCAAAATTCTGAGCCCCTCCTGTGTCACGAAAAACCTTTTTTTGTTAGACCTTGACCTTACCCCTGTTTCCTCCACCCAACCTAAGAGGCTCCAACCAAGCTCCCATCTTGTCCCTTCTACCTCCAAGGCCTACCCTGCCTCCATTGCAAGCAACCATACCTTTCCCCCCAAGAAGAAGCCCATACCTCCCAAGCATAAGACCACCCCTCAGAAGCCAAAGCCTAAACACCCCTACCAAATCAGACGCCTCAGATAATCCCTGAGGTGCCTACCTGCCCCCTTGATGTCTCTTCCTGTGGAGATTCCATGGCAGTTGGGAGTCAAGTTTAGGTACCCCACTGTGCTACCTTTGGACAATATTTATGGACTGGCCAATGGCCTTTTGACTTTACACTATTTATAGGGTAATAAACTCAACAGTATTTTGGGGGGTACTCATTTGTCCTGCAATTCCTTTTCTAGCTTAATGTTGTTCCTGAGTAACTTGTGTTGTACGTCTACAGTTGTGTGTTTAAGCCTGCTTGCTGATCCATTTGCTGCTGTTTGCAGTATCTGTCTTTGTGGGCAGTGCTAGTGTCCCCCAAGACAGGGGTATGTGTTGACTGTATGGATATATAGATGTAAATGCAATGGTGGTGTCATGGCATTGTGTGTTGTTTGTTATGGTGAGTATTTCATCTTGTGTTGTCCCGTGTTAGTATGTACGGTGTTTGACCTGTCCCCATGAAATGTCTTATGTATTCATCTGATGTGTGTCAGCTTGAAATTTGTTTGTGCAGACATGGAGTGTGTTCAGTTGTGCTAGCTTTTTTTGTATTAGACTGTGCATGTGTCCCTTGCAGCTACTTCATGTCGAGGTATGTCTGATGCAGTTGGAGATATATATGCTTTGATGGGTTGCACTTCGACATTGTGCAGATGGGTCATTTGGGTCTAGTAATGTTTGTCCCTGAGACACATGTAGGACCCTTTCCTGTGCACATGTTGTTTGAGGTGTGTGCAAAGTGATATGTGTCCCAGTGCAGCCTCCTTCCCAGAGTGTTACTGATACCCCATCCCAATTGTGCAGGTACTGTTAGTATAGTGCTCTTTATTTGTCTCCCTTTCTATTTTGCATGCCATTGTACTTTCATTGTGCTGTGATGCATGTGTCCATTGCAGGGTTGTTTACTGGGAGCGTTGTTTGTGTTCTATGACACAATGATACAAATGTGTATTGTATGTGATGACAGTCCCTGCCCTGTGTGGTATGTTAGTGAGTGAGTTGTATTTGTATATGTGATATTTGTGTGTTGTTGGTGATGTGTGAGAACGTTTTGTGTGTCCTTCACTGTGCCTGTGATGTGTTGCTGTGTGTTATTGTGTAGTATTGGTGTGCAGTGTGAGTGAGCTGCTCAAAGGGGGCATATTGTGACAGTGAATGTGTCCATCATCATGTACGATTTGGACTGTGTACAGGATGAGGCATGTACTTGATGCTGGGAGCATGACCCCCATTTGATGTGGATGACTGCGCTACAATCTGTTTTTAAGGTCGGTGATACAGGTAGGTGTGTATACTCCGATATCTGGAGGAACACCGCCGATGGTCATGGCGGTGGACGGCAGTAAGGCGCTGTTGCTGACAACAGCACGGCCACGCCAGCAAAACACTGCCGACCGTATCATGAGCAATGAGTGCCGTGGACTGCCACCTGCTGGAGGACCTCCTGCAAGCAGGTAAGTCGGGTTCTCCGACTGGAGAGGGGGTGGGGGGCTGTTGTGTGTATGTGAGGGAGGTGTGTGTGTATGTTTTGGGATGTGTGCATGCGTGTGTGAGTCGTGTTGGATGCATGTGTGAATGAGTGATGTGAGTGTTGTGTGTTGTGGATGCATGTGTGTGACGAGGTATGTTGTTGTGTGTTGTGGTGTGTGGGTATGTATGTGTGCATGCGTGGGTGGAGGTGGGTATGCTTGTGTGCATGTGTGTATATGGGTGCGCGTGTTGGTGTATATATGTGCGGGGGCAGGAGTGGGTGGGGGAGGATTCTGGGGAGGGGGTGGGGAGTGGGAGAGACCCCTATCAGTGCCAGGGAAGGGATTCCCTGGCACTGATAGTGCCTACCGCCATGGTTTTCGTGGCGGGACAGAAACCACGAAAACCATGGCGGTAGTCCGGGTTGTAATGCCGAGGGTGGGAATGTGAAGGCCGCCGGGCTGGAGACCAAAGTCTCCAGCCAAGCGGCTTTTACCACCCTGGGTCCAAATCCCATTTTTTTACCACTGGCCTGTTGGCGGTATTACCGCCGCTTTAACACCGACTGCCAGGGTTGTAGTGAGGGCCTTTGTGCCAAGAAGTGACTATTTGGGATGCTCATCAACACAAAACTCCAGCTAGAACCGTCCACATCGGCAATGACCCAGGTGTCTACTGCCAACATGAAGCTTCAGCAATGACCTGCTTTTCACGGCAACAACATCTTGTGGACGCCACCAATACAAAGCTCCAGCTGAGACTCCCCACATGGACATGAACTGTGAGAAGGTAAACTCTTCAATGGGACAAACCTAGACTCTCCATCTGACCCATGCTCCATTGTAGTCGGCCTGCTCTTGTGCCTTTGACCTGATACACCTCAACCAGATGCCCGAGAGTTTTCGTTTTTTTGGTGCTTATTTTTACCCAAATCTTTGGAAACCTATACATTCGGTTTTATTTATTGCATTTTTTCATTTTGGTGTCATTTTCTTTATTAAATTCTACTCTATTTTTCTAAATTGGTCAGGATATTTCTTTTGTTGTGTTTTCACTTTATCACTGTTTGAGTGCTGCATGACTACTTTATATATTGCGTCTATGTTCATTTAAGCCTGACTGCTTTTGTTCCAACCTACCAGAGGGATACGCATAGATTTATTTATTTTTGTGGTTCACCCAGACAAGAATTGTAGTTATTACTTGAGGGGCTCTCAACTCCCTTAACTAGTAACCCAATTTCTTAAAATATAAATATATATTTTTAATTATTTAGCAATATTTTGGTTGCCATTTATTTTGTTGACAATATTTTTGATTGTATGGTTTTGGTCATGTTTCTTTTGTTTTATTGTAATGATGATACTTAGCA
This sequence comes from Pleurodeles waltl, assembly GCF_031143425.1. Classification (NCBI taxonomy): domain Eukaryota; kingdom Metazoa; phylum Chordata; class Amphibia; order Caudata; family Salamandridae; genus Pleurodeles; species Pleurodeles waltl. Next base: position 513,904,968 of record NC_090450.1, on the reverse strand, counting down.
TTTCTCTGTTTTTGTTTTGGATATTTTAGTATTTTAGATATATTTTACAGCAAAAATGTTTGTAGTCAATACTTGCGTTTTTGTGTTCTATGTATAGGGGGGTGATATCTGTGTTCTCAAAGCTTTTCATTAATATTTTAGTATTTCAATATTATTTATGCTGAGTTTATGTCATAGAAGCACCAGATTTCTATAGCCTGTCCTCTACTAGTGACAATTAAGTAACTGCTATTCTGCAATCCATAAAGGCTGTTAATGTTCTAATGGTATTTCTCCGACCGGGCCTACTACAACATGTAGCAGCCTTACTTTACCTTTTACTTTTGTGGCTCTTTCTTGTTTCAGGGGGAGCTAGATAAAATGCAATTTAACCACTAATAAAAAGTAGTTACCTTCTTAAAGATTTATGAATTTGGTAATGGTATTACAACTTGCAATATCCAACAGTTATGCAATATCATACATTGGAAATGTAAAGGTAATCCCTGTCAGAACTTTCTAGTTCAGAATTGTGTCAACCTGGTCTTCATTTCGGCCTACCTGTCCTGCGTGATTTAACATCAATATGCCTATGAGTGTGGGACAACAATTGCTGGGTAGCTAATCAAACTTAATTTTAAAACGTTCTTGCTTGACTTGTTGGTGGCCTCTTGATATGGTAGACTAAGAAACTAGAACCATTTAAGAAGAGGCAAAGTTGTTTTTGTTATTTTCTCTGTAGTCAGGAATTTTGAATTTTCTGATGAAATTTAATGTAAGAATGGTCTATTCCTTTTTTGTAATTTTTCATGCATATATTGTCAAATATGTTTGAAATCATCCCCAATCCATATCCAACATCAATCATTCACGTTTGAATCTCTACAAATTAATACATTATGGTGACGCATTGCAGATTTCGCCGTTCATTAGGAATAGGGGTGAGAGAAGCTGTCAAATAGTTTTTTGTGAACTTCTCACAATTCTTGTCAATAATACAATTTGTGAAATTGTCTGCATAATAGTTTCACATTAAAGCAAAAATTCTCAAACTGCGTTCCAGTTTTTTTCAGGAATAAAATGTGTTAACGTTAATTCAGTTTCAAAGTTGACAGAAAACAGTCTTAAAGTTAACTCCGTAGTAAACGAAACATTCATTTCAGGTGACAATAGTACCCACAAATAAATGTGGATTGTTGAGGCATGCAAGTAGCCCAGTGATTAAGCATAAAATAACAACTCCACTAACCCGGTGGAGATAATAATCGGAATATCTGTGAGATTTTGCTCCCATAATGTAAACTTTGCAGACTGCTAATTAAGACATGAGGAGAAGTCGGTGACTAGATACTATTCCAAGCTGGCCTTAGGTCTTGGAATTAAACGTTGGAGCCATGTTTTGACTCATACATTTTGTCTTACTGCAGGGCCACAAACAATTGTGTAAAACAGCTGTGCCTAGATTAAAATCCAAAACCTGGGGTTTCCATTAGATTCTGAGCTGAAACTGATTCCATTCCCCAGATTAATTCCGGTAATTGTTCACATTTGTTCACATTCATCTCGAGGACCTGAAATGAACTGCACAATCCATCTTTTCTTAACATTGGGAAACGTAAGCAGTATTTTGATCACTCACGAACTCCCTACCCTTTCTATTAAAAAAATATGAAATATTTCTGAGCTTTCTTTAAGACCATTCTATCCATCAGTCTAAAATCATGACACTAAGGCCCATATTTATACTTTTTTAGCGCCGCATTTTCGTAATTTTTTTTTTTAACGCAAAACTGGCGCAAACTCACAAGATACGATTGGGCCATATTTATACTTTTTGACGCAAAACTGCACTAACGCAGTTTTGCGTCAAAAAAATTAGCGCCGGCTAACGCCATTCTGAAGCGCCATACGGGCGCCGTATTTAATCAATGACGTTAGCCGGCGTTAGCCGCCGGCGCTGCCTGGTGTGCGTGGAAAAAAACGACGTACACCAGGCAGCGCCGGCGTAGGGGGATATGGAGCTTGGGCGCCAAAAAATGGGGCAAGTCAGGCTGAGGCAAATTTTTCGCCTCAACCCGATTTGCGCCATTTTTTTTTACTCCCAACCCCCATAGAAATGACTCCTGTCTTAGCAAAGACAGGAGTCATGCCCCCTTGCCCAATGGCCATGCCCAGGGGACTTCTGTCCCCTGGGCATGGTCATTGGGCATAGTGGCATGTAGGGGGGCACAAATCAGGCCCCCCTATGCCACAAATTTTTTTTTTTTAAATACTTACCTGAACTTACCTTAATGTCCCTGGGATGGGTCCCTCCAGCCTTGGGTGTCCTCCTGGGGTGGGCAAGGGTGACAGGGGGGGTCCCTGGGGGCATGGGAGGGCACCTCTGGGCCCCTTCTGAGCCCACAGGTCCCTTAACGCCTGCCTTGTCCAGGCGCTAAAAAACGGTGCAAAAGCGGCCGTACGTCATTTTTTTTGACCCGCCCCCTCCCGGGCGTGAATTTTGGCCAGGAGTGTAAATACGGCGCACATGCCTCAGAGTCAATTTTTTAGACGGGAACGCCTACCTTGCATCTCATTAACGCAAAGTAGGTGTCCACGCTAAAAAATGACGCAAACTCCATGGACTTTGGCGCTAGACGAGTCTAACGCCAAAGTATAAATATGGAGTTAGTTTTGCGTCGGAATTGCGTAAAAAAAACCGACGTAATTCCGGCGCAAACAGAGTATAAATATGCCCTGATTGTATTTTGTGTTTGCATCGCATTTGCGTAAAAAAAATTACGCAAATGCGACGCTAAAAAAAGTATAAACATGGCCCTTAATTTTAAAGAAATTCTTCTGCTAAACCCCCTTTCATTCGTGTACTTTTTTGTTTCAAAATGGAAATGGGAATCATTTATTCTTTAATTTCTTAAGGTCGGCAATGTCTATATTTTGAGTCACTGATTTTAGGGCTTGTAATTTTAAGCAGCAACACATCTTCCAATACTTTCTACTTCATAAAAGCTTTTATTTTAACTTACGCCAGCCTTGTCGGCTCCTGACAATTCTGTATATTACTGCCTCTTGGAAAAGAATGATCACTGTACTTGAACTCTCATGTAATTTTTTCCTTTGCTTCCAGAAGAGCAAACCAATAATAAAACTAGGTATACGAACTATAAATTTAACCGGTTTATGTCTGATACAGTTCATATGAAATGGACATTGATGTCAGCGTAATTGGTAACTATTTTAGAATCCCCTGTTGGTAGCATTGCAGGCACACAATTGCAATTGCAGGCATTAAATCTAAACATTTATGGAGTTTGCAGCAAGCTTTGTGCTTCAGGATGTGATTCAACAGACAAGTTTCCAAGGCAAAGCAATACAAAAAACACAATACCAACGAAGACTAACTCTTTTTATTCCCCAATTGCCTGCTTGATTTATTTCCTGTCCCATTCTCATTATCTAGGTGACACAGGCGAGAACAATCACAGAAAAAAAGAGCTGATGACCTGCTGCACAATGTTATCAGTGTCCTGGTGAGCCTAACCAGAAAAGGTATTGAAAGAGAAAAGCATTAGGGACTTCGCACTTGTCCATTTTTGGGCTCATAGCCAGCATCTAGCAATGGGCTAGTTCACTTTGATTTAAATTAAAGTTTTAAATATGAGAACAGATAAAAACTTTGTGGAAAAAGAATTTAAAATAAGATAAGCGAAATTAGATGGTTCAGTGTTTGATCACAGCAGAACTCGTGTACTATTATCTTTCTTAATTTTCCAGTTCATTAACACCCCAGACATCAATATGCCGCTGCTGCGTTTACAGAATTATAATTCCTTTGTCGGTAAATGTTTTTGCAAGCCATTACTTCCTTTATAAATGCTGAAGTTCCAAGCCCTGTTTTGAATTTTCATGATGCCAAAGGGTAATACAATTGTTAAAGAAGGTTGGAAATAGGTGCTGTTACAATCTAACTATGCATTCTTTTATGCAATTAGCAGGTTACAGACTAGAAAACATGTTTGAAAATTGAGTTACTCTCAACAAAACACAAAAACGTTTGCCACTTACAAAGACGCATTTAATGCACACGGGCCAATTTTATCACTTAAAATAAGGTAGTTTTGCACGGTTGTCGCTTGCACAAGAGGCCAGTTTCACCTAGGCGTAGTAGACTTCCGGCCTGAAATCCATGCAGTTTGGGGTTCATTAAACTTGGTGGGAAAAATGGTCATGGGAGCAAAACTGTGGAGGTCCAGCAACTTCTTTGCATCCTGAGTAAAATTTGCAGATGGTTGTATAACCAAGAAAATATGGAAGAGTCCAAGAAAGCAGTGAGGTACCTTGTGGTGAGAACAGAATCTTTATTTAACATAATATTTTTCAGCCTCATTTAGGGGAATGAACTAATGAGCACAATCCAAAAGAGATGACTGTACCATCTGCCCTACAATGCTTTACCCCATTACATATTACCAATGTGAATTTTGTCAGTGAGTGGTGGTGGCAGTGTACCTTGTTTTGGTGATCGGTAGCGGAACAGACCTTTTTTACCTGATCAGAGATATAAGTCATGTCTACAGGGCTGCGCGAGTAATGGTTCAGTAAAGCGTCATGAAGAGACCCGCAGTGAACGTCGAGTACATGTCAGTGTATGTGTATGATATTAAGGCTCCATATTGTTTTTGAAACTGTACCTATGCTGTTACCAGTGGGATTGATATTGGTTTTGGCCTGACATGGCACAAGATGGAGTTTGTGAAACAGCCCACAGACAGTGGAAGTGTATTACCTCTATTTCTGGGGGGAGAAGGGTGTAACTCTAGAGGAGTATGGATGAAAGGATGGAGACACGCCTGCCTTTAGATATTCTCCATAAAATATTTAACTAGGGTTTGCCAATTACAACTTCCTAAGCATAGCCTTTTGGTTAATATTAAAGAATGGAGATGAAATAACAGGGACAGCTGTTAGCAAAGGAGAAGTTTCTGGATTGTATCTGGATAATTGGCTTTAAGTGGCCTTTCTTGGATGGCCAGTAACAACCAGATGCAAAAATTTACAAATATTGTGCCTATTGTAAGAAATTGGGTTGTTATTTAAGAGGGGGATTACCCACCTTAAGCAGTGAACATAAGGCTTGTCTGGGTGAATCACTAATGTAACTAAATTACCCTTACCTCACCCCCTGGTAGCTATGGTACAGACACAAATCCAATGAAATGACCACAAAAGTTGAATTAATTTTTAATATTTTAAATAAAAGTAGCATCAAAAAGTGCTACGTGCCCACAACAGTCAAAGGATGGCAGTAGACTGGGACCTAGAGGCAATTTGAGGCTGACAGCAACAGAGTGGGGTTTGTTACAGGGACCAGATTTGAATCAGTTGGAAGTTTTACTTTTGGATTTAGTGTAAAAAATGCAGGTCTAAAATCTTCAGTGGGACAAGGCATCAGGCTTTAGCAGAGGAGGGGTCCATGGGGTTGTATAATCACTGGCCGAAGTCTTGTGAAGCTTTTGGTTTTTGGCTCCTTGACCTTCTTTTTTCAAACTTAGTCACATTTTTGGAGCTCAGATTCTTCCAGTGGGGGAAAGGCTGCAGGCTGTAGTTGAAGAGGGCTCCATGAGCCTGGATAATGTCTCTGCACGGTTCAGCTGAATTGGCTTTTCTGCTGCGAAAAAGCTCAGAGTGGGAGAAACCTTAATCATCAACCCAGCAGTAATGCATCTTGGGGAGATTGACTTGGCAGGCTTCTCCCGGTCCTCTTTAGGTCTTTGGAGACAAAAGACTTTTGAAGTCCAAGTTTTCAGGGGTGGCAGGAGAACTACAGCCTGACGGACAGGCTTCTTTGACTTCAGGAACAGTGCCTGAGGTTCAGGGCTCACTCCATCATAGGCGAACAGCAAGGTCAAGAACAGGTCCAGATTGAACAGGTCAGCTGGGCAATTGCAGGAAAGATCTCTGGCTGCTTGTTGTGTCCCTGTAGCTTGAACAGGAGGCCAGCCTTATGACCCATCAAGTCCACTGGAGTCCTCTTCTTTTTCCTTGGTACAAGAGCGAGATGGTCTAGTTCGGTCCAGTCCTTCAGGCCGTTTCTCAGGTCTCAGACGGCAGGCAAAGGAGGGTACTGGCAATGGCACATTTATGCTGTCGCCAGCTTGGGGATTGTGGTGACTTCTGGCTCCTCCCTTACCAATGGGGTAAGTTCCCAAGGGTTACCTTACCACTTTTGCAGCATTTACTGTGTACCCAACTGCGCCTCTCTGTGTGCCTGTGCCTCTTTCTGTCTAAATCCACAATAGTGAAACGCTTCTCCCCTTGTGTGAGCCTGTATGCACATCCAAAAAGTGTGGGCAAGGTATTGAGCAACCCCTTCTCTGTGGTTACTTCAAACCTATTCTAGGGACAACTCTCTACCCACTGAGATTCAAACTTTGCTGGCCAAGGGAACAAAGATAAGGACTTTCCATGTGCCATCTGGCATCTGACTGTGACAGGGAAGGCCCCTTCAAAGTAAATTAAATTCCTGGGCACTGTGCAAATGGTCATCCTGCCAAAGAAACAGAAACACATTCCCACACTGATACCTCATTCAGGAGCACTCGAGGATTGCATGCTGGAGGCTAATGTAATTTAGCCCCTGAAGTTTTAGGCATAGAAAAGGTAACTTTCTATCAGCATATTTACCTTAATATTTATTATAAATCTGATTTAATTGGTGACATAGGCTTTTGATAAACATTACAGAGTCCAAGAATTACATTTCAGTTGTTATTATTGCATTCCACTGTTTCTCTGTTGAACAACCCACCTTGCAACTGTTAACATAAGTTTTAGGTGCTAGTCACTGTAAGGACAGGTTTAACATTAACTTTTTACATGCCCTACTTTTAAATACTATGCACCCTGCATTATGAGCTAAATGGTATACTTAGGGGTGATTTAGTATTAAAAATTAATGTTTAAACCTGTCAAATGGGTGTATGACTTATGCCCTTAAGTAACTCTAACTCGCTTCCCAGCCATGGACAGTATTTAATCAATGTTGTCATTTCAGACGTTGCAGTGATTTTATCACTGATGTTATAGAACAAGTTATGACATTTGTAATATGTGAGGTAGTTAGCATTGTATGGCAAGTGTAAGAGTTATATTTAATTTAAGACAAAGGTAATGGCTACTTGTGATAGCTATAAAAGGTGATTTTCAGTAGTTTTGTTAATTTAAAATGGTATGTTTTAAATAACAATGCCACCCAACTCAAATGTCCTTGTAGCCTTTGTTTTTTTCAGTGAATTTCTAAGTTTTTTTTTTAAATAACGCATTATTACAATTCCTTACTGTAACACCACTTCAATCTTTTTTTTTTAATGAATTTTAATGGCTCTTTTAAAATAAAGATGTTTATTGCAATGTGTGGTATCGGGTTGGGCACAGGGCCTGGTGCATGCTGGGTGTACAGAGCACAGCAGAGCCTAGTCTGTGGATAGGCCCTGCACCCAACCCCCTTCTGGTGCCCAATGCTTTACTGTACACCGCCTTTGCTCCAAGCTCTCATGGGCACCCACAGCTGATTAGGTGATGTTACAATACAAAAGGTGTCATTTTCGGTAAGGCTGGGGGCGTGGATGGGCAATATGGCTGACTGCATATCTTAGGCACAGCTCCTGAAGCCCCTCTTTAAATCTTATATCCTGATACAGATGGACTCCTCAAAACCTGGCTATCTGTCGTACTCTTGCTGTGGGGCACTGGAATGGGGCACAACATCTGAAACTTGCCTGGCTGCCCACATATATCCTTTGATGATGGCCCATGCCTGACTTGGCAGTAGTGCAGCCATTGTTAGTTGTGGAAGGCCCCTGGCCTGGAAAGACACTTCGGGGCAGAAGAGTGGAGCTGGGAGGTGAGTGGGGGTGGCAGATCAATGCTGCTGAGGCCCAGTGCCTCACCTGCCAGAGCATGAGGGGACATTTGACTGAAGCAGTGCCGGACTGAAAGCTCTGCAGCAAAGGAAAGGGAAAGAGCAGCTCAGCCGCGGGGCCTACACCTCTGGTTCTGGGCCTACCTGTACTCCCTTGCATTCCCTGCCCACGGTAGCAGTGCTGGAAATGCCTTCGCCCTCATATGGTGGTCTTCCTGCTCATCCCACCCTCTCTGGGAGACAAAAAAATGTGCTGCCGGGGAGTTTGGAGAGTGGTGCAAGGCAGCAGCAGCAGGAGCTGGAGTCTGGGTGAGAAGCACTGCTGCATGGGGTGGTACACCCACCTGATGCTCATGTGATGGACTGCGCTTAGAGCCACCAGACCGCATAAAAAGCTGGAGCGAGTGGGGCACTGAATAACAGCCAATTAGACTTCCAGAGAGCAATTCTGTTGATTAGAGGTACTGTCACTGTGCACCTACGGCTGATTCACACTTGTTATGCATGATAACTTCTCCCTTCCTCTCCCTCATGGTGATACTGGGATACTGGGACCAGTGAACTGGCTTGGAGGCCTAACATCCCTAGCACTTGAAGAAAATCATGAAGGCAGAGAACCTGCCTGGTGCCTCCATCTTTTGCCCCCCCCCCTTGCACAGAGGGATCGGTGCCCATGCAGGAGCATATTATGGGGGATGCTAAGGTCAGAATGGCATGATTACGGTCTGGGACCCGGATGCCGCGGCGGCCAGAGGACTGTACATCTGGAAGACAGCATCCGGGTCCCCTGTCCTAGCACAATGCTAGAGTGCATGAGGAACGTAATATTGGATGTAACAAGCTTTGCCATCAGTTACCAGTTCTAATTGTACTTGGCTTATTGAGGGACCCACTGTATGTCCTGCTGGCTGAACATGGCACACGTGTAGCGAGCGGGGCCTTCTGTTGTGGGGACCATGGTGTAGCAGGGTCCCTTCGCATATGTCATAGGTGCTGTGCTGCAGTGCTTATCCCCCTTCTTAACACCTAGGTAAGTGCTTAGGTGCTTGATGACTCTGCCTCAGAGGAGACACTCTAGGCTCTTTTTGGCCCACGATGCCTGGGGAGTGAGGTCCCTCAACATAATATGTCAATGGTGATTTTAACTGTGCTTTAGATGGTAACGTAGACCAACCCTCATTCAGAGACTATACTAAGCCTAGAATGACATAAGCGATACATAAGGTTCTGAAGCGGCTTGCCTACACCCTGCGGGCATGTCCTACACCCTGCGGACAAACAATACTCTTGCCACTCAAGCACACATAATACCTCTAAATGGCTGCACCATATTCTAGTAACTAGGGAGTTTAGCCCCAGAATGCATGAGGCCAACTACTTAAATTGATTTTTTTCAACCATTCCCCACTGGCCGATGAATATGAGGGACTTGGATCCTGGGTGAGAAACCTGGTTTGGCAGCTGCGCCCAGAGGCCCTCACAGATGAGGTCTTCAAAGTAGTGATTCAGGCTGCTGTAGAAGGGTACCTGGATGACAACTGGGGGTCAGCGGAGAATGTATGCACTTTAATGGGAAAAGCTGAAGGCGGCCCTTCGTGAAGAGTGATACGTCCACAGTGTATGGTATGCAGCATGCACTGGAGCAGCAGGAGACCCAAATTGCGGGCCTGCAAGCACCGACAGACAACTGGCACAGACACATGGAGGAAAGATTAGCTATTTGTCAGGAAATAGCTGACACATGGGACACACTGGGCAAACATGCCCTGAGAGATTATAGGCAGACCTTACGTAGGGTAGGGGACACATTGGGGATGCTACTATCATGGTTAATGAAGCAGGAAGCCCCAACTCACTGATTGTGGCTTTGACTTGGCCAGACAGGACTGCAGGAGTAACCCAGTCTGCTATCTTGCCTCCCTATATGTGAGACCCATACCCCCATCTTGTCATGGATCAGGGCATTTTTGAAGCTCCTCTGGCTACCATGGAATCCACCCTGCAGACAAGCTCCAGGATGTCACTGTGAAGGCAAAAGACAACAAACGTCTACCAGACCCCATGAAGAGGGCCACTATTGTCATTGTGCCAAAGTCTGTCAAGATCCAAAGGACATGGGTGCTTACTACATCTTGTCCCTTTTAAACATAGACACAAAAATCCTCACCATAATGCTTTCCAGACAACTTTTGCTCAGACTAGGAGCCTTAATACATGAGGACCAATACAGCTTCATACTGGGCCGTAAAACGCTCACGAACATACAGTATCTTGTCCATGTCATGCCCCTGGTCAAACAGACCCGAGAGGAGTGAGCCCTTGTGTTGCTCAATATAGGAAAGGTGTTGGATTACCTGGTGTGGGACTATGTGTTTGAGGTTCTCAAAGTCATGGGCTTTGGGGTGAATCTTCTCTGCTGGATCACACTATCAAATAGAGTCCCAACAGTAGGAGTTAGGTATGGTGGTAGGACTTCCCACAGCAGGATAGTGGATGGAGACACCAGAAAGGGATGCCTAATATTACCCTTTCTCTTTGCAATTATGATGGAACAATTGGCGATTTGGTTTTGGGGCGAGATGGACTTGTGAGGCATCCACATGGACAGCGGGGTGCATGTGGTATCTCTATACACAGATGACACTCTGATATGTGTCACATTGCCTAGAGAGTCGGTACATCTACTGTGAGGACTGGGAACCTTTGCTGAGGCGTCAGGCTTATGCATCAATAAGCACAAAACCTAGCTATACCCTGTGAGGGGACTGGTGATTTGTGGCACCTTTGCAGCTACCTAAGCTGTGTGGCAAATAGGAGCACTCAATTTTTTGATACCTAGGGATCTGGATTTCTCATACAAGGGCTATACACTATGCATGTAACGTAGGTGGGTTGAACATAGGCTTTGGGCCTCCATACAGTTTTTGATATCCCTCCAGCTCTTAGTGATGGGTAGAGTGGTGTTGGCAAAAATGGTCCTGTTGCTGTGATGCCTCTACATGCTGCAAAACTCAATGGGGCATATTTATATAGAATAGAATTGTCAGGAGCCGACAAGGCTGGCGTAAGTTAAAATAAAAGCTTTTATGAAGTAGAAAGTATTGGAAGATGTGTTGCTGCTTAAAATTACAAGCCCTAAAATCAGTGACTCAAAATATAGACATTGCCGACCTTAAGAAATTAAAGAATAAATGATTCCCATTTCCATTTTGAAACAAAAAAGTACACGAATGAAAGGGGGTTTAGCAGAAGAATTTCTTTAAAATTAAGGGCCATGTTTATACTTTTTTTTAGCGTCGCATTTGCGTAATTTTTTTGACGCAAATGTGATGCAAACACAAAATACAATCAGGGCATATTTATACTCTGTTTGCGCCGGAATTGCGTCGTTTTTTTTTACGCAATTCCGACGCAAAACTAACTCCATATTTATACTTTGGCGTTAGACGCGTCTAGCGCCAAAGTCCATGGAGTTAGCGTCATTTTTTAGCGTGGACACCTACTTTGCGTTAATTATATGCAAGGTAGGCGTTCCCGTCTAAAAAATAGACTCCGAGGCGTGTGCATCGGATTTATACTCCCGGGAGTGGGCGGGTCAAAAAAAATGACGTACGGCCCCTCGTTCCCTAGAATGCACTCTATGGGCAGGCGTTAAGGGACCTGTGGGCTCTGAAGGAGCCCAGAGGTGCCCTCCCATGCCCCCAGGGACACCCCCTGTCACCCTTGCCCACCCCAGGAGGACACCCAAGGCTGGAGGGACCCATCCCAGGGACATTAAGGTAAGTTCAGGTAAGTTTAAAAAAAAAAAAATGTTGTGGCATAGGGGGGCCTGATTTGTGCCCCCCTACATGCCACTATGCCCAATGACCATGCCCAGGGGACAAAAGTCCCCTGGGCATGGCCATTGGGCAAGGGGGCATGACTCCTGTCTTTGCTAAGACAGGAGTCATTTCTATGGGGGTTGGGAGTGGAAATAAAATGGCGCAAATCGGGTTGAGGCGAAAAAATTGCCTCAACCTGACTTGCCCCATTTCTTGACGCCCAAGCCCCATATCACCCTACGCCGGCGCTGCCTGGTGTACGTCGTTTTTTTTAACGCACACCAGACGGCGACGGCGGCTAACGCCGGCTAACGTCATTCAATAAATACGGCGCCCGCATGGTGCTTCAGAATGGCGTTAGCCGGCGCTAATTTTTTTGACGCAAAACTGCGTTAGCGCAGTTTTGCGTCAAAAAGTATAAATATGGGCCAATGTATCTAATTTTCCAATCTGTCTTTCAGGACAAGAAAAGACAAGAGTCATGCCCATTACCCCAGTGGCCAGCACAGGGGACCAGTGTCCCCTGGGCATGGCCATTGCACCCTGTGCCATGCAGGGAGCCCCAAGTTGGGCCCCTGATGACACTTTAAGTTAAATAAAATACTTACCTATACTTACCCTATTTACCTGGGATGGGGTCCCCCATCCTCCGGTGTCCCTCTGGTGTGGGTGGAGGTGTTCCTGGGGCTTGAGGAGGGCACCTGTGGACCCATTCCATGGTGATTAACCATGGAAATGGTCTACAGGCCCTTTAACACCTGGTTTGACCCAGGCGGTAAATAAGCTTTGCACCATTATTTAGCCCCTCCTTCCACCCATGCATCATTTTAGCACAGGGGGATAAATAGGGCGCTATGGAGTCAGCACCTTTTTTTAGATGGGAACACCTACTTGGCATCTCATTGGTGCAAACTCCAATATTTTGACATTGGACTGGTCTAACGTCAAGATATAAATATGGAGTTAATTTTGCGCCAAATTTGTGTAAAAAAATAAGTGATGCAAATTTGTCGCAAATGGAGTATAAATATGCCCTTTTTAAATCTCCACTGCACATATTTGATGGGTGCTAGACTACAGAGGATTTACTGTAGTAGAACATTCTCGCTGTGATGCATTGGTAGCCAATTTTCTGCATAACATGGACGTGTAATAAGCTACCGCAGTACTGAAAAGCTTGAGAGAGTAACCCATGTGGGACTCAAGATATCCATATGACAATGCCTGTTAGGAATTTTTCCTAAACCCAAGGACCGCCAAATGCAACACTGATTCATAGCTTTAGGCCTACTACTGGCCAAGCACAGGATACCAAACTTCCTGTACATAGATTTTCTAGCTTATTGACTTTCTTTGTTTTTATTAATCTCATTTCAGAATTTGATGTTTTATTCTAACAAACAATATCCACTGTCCATAACCCTTTAAAGGGGATATTTTTTGCTAACCAACTTACTGATCATATGCCTTGAAAAATCTCACTTTTTTGCACGTAAGGATCACAGTGCTTCTTCAAAATATGTCTGTAGAAAAATCCATATAGCTCTGTAAGTCCAGTCACTTCTGGCAACAATGCAGCCTAAGTGATTATAGAGCTATAAATTACTCAATAACCAACTATTAGAAATTGGGTTTCTGGTTGGCAGAGGCATGTACCCTGTCCATGCAGGAACCACAGTCCTAGTCAGGGTAAGTTACAAACACACTCTAAATTAACTTGTACTCAATCCTGGGAGCTTAGCGCAGAGCAGTTACGACCAAGACCAAAATGACGAAAGTCAAATAAGTAGATGTCTTAATATGATTTTTTTTTTAAATAAACTTAATTGTAGTGCTTAGAAGCATTAGGCGCCAATGTGGGCTCTCTGGTTGCACTGGGAGGGTCAAATCTGAAAAGCCAGGCCAGCCACGATGTAGCACCAATTAGATACAGGACTGAGCCTGGGCCCACTAAAACAATACCTTGTTTTAATTTGCGTTGACATCAAGCAAAAGATGCGAGAAGCAAAGAAGGGGATGTGTCATTGTCGATCCTTGTGATACAGTTGATGCGTCGGTTCCGAGCCATAAAAAGTTGAAGATGCATTGGATCTGGAGGTACTGCACCTCAGCGATGGAGATACGATGCCCCGATCCTCGTGGCAGCTGCAATGCATCAGCATAGATGAGATGCGCCTGTTCTCAGCGGCACAACTGCATTGATCCATAAATTCTGGACTGAGCAGCACTTTATAGGCAGTTCCAAGAGCCCAGGACTGGATTGGCACCACTTAGCAGAGCAAGACTAACGGATGGCAGAGTCCATGTGCTGTCGGTGATGAATTGGAAGTATTTTGTGTCTCTGAGATTTCATAAGAACAGGAGGCAAGCCAGCAAGTCCTTGAAGTCACTCTGGTTCTAGTGTCCAGTGTTGTGGGTCCATTACTTCTCACAGAGGCTGGGAGGGTGACAGGCAGCAGCTCAGCACAGCAAGAAAGCAGTTCTTCCAGAGCAGCAGTCCAGCGGTCCTTATAGCAGCATAGCAGTCCTTCTTCCTGATGTAGAATCCACAGGTCCAGAAGTGTACTGAGTTGGCAGGGCCAGATGTCCAGTTTTTAAACCCAGTGCTGCCTTTGAAGTGGGGAGACTTCAAAGAAGGGATTTGAAGTGTTTAGAGGTCCTCCCTTCCTGCCCTGGCTCCAGAGTCACTACAGGGGGGTAAGCAGTTCTTTGGGTGGGGTTAGGACACACCCTTTTCAGGTGTAAGTGAGAGGCTGTGGCCAACTCCTCCCTCTCATCCTGTCAAGAAAGGGCCATCAGGATGCTTATGGCCCATCAATCACACTCAAGCGCCCTTTTCATGTGGCTGTCTAGAGGGAATGCACAAGCCCAGCTGTCACCCTACCCCAGATAGGTATTGAAAACAGGTTAAAAGCACACAGGGCTCAGAAAAGGGAAATGCCAACTTTCTAAAATTGGCATTTTCAAAATTGAAACAGTAAATACAACTTTACCATTAAATAGGATTTATAATTGCAGTTCAATAAGTGCTAAACATGACAGGTCTCCCCTTACCAATCCAGAATTACAACTTATTAAATGTAATAAGGAATCCCCAGTATTATCTTATCAGAAGGATAGGCCCCACAGTACTGAAAAACAATGTGCAATTCTTTCACTACCAGGACATGTAAGATATGTAAAAGTATATGTCCAGCCTTTTAATTATCTAACACCCTGCCATATGGGCTTTCTAGGCCTTCCCTTACGGTGACTTACATGTGATAAAAGGGTAGTTTAAGGCTTTGCAAGAGGTTTTAGATGCCAAGTTTACATAGCAGTGTAACCCTGTATTCAAGCTGCAAGGACAGGCCTGGAACATGTTTTCAAGTGCTACTTAAGTGGGTGGCACAAGCAGTGCTGCAGGCCCACTAGCAAGATTTAATTTATGGTTCCTGGGCACATGTAGTGCACTTTGCTAGGGACTACAAAGTACATTAAATATGCCTTTCAGGTATATACCAATCAACCCATGTTTTAGGGAGAGAGTACAAGCACTTTAGTACTGGTTAGCAGTGGTAAAGTGCAGAGAGTCCCAAGGTCAACCAAAATGAATTCAGCAAAAAATGGAAGAAAAAAAGGCAAAATGTTTGGGAGTGACCCTGCAGAGATGGCCATTTCCAACATGATCTCCATCCAGACTAACCAACATCTTGATGGACTTTACTGCTTATACAATAGAATGTGGACAAAGGCCAACTACTGCAGGGAAACCTGTCAGTTCTGCACCTCTCTGAACTCAGCTGAATCCCTCTGTCTATACTCTCCTGAGCCACTGGACTGGCCTTCTCATCTTCTGTAGATCTTATCTGTGCAGCACCTAAACCTAATTTGTTCACATATGCATCCCAGTGGCAGAGAGTACCACCATCACCAGCAAAGTGGTGGGGCCCATTCCGCCTCTTGGATCAGACTACTGTTTCCAACCCAAGGGAAACTCTGTCCACAAAGACAGCAACCAACAGAGGTAACTGACAGCAGTCAGTTTCAATAACCAGGCCCCAGGACATCAAGGGGTCTCTGACCTCTGTGGTTACTCAGAGTGGGAGACAGAAGCCCCAGGTGTCTTTCACCCTATCTTCACTCTATCTCTCACCAGTTCAGGATTGGTAGCCTGAAACTGGTTCTTCTACCCACTAGGCTGAACAGGGGATGGGGTGAGTCTTCCCTCATGCTTCCCCTACATCTAGGCCCCCACACTTTCCTCTGAGGGGTGTTACTTTCAGACAACTGAACAGTCAGGGTGCCATAGGCATCAGGTCCTCAGAGTTCTCCTGCCACCATGGGTAACTCGTTCCCTAGAATGCAGTCTATGGGCATCTGGGGACTAACTATGACCCTCCTCTGGGTCACCTCATCACCCCACTCCAGGGATACTAGGTCCATAAAGCAGAAAAGGTCCTGCCCATGGGTTACGGTCACCCTACACACTTGCCCGTGTACTGCTCTTGGGAATCTAGCCTTTCCACTATCATGGTGTGGGTAGCCCCAGTGTCCCTCAGAGAAGTGATTAGAACCCCATTCATATCTACCTGGTGGAACTGACTCCCACCCTCAGGGATCACCAGCTCACGCTCTGAGCCTATCGCCCAACAAAGGGAGATCATGGCATGGTCTATCATCTATCCGATGAGACTACTTGCCCCTATGGCTACATTGGCAACCCCTGTAGAAGTCTCACCAGTGGGTAGTTTCTTTGGCCAGGTGGCGTCCCTCTGCTTTTTTCCTAGCTGGGTACAATCAAAAAAGAGGGGTTAGAAATTGGGTCCCTGGGACCACTACACACCAAAACCTCCCTCCTTCCTATCAGAAGGGCTATGGGAACCCTTTCCTTCCCCCTTAAACTGAGACTTCTCTGGGTCTCCCGTGAGCTTCTCCTCATTCAGTTGGGGGGAACCTGAACCACCCTTTTGGGATCCCTCCCAGATACTCATTTGCACAGTCTGGTGCTGACCCAGAGGTTCACCTTCTCAGCAAGCTTCCTGGGGTCAGTCAGCTTGCTATCAAAAAAGTGTTGCAGAAGCTCTGGAAAACTGATATGAAACATGTGCTTCCTCAGAATGAGGTTGTACAGCCCAGTTAAACCTTCTACCTTGCTTCTCCTCACCCAGCCCTTCAATGCCTTGCTGGAATAATCTAGGCAGTCCAGCCAGGTCTGTGTGGGACGTTTGCAGCTGTTCCTAAATCTCTGCCTATACCTCTTGTGGGTTAATTCAAACCTATTGTTAAGTATGGCCTTTCTGGAGGTGTAATGTGTCTGTTCTTCTACCTCTAATGCCAAGAGTGTGTCCGTCACCAGTGTAAACATATCCCCCCCAGTACTCCTTAAGACTTTTGCGCTCCCTTAAAACTACCTCTTAGGCTGAGAACCACTTATCAATGCCATCCCTACCACATAACTGGGTGCCAGAATCATTTAGGATGCACACCTTCTCTTCCTCAGTGGAAATTGCAGGTATGCTGCCATCATTGCTGCTGGACTACACTTGTATGACTTTGAGGTCCAGCTGCCTGAGGCTCAGCTCATGAGCCTTTCTCTTTTTCTCCACAGCTTGCTCTTTCTCCAACTTCATTTTGGCAAACTATAACTTAAACCTTCTCTACTCCCTCCTGTCCTCCAGCTCCTCTGAGGACAGGCCTCTGGATGACACACTGCTCCCTACTCTAGGTAAAATCGCCAGTCTTGGAAGGATGTTGCTAATCCTTCTCTGCAGGTAGCAGTCAAAGATCATTCTGTGAGTCTTGCTCAAATTCCTCCTCATTATCCTGCTCCTCCTCCTCCCCATTGTCTGTGGAGGCCTAATGGGCCTCTGTCCATGTCCTTAAAGCTTTTTGGAGCTCTGCCGTCTTGATGCTGCTCTTGGCAGGCAACCCCTCACCCTGGCAGAACTCCCGGAGCTGGGTAACTTGGCAGCCCTCTAAGTTGTCCAGCTCAAACTCCATTTTTGCAGGTACAATCATGGACCCAACAGGCAGGGAGAGGAAAAATTTGAAATAATCGAAAATGTTAATCAGGAAGAATTTACTTAAATTGGTCTTAGGTATGTAATGGTACTGTACACCAAGTTACTGTATGGCGCAGCACAAACACATGTCCTATCCTTAGCGCTGATCCCAATGTAAGAAATTGGGTTCCTGGTTGGCAGAGGAATTCACCATGTCCAAGCAGGAACTACAATCCAAGTCAGGATAAGTCATAAACACAACCTAAATTAACCTGTGCTCACTCACCGGTTGCTTGGCACAGAGCAGTCATGCTTAATTTAAGAAGCAATGTGCTGAATATTTGTGCAAAACTTCCAACAATAGTGAAAACAACACACAAAAAGGTACCACACCTGCTTAGGAGAATAGAGCTTAACGTAAGGAACAAAACAAGACCAAAACAACAAAAATCCAATACGTAGAATTAGAGATATGGATTTCTAAAGAATAAACTTCAGTGCTTATGTTGGTCAAATGTGAATTTACCTTAAAAAAGAATTAAAGAAAAGAGGCATTTGGCAAAACAAGAACTGTTTGTTTAGTTAAGCATTATGGCCAAGAGAAGAGGTACAGAACCGGGGTCTGATGACTGTCTGAAAGAAGATGGCTTCTGTGTGGTGTTTTATATATTTCTTGAAGTACAATAAAACACTTGCAACATTCCTCTTGAGGTGAAGAATGTGAACAGTTGTCATGGAGTCATAAATAAAGTCCTAATAATCAAAAACAGGTTTGTTGCAACGTTGTGTGGACACAATGTGAGCCATCCGGTAATGTGTCCGGTTATCTGGCCTGAGGGGCGCGTGACCACTTTGTTTTACTGTGCATGCTGTGTTATGATTGGCCGTGTGTTTCTAACTTTAAGTGGCATCTGACTTTATGGTGTTTTGGAATGTGTGCACCCCTCTAGCCATGTGTGTTTTATGGGGCCAATCTCCTGGAACCATTGTGGTGTTCGCTGCCTATATGTGATCTGAGTTTCCTGTTCATGCTTTTTGTCTGTCAGCTATGTGCTGCGCCACTGTGACCTGTCAGTCAGTTCTCTTGGGCCTAGGTCTCAGAGCCTGCCTGACAAGTATCTTGGGGTTGAAGGAGAGTTCATGTCGGGTGATTTAGCTAATAGTGATGTTATTTCATTGGTATATGTAATCGTGTCATGTGCACATCATCGTTGACTTTCTTAATATTAACACTTAGAAGCATAATGAGCAAACTTGGATGGAGTATTGGTCAGATAGAGGGCCAAGCCTTGGTCCGCTGAAACAGTAACTTGGTTTGTGGTTGTGTCGTCATCGAGAACAAGGTGCGAAGAGCAAAAGAGGCGATGCATCATCGTCGATCCTTGGAAGGCAGATGATGCGTCAGTTCTGAGCCACGCAAAGTTGAAGATGTGTTGGATCTGGAAGTGATGCACCACACTTCCAACGATGCAATGTCCCTGATCCGCGCAGCAGCAGTTATGTGTAGGCTTTGATGGAGATGTGCCTGTTCTGAGTGGCACAAAGGCATTGATGTATGAATTCTGGACTTGAATAACACTTCATACCTAATTCCAAGGGACCCGGACTGGATTGGCACCACTTGGCAGGCAGGACTCACCAATGGCAGAGTCCAGGTGCTGTGGGTGATGAGTTGAAAGTCTTTTGTGTCCCCAGGACTTCAGAAAAACAGGAGGCAAGCCCTTGGAGTCACTCTGGTTCTGTGTTCAAGTGTTGTACTACTTAAGTGGGTGGTACAAGCAGTGCTGTAGGCCCACTAGCAGGATTTACTTCATAGGCCATTGGCACATGTAGTGCACTTTACTAAGGAGTTATAAGTAAATTAAATATGCCAATTAGGTATATACCGATCAAATCATGTTTAGGGAGCGAGCACACACACTTTAGCACTGGCTAGCAGTCATAAAGTGCGCAGAGTCCTAAGGCCAACAAAAATTAATTCAGCAAAACGTGGAGGGAAAAGGCAAAAGGTATGGGGCTGAGCCTGCAGAAAAGGCCATTTCCAACACCATCTTTCCCAATACCTATTTTTCCTATTTCTCTCTTGTTCTTGACCTAATTATGCTGTCGTTAGAGAGGCTCTCAACGTGTTCCTCACATGATTTGCAGAGATTCTCATCAGCTTGAAAGCATAATTCTGATTAGCCAATATAGCAAATAATGGGCAATACCCTACTTATTTTGGATTGCATGTTTTACAAAAGTAGTGAGGTGCTTACTCATCAATCCCTTTTCATTGATTTTTTCTAAAAAACAACATCCATTGTCTAATATCCTTTAAAGAGGATTTTTTAGCAAACAGAATACAGATCTCCTCCCTTGGAATGTCTCCATCCTTTAACGGAGTATTGTGAAGCATATTCAAAATTTGTCTCTAGAAATATACCTGCCATTCCTACTCTGTATGTCTAGTGATATCTGGCAGCATTGTAGTCCATGTGGGTTATAGTACCATATGAATTAACTTGTAAAATTGCTATAAATGTACAATAGCATTCTAATTTTGGATTGCACAGTTTAGATAAGATGTGAGGTTCTTGGAAATCAATCACTTTTTATTCTCTAATTGATGAAAAAGACAAAAAGTATAGTCATGAGCACTTCCACAAAAATGTTTGTACAATAGCTTATTTGTTGCCAATGAGAAACCGTTAAGACCCAGTAATTCAAGACCTCATGTTTTGAAAGGTGTGGCCATCTTGGACTATTTATTTGTTTCTCCATATAAAACTGGCAAATAGGGATTCAACTTGCTTAAAACATGTTTGTATAAAATACATAGTAAGGTTATAAATCTTACCTTCCATCTATCTAAAATTGTCTTCACTTTCTTCAGTAAGGGATTACTTCATAAGCGTTGGTATATATCCTTGTCCCTTTCACCAACAATTTTCTAGTGTGATTTTCAGTAAATCCATCTCTTAATATCAATGGGAGGGCTTTGACTGCAATGTTAAAGAGCATATCTTCAGTCACGGTACCATTCATTACATATACACCTAGTAATGTGTATTGACTAATTAATGAGTTTGTCTGTTATATGTTGGCCTGTTTGGCATAAAGAAATGAGATCATCTGCATACAGTTTACATTTTGAAACACATTGTCTTCGTGGTCTTGTCTGGGATGCAATTCTCATTTATGTATGAAAAGGCTCTAATAAAAATTTGAATAATACAGATGACAAGGAGCACAAATGTGGGATGTCCTGCGTAGCTAAACTTTTTTTAACCAACTTTATTGGATTTTGAACAGTTAGAACATAAATATTACAAATTGTTCTGTTAGCCTCATATCCCCTGGTAAATCATATAGTTGTATCATCAGTTAGATACATAATATTACCTGAAGTATTTATCAATGTGAGCTCAAATTCATAGTGTTCCCATCATTTGTCCCATGTTTTGGAATGTTTTTGTTTGCATCCCTTGGCTTCATAGATTAGTTATTCCTGTTGTGCACACTAGTCTATCCCCCATCACCAAACAGGGAGGGCAGGGGGTTGAGGGCAATTCCATGTACACACTGTGTCCCTCTTGGCCACCAACCTGCCCATCCCATGGAGGTAATGGAGTTGGAACAACCTATCGTGGGGCTATTTTAATGCTTTGCATGGGCACATTCATTTTAGCTCTGGACCCGAGACCTGTGTCCTCTCACCTAGTTGCATTTCATTTTGTGCTCAGCCGAAGGCTGAATGAAGTTATACAGGATATTTTCCAGGGCATTTCCTGCCTAAGAGTACATTGTCTAACCTACACAGAAAAAGATGCATTATCACATCAGGGCACTTCTCAGAACAACAACACGTTTTATTATAGAACAAGAATCGTCACTTCAACCACCTGGGAGGATTGCCAGCAGACCAACATGCAACCCTCTACTTATTAGCCAGGTATTGGGATGGATCTCCTATGCAGAGACTAAGGCCCAGGCGCAAATGCAGTTATGCAGAAAAAAGTATAGCGCCAGCTTGCGCCATTCCACAACACCAACCGCGTGCCATAATAAAGGAATGGCACAAGCCGGCACTAAACTTGGGCTAGTGTCTTAAAAAAAGACGCTAGCCGGGGGTAGCATGGTGGCAGGGAAGAAAGGGGTTGTGCCTGAAAAAATTATGCTAGCCTGTTTAGAGGCAAAAAATGCCTCTAACCAGACTAGTGCCATTTCCTGGCACACAACCACCAAAAACATGATTCCTGTATTAGGAAAGACAGGAGTCATGCCCACCACCACAATGGCCAGCACAGGAGACAAGTGTCCCCTGGGCATGGCCTTTGCACCGTGTGCCATGCAGGGGGCTCCAAGATAGGGCCCCCAATGTCACTTTAAAAAATAAAAAATATATACTTACCCTTACTTACCCTACTTACCTGGGATGTTGTCTCCCATCCTCCAGTGTCCCTCTGGTGGGGGTGTGGGTGTTCCTGGGGCTTGGGGAGGGCACCTGTGGACCCATTCCATGGTGTTTCACCATGGAAATGGGTCCACAGGTCCCCTAACACCTGGTCTGACCCAGGCGTCAAATAATGGTGCAAAGCAAGCTTTGCACCATTATTTGTCCCCCCTCCAACCTGTGCATTATTTTAGCATGGGGGGATAAATATGGGGCTACGGGGTTAGCACAATTTTTTGGATGGGAACGCCTACCTTGCATCTCATTGACACAAGGTAGGTTCATGAATCCCAAAAATGGTGCAAACTCCAATATTTGACGCTAGGCGTGTCTAATGTCAAAATATAAATGTGGAGTCAAGTTTGTGCTGAATTTGCATATAAATAGTATGGGAAGATTAGGGCTAACACTGCTATTGCTCTCATGTTGATTTTGGTAGTGTAGGTAAGAATTTTAGATTCACTAGTGTGCCATAACGTTGGGACTTTTTATCTGTTTCTCGTTTTTTGTCACAATGATGATAGTGTTGTGTTTTAGTGTCACAAAAATCGCAATTCATGCCTCATTACATAGAATGCAGTTGCTTCAATAAAATATATTGAACCAAATTCTGATTCCCTTTGTCTACAGCATTTATAAGACTTATATAACTGAGAAAAAGGGGCCAGATCTGTACCACCATGACTTCCCTGAGAAGTCACTGAGTGTCATGCATCAGGCTACCACAAATCACCTTTGCTTCTAGGTTTTAGTGAGGTGCTGCAAGCTAGTTGAAAGAGTTAGGCTGACAGCTGCTAGACAGTGTGGGATAAGACTCAGTCCCCCATGTGCTGTGATGCTGCCACCCGAATCCCGCAGGCTTATCCCCATGACACAAGTCCTACGACAAACCGAAGGCAGGAGGACATAGTCAGCTCCCTCGGAGTCCT
Source organism: Pleurodeles waltl (assembly GCF_031143425.1). Classification (NCBI taxonomy): domain Eukaryota; kingdom Metazoa; phylum Chordata; class Amphibia; order Caudata; family Salamandridae; genus Pleurodeles; species Pleurodeles waltl. The sequence continues at coordinate 513,881,902 of NC_090450.1, read as the reverse complement.
TTATGCCTCCCTCTAGTTGGCGTCACCCAGTGGGCCCACCCACTTTATTTCTGCTTATGGGGATCCCAGGGTTTCTGGTGCATTAAGTACCAGTGTGCAGTAAATATGGATTTGCCTCCCTTGCATTAGTCTCCATGAGGAGTCCAGCTTCAAGAGGGTTGTGCTCTGGAATATTCACCAGAACAGTTTTGTATTCTACTAATGCATGTCGGAGCAGAAGGTAATGGGGAAACTGGGCTTTGGACAGCTGTAAATGAGCCTGCATTTCTTGGAAGGAATGCATGTGGTTACCTTCCCCGACATCCGAGATAGTAGAGATCCCTTTACTATCCCAGTTGGTAAACACTTCTAATTGAGAAGTGTGTCGGAGATAGTGACCTTCCCATAGGGAATTGTTTGGTTCAGCCTGCCCTCCCACCCCATGGCAGGCAGGGACGCCCTCCATGTCAAGAAGAGCATCATTTCAGTTACTTTGAGGAGATTTCTTTGGATCAGGGTTCACTGAGCTCCATCAGCCTGTCCAACCCTATGAGGGAGAGTTCAGCTGGGTATGCTGTGACTTGCCACCCTCTGCAAAGCCATTAATTTACCACTAGTACTTGGTTTGTTATGAAATATAGTTGTACCATTGCCAACCCCTTGTTGTAGGTTGAAAGGAGGTATTTGGTCATGATGATGTGGATTGGACATTTCTAAACATCTCAGCTATATACGCAAGATAAAAAAACAGTTTCAAGTTTACAAGCTAGGATTCAAACCTATTCTACCCAAAATTTGAAAAAGATGATGCAAGTTCAATAGGCCAAAATTTGTTTGCCATCCAAAACAAAAATGTGCAGGTGTATTTGGTATAAAAGAAACATCTGTAGCACTTACAACAAAATGTGTGTTTGTAAATAGTTGTCTTGAAGGTATAAACATGTTTTGATCTTGGAATATTAGATGTACAACATTGGTTGCAATGGCTTTGCCAGTATCTTATAGCCAGAGTTTAATGGGCCCAAGGATCTTTGCAATGTTTCAGAAATGTGACCAAAATGCCCTTGTGAAAATATAACCCCCAAACCCACAATTGGCTAAAATGCAATAAAAAAAATTTTAGATGAATTTTCAGTTCTAACAGGAAATCAATCTCCCAAGCAGTTTTACTTAGACTATTCTTGTAAGTCACATTGGCTCGTCATTTAAGGTTCCTCTGCAAGTCTTTCCATTCTTTTCAATAATGGTGAAATTTATAACTGTTTGTTTATTGTAGTTTTGCTTTGACCTTCACAATTCAGCTCAATTGCCCCCTCATAAGTAGTCTGATTAATTGATTACTTCTGCTACTTCTGACATAATGGGATTTATATTTTTACAGAATAGCTACAAAAATTCTGCATTGTTGCTAATAACATTTGTCCCGTATTTTATGAAGGTTCAATGCAGGTTTACAGGTAGCTGTTGTTATAATTATTCTCTAGTACGATAGTGGTAGTCATTTCCATCTGTAGTTATCACCTGATAGACTACATGGGCAAGTGAACGAGGTGCGTAGGCTTGAGAACTAGTATTGTTTTGTATCTCAGTGGTTGCACCTAGAGTCCTTTGATTTGCCACACTGATTAGATGGTTTCTCCTTCTCCCTTGCACTTTTTTTACTAGGCAGAGATCCCATCTCTTTGTTGGTGTTACACATTTATCCCTCTAAGTTAAAAAGGGTGGTCATTGAGAACTGAGATAGTAAGACTGCATTTACTCTTCCATCTCTGTTAAATACATCATTCAGCCTTCCAACAATAATGCGGCAGGCAGGAACTGAGGAAGGGTTGTGACAATAATGTATTAATTCAGCAGAACTCTGACTGCCGTGGACATGGTTATGGCAACAATGCATTGCTTTAGAAGCTCTTTGTCTGTGGTACATAGTTAAATTGGCATGCATGGAGAGTCCTGCTTCTAACACATACTACCTCAGCTAACCTTACTTCAACTGCCATGCGCTAGCACTTCTGCTCATTTGCCCAACCAGTTTATTGCATTCATCGAGAAAGTTGTTGGTTAATTAGTGAGCAGAGCAGGTAGGTTCATTGAGCACAATTGCATCAGGAATGACCAACAGGGTATCCCAGAATTTAAATTCCGAAGGTTCAATGTCTCAATATAAACATTGGTGCAAGCAAATCTTAGCTCAGATGATGCTCTTTCCAAACAGAATACAACTTCAGGATGGCATGGCATTTTTGGTTTCTGTTTCCATATTACTCAGAGGGTGTTGAAGAAGGGTAACTGGTGTGGAGTGGTGTGGAAGCGGAGCATTATGTGGATCTGCTTGTTATCAACTGCAAAACCTTAACATGAGTTACAAGTGAATCGGAGGTAGTAATTACCTTGCACGGTTGAATGACAGAACCACGTATACCGGAACAACGCATGCCTTAAAAACCGGTTGGAACCACACCGGCATCTTTTTCATGCATGCCTTTACCACGCATTCCTTTACAATGAATTTCATTGTAAAAGCATGCTTAGTAAAGGCATATGTGGAAAGAGCATATTTGGTTCTGTCATACAACTCCCCTCTTAACCTTAAAAAATACGCCATCCTCCCCACCCACCATGAGGGTCAAAACTACCCCTACCATAATAAATAAACTACCCCACCACCCCCACCCTTGCCCTGAGCCCTAAAACATTCCCCATCCCTAATAACTAAACTACTCTCACCCACCCAAAACCCTAATAAAACTACCTCAACCCCCCCACCCTGCCCCAAAAAACTACAGCCCCACCCGCCCTGAGCCCTAAAACCTTCGCCCACCCCTAATAAGTAAACTACCTGACCCCCACCCACCCTAAGCCCTAAAAAAAAACCCTACACTGATACCTTCACTCCCGCCCCAAAAAACTAAACTACCCTGACATCCCCCACCCGCCGTGAGCCCTAAAAACTTCCCCACCCCAAAAAAGTAAACTACCCTACCTACCCTATTCCCTATAAAATAAACTACCCTGACCCCCTCCACTCTTGCCCCTAACAAATAAACCCCAACCCCCCACCCACCCTAAGGACTAACTCCACCCCACCGTTAAAAACGACCCCCAAACCCTGCCCTAACACCACTTACCTCACCATGGCCTCTCCCGATCCTTCCTCCTCTTCTCTCCTCCTTCCTCCCTCCCTTCAACCTTCACCACCCCTGAAAAATAAACTACCCCACCTCCCCACCCCTCTCAAAAATAAACTACCATGACCTCCACCCACCCTAAGCCCTAAAAAAACGACCCCAACCCCTCCACCCATCCTAAGCACTAAACCCAACCCCACTTACCTCACAGCATCCTCTACCGATCTTTCCTCCTCTCCTCCCACCCTTCCTTAAACCTTCTTCCATCCCTAAAAAATAAACTACCCTGCCCCCAACCTAAGCCGTGAAAAGAAAGGACAAAACCAATGTCTAATTCGCTCCACAAAAGATGTCCATATTTTGAAAATTCTGGACTTGTTTCACAAATATTGAAGTGTGACTTACTCTTACACAGACTTCTGATATGTACAGCTGAACATGTAGAACAATATCTACTTCAACTTGTTCAAGAACATGTTGTACACTGTAATTCATGAACTCCGACACATGTTGACAACTGGTACAGGAGCTGTACTGAGTTCATCTGAACAGACTCTGAGAAGTGACAGTTCCTACTCTACCAGTGCAAACTGGCACACCCTTACCTGACTAAGGAGAGCGACAACAGTACAAACATTGTACAAGATGATGTTGGCATTACTTAAATGTACCCTCATAGTAGATCCCAGAGTAAATAAGCCTTTGTGGTTGCCTCACAAATGAGCAGCACGCTCCACCTACACCAGACAGCAATGCTTACTCAAGCTAGTTGTGGACAAGGAGTTGCACCATCATCACCAGGTACTGGTTGGTAAATGCCTTTTACATTTTGGTATGTGCTGAATCAGTGAGTGTGAGCTGCTGTATTCACATTTTGAACCAAAAAGCTTACACTGCTGTTTAGAGTTGGAGAGCCCATGTCATTCTACATGTTCTCTCCCAAGATCACCTAGGGGCACATGAGAGATATGCACCACTTCCCGGGTAGCACACATTTAGTGCTATCCCCAACATCTTACACTCCTTTCACCTTCCTGTCTATTCACATGTTTCAATGATACTCTTGGGCAATGTTTATTCCCTTACTAGCAACTCACTGGAAATGAGAATCTCTTACCATTAATCCAGCCAACTACATATGTGAAACAGTTTTTGCTTTGAAGCTGGATAAGAAACATAATCAGGAATCAAAAGTGCATTTAGAGTAAATCTAATGTTTTAAAAACGCATTCAGGATTTTTACTTTACTAAATAAAAGAAGCTTGAGCTTGTAATTACCAAATTCCAGTTATTTATTAAAAACATTGGCACTTTCAGCCATTTCTGAGTTTTTACACTTTAGTATGTAGAAAAAATGTATGTGACTTATAAAAAATAACATCTAAAAATGGTATTTCACATTTCCTTGTGATTACATATTGTTTTTGTAAAGCAGGCTCCAGACCATTTAATGAGGATTAATAAAATGCATGAAATAACTTCTTGTGACATTACTTCCTATGACATCATTTTGAATCACATTTCAAAATTATCTCCCCACAATTTTCCTCAGGACCGGTTCCCCAGTGTGAACCCTCATTTGTACATGCCCCCCCTCTGTGAAAACGAGGGCTCATTTTAACTTACAGATGAGCCTTGTAGCGCTCTCTTTTGTAGTGGAAAACTTCGGTCCATGCAGAACAGGGGAACAATTTGATGGCGAGATAGCATAACTTGGCAGTGCCATTATGGGTTCCAGAAGTGACATGCAAATGTAATTAATAACATATATAACATGTGTTTAATGTATTGATGTTAATGTGGTGCATCGAAAAGTCATATTTCTGAGGTGCACTTATAATTAGAAAAGTAGAAACGTATGTGCATGTTCTACAATGACATTTACTGACTAGAAACCAACACATGTATGCCTTTATATTCAATGTAATAGGATTATGATATCATAATCAGATGTTAAGTAATTTCAGTTATTCATCATTTATTAACTTATGAAGAGAATTGCACGTGTAGCTATGTATCCAATGTAATTAAATTCTATGTTAAATTGACTTAAGAAGGCCTGAAATGTTTTTCTCTGTTTAACCTTCCACATGGAGTTTTGCTCAAATTGCATTTTCTTTATTTGCTGCTGTATCTACACAGGTCTACAGTTAATGAAAGGCGTGTTGTTAGTTTGAGATAAAGGGGTATGGGAGTGATTGTTGGCAAAGACGAGAAGTGCTAACTAGAGGATATGAAGATGAACTCGTCTCTGAGCTCTTGGAACGGGAGGCATCCAAGGTCATCCTGATGTTTGGTTTGTAAGATGATAGCTGCAAATTCCCAAATGTGTACGAATGGTGGAAAACTACCGGTAATGATGACGTGGAGTCTCAGAAGTTCTGCAAGGTCTAAAGTGGTGTTTAGCTAGTTCACCGAGACAGACATGTATTAACCTTTAAATAGAGTGGATCCTTAGAGACCTAGAGGGGTACAGCTCTCTCTGAACTGTCGTTATGCTACACAACTCTCTCTTGCAGAACTTCTACTGAGGTTTATGTTATGCTGACACTTTTGATTATAATTCTACTCCCTATTTTTCCATAACATTCCTTAGGTTTCCCTTAGGCTTAGCTTAATTAGCATTTTTAGATCAAATTAGCTTCAAATGTTAGGCAGGAAGATAGAAATCTGGATTCTGAATATCTAGTGCTATTTCTTATGTTTTGTACTGCTGCACCTTAAATATTGGTATGCTTTATGCTTGTACAATGTAGCTGATTGGACTCTTTAATTCACCTTTGGTGGTTCTGTACTTACACTGTATGTTTTGAGACTCATTTACACAAGCCTGGCTTTGAATTTATAATAAAATGTTGCCTCTGAAATTCAATGTGTGACCAAACGGGGTACACTGTTTATTGACTGAATAGTGTTGACGTGTTCGTCCTTACCTCTTGGAACTCCTCAAAGGTTAAACAGAATCATAGAAATTAGAAAATGGCCCAGAAGCGTTCTCATTAGTATGGCCCTGACCCTCTAATGCATGGCTATGTCTCTCATTTTATGCTACTAAACCACTGTTGACACATTTCTTCCTTCACAGGAATCAATGCCTGACAAGGTCAATGAACGTTTTGACCCAGCATAGGGTGTGAAAAACAAGTAATTACATTTCAGTACAAACCAATTCAATCAGTCATATCTTTCTTTTGGCTCAACAGCCATAAAAGAACATGGTTAAAATACAATTTAAAGAAATATTTTGAAACAATAAATACAACGGTACAACATTTCAGAAAGGTTCCCTACAAGTAAGGCTGAAAAAGATCATAGATACAAATATTAAAAACAATATGATTTATAAAAACCGAATGACTAAAGAGAAAAAAAAAGAAAAAGAGAAGGGCAATTCAAAAATCCCAGTCCCTCAGCAGGACAACAGTTTCTGTCTAATCCTCCACATATACAACAGAAACCAGGAAACAGCTAAGACAATAAACTGCCTACTATCACTCTGTAAAACTCTAAAAGCCGTCCTTAAATTCCAAAAATCCAAATTACGACAGACTGGAAAAATCCACCTCCTTCTGAAACCTTGGTAGATGGAATAAAATAACAAAACGTGCTCAGGTGATTCGACCACGTGTGGACATAATAGACAAAACTGATCCCAATCACTAGGGTAGCATTTCCACTTGGCTGTAAAAGAACCAAAGGGCAAGATTCCCAAACAAAATTTGAAGTATAGGGTCTTCACATGGGGGGGGGGTGCAATCTCATCCAAGAACTCCTCAAAATGATAATCCACTTTGAAATCCAAAACATTTTCAGTAAAGGAACCAGTCCTAGATGTATGCAGTTGTAAATTATCTATGTAATGCCAGTAAGCACCTTTCAATTCAGACTTGGTTACTTAGATGACATAAGGGGGAGAGGTGTATCAATTCTCATATCCAATGTGGCCGAGATGTGTTTTAATGGACCCAAGCCAGGCAATCTTACAGGCACCAGGATGCCCCAACACATCTTCTAAAGCCTCACGAATAGGCGTAAGCTCAGGAACTGTCCAGAGTCTCCACCAATATAGGAGTGATCTTAGCCCAGCTATGTCATTGGTCCATCTCAGTCCATAATTGCGCCACAAGGGAAGAAGCGGGCTACTGACAGGGAGACTAGTTAAACATCTCAAAAAATTATTTTCTGTCAGCTCTAGGGATCTAATATCTTGAAAATTCAAAAGGTCCCCACCATATAAAGTGGAAACTAAAGTCTAGATTTTATACATTTCAATGGTCGGCGACACTGGGCAAGATGAGGAGGAGCTATGGGCCCTCAAAATTCCCCCACAATGTTGCTCTAGCTTGAGCCTGCGCATCTGGACATGGGGCGACAAGTCAAAGCATTCTGTGTGCATGACCCCTAAATAATCAAACATGGAAAACCCCTTCTAATGGCATGCCATTAAGGGTTGGATTTGGGCGAGAAGTTGTCCAAGGGTTAAAGAGCATAAATTTAGTCTTTCTGGGGTTGATCTCCAGTCCTCTCTACCTACAGAATGACCCAAAGTAGTCCTGAAGCTTCTACACCCCTATCAGGGATTCAGATAGCAAGAGGGTATTATCTGCAAACAGGAGAGTCAGAGTCCTACCCCTGCAAGACTAGGGGTGTCACCCTCACATTTCTCAAGCTGGGATACCAGATTATTAACATACCGGAGAAATAGGGTCGGGGCAACACACAACTCTGTCTCATTCCCCTATTTACCAGAATGGGGTCTATCGATTTGCCCTGTGGCCCATATTTGTCTTAAGCATAATTGTTAAATCTGACAATAATGCTTAAAAGATAGTCAGGAACTCCCAATTCCGCCAGCACTGCCCACAGGGTATTTCTGAGGACAAGATCAAAAGCGGATCTGAGGTTCACAAAGATAACATAAAGTCTGCCACCCCTCAATTTTACAAATTTCCAGTGCAGCAGTTCCAAGTGGATGACCTGGTCAATCATTCCAGCACTGTCTCTAAACCCAGCCTGTAGTGGGATTTGAACATTTGAGTCAGACATCCACTCGCTCATCCTGTTCAAAACAATTCAGCTAAACAGCTTTTGCAAAATGTCAAGGATTTCAGATTCGCACCGACCCAAGGACCACCCTCAGAGGATCCCTCGTCTACCGTCCTCCCGGACCTCGCGCCTCTTTCAGCGACGCCATCGCCGACTTCATCTCCCCGCACGCCCTCGCCTCACCGGACTACATCCTCCTAGGCGACCTCAACTTCCATCTGGAACAAAACAACGACCCCAACACCACCACCCTGCTCGACAACCTCGCCAACCTCGGCCTCAAACAACTGGTGAACACCGCCACCCACATCGCCGGACACACGCTCGACCCTATCTTCTCCGCCAGCAAACACATCTTCTTCAGCCACACCTCTGCCCTACACTGGACCGACCACAGCTGCGTCCACTTCACATTCCGACGCGAGACCTCCCACCTCCGCACTCAACCCACCCCTCGTCGACAGTGGAACAAGATCCCTGAAGAGCAACTCTTCTCCGCTCTCGCCGCCAACCAACCCACCCTCACCACCGACCCCAACGACGCAGCTCTCAACCTCACAAACTGGATCTCCAACTGCGCTGACAACCTTGCTCCCCTCAAACGCACGCATCGACAGACCAACACCAAAAAACCTCTCTGGTTCTCTGACACCCTCAAAGAATCAAAGAAAACTTGTCGTGCCCTTGAGAAGGCCTGGCGCAAGGACCACACCGCGGACAACATGACCGCCCTCAAGAACGCTACACGCGAACACCACCACCTGATCCGCACTGCCAAAAGGAACTTTTTCACCGACAGACTAGACAAAAACAGCCACAACAGCAGAGAACTCTTCAGCATCGTCAAAGAGTTCTCCAACCCCAGCGCCAGCGCCAACGCCGTCACGCCCTCACAGGATTTGTGCGAATCCCTCGCCACTTTCTTCCATCGCAAGATCAGCGACCTCCACGACAGCTTCGGACACCAGACCCAACCATACACCACTGAACCCGCTTCCCCGGACATCACCCTCAACAACTGGACCCACATCAACACGGAAGAAACCAAATCCATCATGAACTCTATCCACTCCGGCGCCCCTTCGGACCCCTGCCCGCACTTCATCTTTAACAAAGCCGACGACATCATCGCCCCGCACCTCCAGACCGTCATCAACTCTTCTTTTTCTTCTGCTACCTTCCCCGAATGCTGGAAGCACGCTGAAGTCAACGCCCTACTAAAGAAACCTACGGCTGACCCAAGCGACCTGAAAAACTTCCGCCCCATCTCTCTTCTACCTTTCCCAGCCAAGGTAATAGAAAAGACCGTCAACAAACAGCTGACCACCTTCCTGGAAGACAACAACCTGCTCGACCCTTCACAAACCGGATTCCGAACCAACCACAGCACGGAAACCGCCCTCATCTCAGTCACAGACGACATTAGAACCCTGATGGACAACGGTGAAACAGTCGCCCTCATTCTCCTCGACCTCTCGGCTGCCTTTGACACCGTCTGTCACCGCACCCTAATCACCCGCCTACGCTCCACCGGGATCCAAGGCCAGGCCCTGGACTGGATCGCCTCCTTCCTCGCTAACCGCTCCCAAAGAGTTTACCTCCCTCCGTTTCGCTCAGAACCCACCAAGATCATCTGCGGCGTACCTCAAGGCTCATCGCTCAGCCCGACACTCTTCAATGTCTACATGAGCCCCCTCGCCGACATCGTACGCAAGCACGACATCATCATCACCTCCTACGCCGACGACACCCAACTTGTACTCTCCCTCACCAAGGACCCCGCCAGCGCCAAGACCAACCTACAAGAGGGTATGAAGGACGTCGCAGATTGGATGAGGCTCAGCCGCCTAAAGCTGAACTCTGAAAAAACAGAAGTCCTCATCCTCGGCAACACCCCGTCCGCCTGGGACGACTCCTGGTGGCCCACGGCCCTCGGCACCGCACCGACCCCCGCAGACCACGCCCGCAACCTCGGCTTCATCTTGGACCCTCTTCTCACCATGACCAAGCAAGTCAACGCCGTGTCCTCCGCCTGCTTCCTCACTCTCCGCATGCTCCGCAAGATCTTCCGCTGGATCCCCGCCGACACCAGAAAAACCGTGACCCACGCCCTTGTCACGAGTCGCCAGGACTACGGCAACACCCTCTACGCCGGGACCACCGCCAAACTCCAAAACCGCCTGCAACGCATCCAAAACGCCTCGGCCCGCCTCATCCTCGACGTACCCCGCAACAGCCACATCTCCGCACACCTGAGACACCTGCATTGGCTCCCAGTCAGCAAAAGGATCACCTTGCGTCTTCTCACCCACGCACACAAAGCCCTCCACAACAAGGGACCGGAATACCTCAACAGACGCCTCAGCTTCTACGTCCCCACCCGCCCCCTCCGCTCCGCTGGCCTCGCACTTGCTGCCGTCCCTCGCACCCGCCGCTCCACGGCGGGTGGGAGATCTTTCTCCTTCCTGGCGGCCAAGACCTGGAACTCCCTCCCCACCAGCCTCAGGACCACCCAGGACCACTCCGCTTTCCGGAGACTCCTAAAGACTTGGCTGTTCGAGCAGCGATAACCCCCCCTTTCCCCCCTAGCGCCTTGAGACCCGCACGGGTGAGTAGCGCGCTTTATAAATGTTAATGATTTGATTTGAAGGAGGCAGATTGGTCTGTAATTGGATGGTAAAGACCTGGAGCTCTTTTTAAAAATTGGGACAATTTCTGCCTCTGGCGAAGAGGGAGGTGTGGGCTCACCATTCAATATAGCACTGAATAACAGGGAACGATAAGGGCACCAAACATCTCTATAGGACTTAGACAAATTACCTGGCACCATATCCAGCCCAGGGACTTTGTTTGGTGTAATCCATTTTAATGCTTTGGGGATCTCAGAGTTAGAAATCTGGTGCATCCAGGGGAACACTGGCTCAATATGATATCTAATCAGGAGTGCCCTGGGAGATTTATTACATAATACCTGTGGAGCCTGTCTACGAAGCATCATTTGAGTGACATTCTGATCATCAATGCCTAAATATACCTAAGAAAAGTGCTCAACCCAGGCAGTGTCAGAAATATTACTGATTGGGGCCTGATTGCTAGAGTTGCCACCGGCAACAATCCTCCAAAAAGAATGGTAATCCTTGTTTTTGATGGTACTTCACAATGAACTCCATTTATAAAATTCCCTGGTTCTCTTTGCACTAGAAATGATAGCCTTGTAGTGCAATCTAGGATCTCAAATGGCATCTCTTGAGCCAAATTAAATAGATTGAGAAAATGCACTTCTAGCCACTCAACACTCTTTAGAAAACCAGGAAGCCTCTTTCTTCCTCCTAAGGAAAAACTTAGAACCTACCAAAAATAACTTTCTTAAAGTGATAAACATGGTGCTGTGAATACCGATCAGCCTCACCGTAGCATCTGGAGCACCAAGGGGCAAAATATCACCTATTACTACGGATAAATGCCATGTAGGTACTAATTTGATCAATGATGTACTGCTTGGCACCATTGCCCGTGGAGCTACATTACAAATTATAAATATAAAATACCCTACCAGAGAGAAAGGAAAGAGACACACATTGTACATCAGAGATAGACTTACAGCATAAAGTAGTCTTAACCTAAATTAGCAGTCCGCTGGAGGGTCTACCCCTCCCAGAAGTTGAGGCAGGTAAAGAAAAATGAACACACCCTGCACAATATTGCATAGCTACCAACCAGGTCTTTTGGAATAGGCAAATAGTAAATGAATCAATAAATAAACCTCAGCTAGTACAGACAGATTTGTAAACGAGACCAGCAACATTCCATGAAACAAGTTTAGTATGATGGGGGAGGTACAACAGCATTGCCCAAAGCCACCTGCTCCACAGCTGGAGTAGGGATAAAATCAGCAGTCACTGGCCTGGTAGTCAGGATATGACCAGTTCAATTACACAGTATAATAAAGTGGCTGCACAAGGAAAACTCCGGTTGGGAATAAAGATAAGGGATTTTAGTACAAACTTAAAGCTTAAACTCTAAGTCATATAGATAATTCCAAAACAAAGTTATAAAGGAACAGTATCGCCAAAGGTTGCCTAAGGCAACAAACTAATTCAGGCGAACTAACATTAAAAGAAAGAAATACTCAACAAATAGAATGCAGAACATCAGGAGAGTAACCTGATAAACAGAAAGCAAGCGTTGCTCAATTTTAATATGCATTCAAGCAATTCAGTACAGTAAATTCAGCTATCTTGGGCTAGGGAAACCCCTACTGATTAGTCAATCAGGGATTAACACGCGCTGGGCTGAACACATGGAGGCAAAAGACAAAAAGGACAAAAAGGGTAAAAAGAACTCAGAGAAGCAAACTTGGGGCAACAGACCTCTAACTAAAGTGGGCAAAAAGTATGTAAAAAGGGACGGCGGCAGCATCTCAGAAGCTGGGTCATGAGTCTTTTTCTTTGGAACAGGGGAAAAAATCTCAAAGACTCAGCAAGGCATTTCAAAGGGGCAAGGGTATAGAGTACAATACCTCTCAGAATCCAAGGGGTTTTGCAAGCAGAATGGAATGGGTCAGACAGCTGCAATGGGGCCTGGAGAGGGGCAGCTCATCTTCTGCTCAAAATTCAGCTGGGAAACATTTTATTAAAGTTCATGGGGGAAAATGATCCATCCATCCATCATACCACGTGATGTTGTAGGAGAAAACAACCATGTGATTCATACTGCAACAATGTCAACGTTGGTTAGGTTTGTCATGAGAACGGTGTCCATCTGCAAGATTGTGACATTTGTATATGTTGCCAGTCCACATTCCTAGATGTTCCATACTCAAGGACAGCATCCCAGGCTAATTATGTGTAAAATAATAGACATCTATTACCAAGCTAGCATTCTTAGGAGAACGAAATCTGGAAGAATAGTTTACATTAGCATGATGACTACACATTTTCTGCACAGTCACAAATACAGGGCCTAACAGGTCTCACTTAGGTGAACACAAATCAATTGAAACAGTACATTAAATCATACAAATAAAACACATTTCAATACCAAATTATACATTTAACGTGAACAAACTTCTATTAGCATTCATGTTACAGTAACTTTTAGTGAAAATAACTCTGATAATACATTTCTATTAATATGGGCAGAACCACATTCCCCTGCTTTTGCGTATGAATTTAAAACATTTCCCATTAAAGATCTAAGATCATTTTAATGCAGTCTGTTAGATTTCACTGTAAAATATAACATGATGATGAATTAATTCTTCAAACATGAAACTTAGTAGCTATACCACATGGGTTTCTTGAGTGAGATTACAGTGCATGCACATTAATTTGCCTGCTCAGTGGATCACGTTACAATCAAAGTATTATTACTTTGGTAAACATAATGCATACAATGTTACACATAGATGATCATTGTGACATGAGGGAAAGTAGTGAAATTTCTGCTACATCAGTCCCCCTTCTGATGGTGAATCAAGCCATTACAAAGCACACAATTCTCATTTTACTGATACAGCTCAAAATTTCAGAGGTCGTTACAGGCAAGGTCTTCTGGACTCCTTTAACTGCTTGATGTTACTATAGTATATGCTCCCACTCATCTCTATCTCAATCTCTTCCTGTCTCCTTTTTCTCCTTGCTATCATTTATTTCAACTTCTCGTACAATTTGTAAAGACCAACTGCAACTAGGGCACACAGGGATATTAGCAATAGTGGTATCAAAATGGTTCCAGCAATTCCTCTGCCTAGATTTCCAAACCATTTTCCAACTGCTGAAGAAGCATTACCTATTGCTTCCCAGGCACCTGTCCCTGTTAACTTCAGGTCCTGCCTCAAGCTTGTCACATTCGCATGGTACTTCCTTATGTCCTTACTGTTGTCAGGGATATAAGTGCAGCGCTATTGGGCTTGCAACATTTTGCAAACTCTGTCCTTCTTCGCAAGAAAAATGTTTAGTGCAAGGAGATTTTCTAAAACCATTTACTTTACAGCAACCATGTCTGTGTCCATTAACAAGATGGCACCTGCAGAGTCTGTACATAACTTATCTTCTATTATTGACAACTTCCTTGTCTTGAGATCATTCAAGATAATACCACTGTTGGAATTATGGCACCAAAGATATCTCCCACAATCTCTGAAGCATTAGCACCTCTCTTGATTCGAGTGTTTGATTTCTCATCCCATACTGGATCATTAAAATGTGCTAATTATAAATCTTTGGAAAAACGACTCCCAGGTAAAACGTACCATACCAGCCTTTCGGCAACTTGTAATAGGTGTTTTTTCACAAATTAAATAAATGCCTGGCATAGTGGGGTCTTTTCCATTCAACAGAAAGGTCCAAACATTCTAAACAAAAATGCATGTCTACATTCACTAGTCCCTACAAAATGTGGGTCAGTCTTTGAGCTGGGCCTATATATATATGTATCTCGACTCAATGCTGCCAATCTAAAGTAAGAGATCCTTGATTTCCAGCTAATGAATGTGTTTTTCCTTTCCCCAACTTTGTAAAACTACACTATTTTCTACTCTAACCTTCATAGCCCGTCTCCTTTCTTCTACGTGTTCATTAAATTCTTTCTCTACTGGGGTAAGAATACAGGTCAGATTATTTTAATGGGCATAAACTGTCCCACATGTCAGTGGAGGCTCAAAGAAACCTCCCACTTTGTCAATGTTTTTCGCTTTTGCAATGTTGCTCAAATGTTTAATGATTTGGACAAGTGAAAATGCAAGATCATAGTTTAAGTAATAATATTGATAAGATTCCTGCTGATACAAAAGTATTAACATCAGGTTACAGAAAATTCCATAGGTTAAGGGAAGTGTGAGAAACTGGGGCTGATTGCAGAGGCCCCATAACTTTTTGCCCCCATTTTCCACTTTATGCTGGTGTTTTCCTGACTCTGATGGTGCCCTGGGTACTGCTAACCAGTCCCAGGGCCTGTGCTCTGTGTAAAATGGATATGCAAATTAGGCTAATTATAATTGGCTAAGTAAACCTACCTATAAGTCCCTAGTATATGGTAGGGCATGTAGGTTTAGGGACCACAGCATAGGTGGTGCACACCTAGGTGCATTGCTGAGGTGCCCAGTGTCATTTTAAAAGCAAGCCTGCCTTGCTGGCTGCTTTTAAATTAAAGTTATATGCAAATTCGACTTTGGAATTAAAGGTACTTCCAAAGTCTTAAACTACCTTATTTTTACATATAAGTCACCCCTAAGGTGTGCCCTATGTGCCCCTAGGGCTGGGTGCCATGTAACTATAAGCAGGGACTTTATAAAAATAGATTTATAAGCCCTGGTGAGGTAAAAACAGCCAAATTCGTTTTTCCCTCATTGAAGTAAATGGCCTTCATAGGCTAGAATGGGCAGACTTTATTTAAAATTTTAAAGTCTCCTTAAGTGTTACATACCAAGAATTTGGTATCAAATTGATTGTTATAATAAATCCCACAACTTCCAGTTGTTGGATTTAATATAACTAGTGCAGGTAAAAAGTTTAGACTTTACCTAAAAAGTTGCCAATTTCAGCTCTGCATTGTTTTTGCTGCTGTGCTCTGATTGGCCAGCCTGCAGCAGCTTCTGCCAGGCTACTTTAATGAGGTGTGAAGTGGCCTGACTTCACACAAAGGAATGTGCTTGGGGGAGAGAATCTCCCCTCAGCAGATGGGGAAGCAGGAAGGGGGAGGGCTGCCAAACTGGTCTTCAAAGGCAGAGAAGGACATCTGGAGCACTCAGCAACACCCCCACATCCTGCAACCCCAGACAGCTAGGTGCCCCCTTGATTAGATTAGGAGAGGGCAGGAGAGGGGTGTGTTTATGATTTTTAGCCACACCAGTGGGTGGGCTCAGCCAGATCTCTCCTCTAAAAATCAGATTCATCCATTTTGGATTTTTAGAGACTGTTGCCTTCTGGGATGGATTTTTGCCACACTTCCCAGGAAGTGGTCATCACAGGGGGACGACCCTGTCCCTGATTGGAGGACCAGGGCCCCCCTGCTTTTCACCCAGGAGCAAGGATAAAACTGGCATACCTGCACCCACGCCTCAGATCCCCACCAAATTTCAAGAAGAAAGAACTACAAGGAGAAGAAGGACTGCCCTGCTGGACCCCTGGCCTGCACCTGGACCCTGCACTCAGAAAGACTGCACCAGCTGCACACTTGGGCTTCACCACAAGAAGGACTTTGCCTGGCTTCCACTAGTTCAAGGAGGGACTCCCTGTTTGCTACAGGTGAAAAATTGCTAACCAGAGTCCCCTGCACCAACTCCTGAAAAAGTGACCAGCTGACCACTGCCCAGTGGCCAAAAAGGAGTTTGCGCCAGGTGCACTCTGGGAGTTGAAGTCCGCACTTCCCAAGGACCATCACAGAACTTCTGGACCCTTGGGGTGAGCTGTGGACCCCAAAAGAACCTTAAAAGAACATCTGGGTGAAGCCCCAGAAGTTTGGAAAAGATTGGAGAAATTTTAGAAAAAAGCTCCATAAAGTGACCGACTCGACGCGGAAATTCTAGCCGGCTTGCCTCAACCGCGACCCGGCCTGACTTCGTGGTTCGTCCCGGTCAAGAAAAACATCCGAAAAAAAGACTAAGTCCGAACGTAAAAAGTTGACCGGGACCTTCCAGCCATCGTATCCGAGAAGGGCTCCACGGACGTCGGATCAAGATCCAGGTTTACCCCGGTCGAAGGATTTTCATCTCGAAAAAACGACTAAGTCCGAAGGTAGAAATCACCACCGAGGAAACCGACTTCGCGTATCCGGACAAGGGCTCCAGGAGGTCGGATCCAATTGGCAGGTTCGTCCCGGTGAAGAAAAACATCAAAAAAGAGACTAAGTCAGAAGGTAACTTTTTAACCGAGGCCTCCCGCGACTTGTAGCCGAGCAGGGCTCCATCGCGGTCGGCCTGAAATTTGACTTTGCCCCGGTCCTGGTGCAACCAGATGACCCGATTGGCGCTTTTCGTTTCTGAGCGCTAGAAAATAATAATACTTTAAAAATTCATATCTCCGGTTCCCCTGAACCGATTTTAATCGTTTTTGTGTCATTTTAAAGATAAAAATATAAGCTATTTTTATAAATTGGTTTTGGATTTTTAAACTGTTTCCTGTGTTTTATTTAATTACTGTTTTGTGATATTTGAATGCTTTACACTTTGTCTCCTAAGTTAAGCCTTGACGCTCGATGCTAAGCTACCAAGGGTAGAGCTGGGATTAATTTACTGAGACCTAACTGTACTTTTGTGGAGGTTTGTGGCTTGTTGCTAGGTGTAGGTACCTACCTGCCCTATCAATAACCCATTTTCCAACAGGAAGACTATGATTGGTGATTCCCTCAATCACTGATGAAGGCAACTATGTGCAGACGTAACAATCTCTAGCCTCCATGGTATTTATATACTCATATAACAACGTTAAAGGATAGATCATCTCTAGAACCATCAATGTATAAATATTTCTCATCATTGTATAATGAACTTTGACCTGCTGTGGGATTTGCTATCTTGGGGCACTTGTAGATTTGACCTTCTTGGAATCATTTGTTGTTGGTAGGCTCAATCCAATGAGCAATAATATAATCAGAATACCTGTCACAACCACTAAACCTATACATATGTGTTTACACTTACTACCTCTACTTCTGTTCGACACCATGAGTTCTCAAATTTCAGACCAAAAGTAAAATTCGAAAACAAAAGTCAAAAATCAAAAACTGCAAAGTGGCTTCAATGTGTCTCTTTCAGTCCTTTTTTATTTTGTGCAAAGCAAATATCAAAAATAGTCCTTTAAAAAAATTCAATTATCCACAAAAAATGTCCTTGATCTTCTAGAAAGTTCATAAAGAGTTGTCTCTACTTAAATGTTTAAAAAGCTTCTACTAAAAGTTCAAATGTCTCTAATAAAAACACAGCTCATAATCACTAATAATCACTTCCAAAATGTAATGTCTTTGTTCATCAAGCGGTAGTGAGATTTCAAAGTTCAGTTCCACCGCAAACTCAAACTCAAGAATATTGAACTGGATTCTGTTAGAAATTGGGTATTTGGTTGACAGTCAGGTTACCCCCTGTTCAAGCAAGGACCCTCACTCTAGTCAGGGTAAAAGAGAGTCACCCTCAGCTAACCCCTGCTTACCCCCTTGGTAGCTTGGCAGAACAGTGGGCTTAACTTCAGAGTGCTAGGTGTAAAGTATTTGTACCAACACACACAGTAACTTAATGAAAACACTACAAAATGACACAACACCAGTCTAGAAAAATAGGAAATATTTATCTAAACAAAACAAGACCAAAACGACAAACATCTGAATTACACAAGTCACGTTATGAATTTTTAAAGATTAAACTAAAAAATAGCGATTCGAAACACAAAATGCTTCGATGAGGTGTTAACAGGCCGTAGTGACGGAGTCGTTCCCAACACCGGACACGGAGTCGCATAGACTCCCAAGTACAGTACCTTTGGTGAAGAGTGAAAACAAGTCGATGCGCGAAGTTGCGGATCGTAGCGTCCGTGCAAAATGTTGAATCCGCGCACTTCGAGTGGCGTCGGTCACAATGTGGTGCGGCGACTTCCATGGAGTCGCGGACTTCAGCGGGGCTGCAGCGGGGTCGGGCCTGAGAAGGACGTTGCGTTCCAGCGAAGATCACGGAGTCGGTTGCAGGCAGCGTCACCAGATTCAGCAGCGGCGTCGGTCCGAAGTCGATTTCCTTGGATTTCCACCAGCTTTCCTTTCAAGGGCCCAGGGACTGGATAGGGCACCACTTTTCAGAGCAGGAGTCTCTCCAGAGACTCCAGTTGCTGGCAGAGAGAAGTTTTTGCTGTCCCTGAGACTTCAAACAACAGGAGGCAAGCTCTAAATCAAGTCCTTGTAGAATTCTTCACAAAATGGAAGGCACACACAGTCCAGTCTTTGCCCTCTTACTCTGGCAGAAGCAGCAACTGCAGGATAGCTCCACAAAGCACAGTCACAGGCAGGGCAGCACTTCTCCTCAGCTCTTCAGCTCTTCTCCAGCCAGAGGTTCCTCTTGATGTCCAGATGTGATCTAAAGTCTGTGGTTTTCGGTGCCCTTCTTATACCCAATTTCTCAGTTGAAGTAGGCCTACTTCAAAGTAAACTCTCTTTTGAATGTGAAATCCTGCCTTGCCCAGGCCAGGCCCCAGACATCCACCAGGGGGTCGTAGACTGCATTGTGTGAGGACGGGCACAGCCCTTTCAGGTGCAAGTGACCACTCCTCCCCTCCCTCCTAGCACAGATGCCTCATCAGGAAATGCAGACTATACCCCAGCTCCCTTTGTGTCACTGTCTAGTGTGAGGTGCAACCAGCCTAACTGTCAAACTGACCCAGACAGGGAATCCACAAACAGGCAGAGTCACAGAAATGGTATAAGCAAGAAAATGCTCACGTTCCAAAAGTGGCATTTTCAAACACACAGTCTTAAAATCATCGTTACATAAAGATGTATTTTTAAATTGTGAGCTCAGAGACCCCAAACTCCATATGTCCATCCGCTCCCAAAGGGAATCTACACTTTAATAAGATTTAAAGGTAGCCCCCATGTTAACCTAAGAGTGGGACAGGCCTTGCAACAGTGAAAAACGAATTTAGCAATATTTCACTGTCAGGACATATAAAACACATTACTATATGTCCTACCTTAACCATACACTGCACCCTGCCCTTGGGGGTACCTAGGGCCTAACTTAGGGGTGTCTGACATGTAAGAAAAGGGAAGGTTTAGACCTGGCAAGTGGGTACACTAGCCAAGTCGAATTTACAGTAAAAACTGCATACACAGACACTGCAGTGGCAGGTCTGAGACATGATTACAGAGCTACTTATGTGGGTGGCACAACCAGTGCTGCAGGCCCACTAGTAGCATCTGATTTACAGGCCCTGGCACCTCTAGTGCACTTTACTAAGGACTCACTAGTAAATCCAATATGCCAATCATGGATAAACCAATTACATACACTTTACACAGAGAGCATATGCACTTTAGCACTCTTAACAGTGGTAAAGTGCTCAGAGTTCAAAAGCTAACAGCAACAGGTCGGAAAAAATAGGAGGCAGGAGGCAAAAAGATTGAGGATGACCCTGCATAAGCAAAAAAGTCCAACAGATTCCAATTGTTAAAGTAAAAGGTTGCAAACTCCTTCTCCCAGTCATTGGCAGGAAAATATATCCACTCATGTGCTGAATATTTTAAGGTTGGTAATCTTTTTCTCTTTGATCTTCTATTTATTCAACCCTCAGCATCACTGTCACTTTGACTTAACTCTTCAGTTCCATTAGCAATTTTTGAAGGCACTTGTACACCTGGCACTGTTTGTTCACATGGCCAATTGTCTCCTGGTACAGCTCTTTTATCTATAGTGACTGGGCCTTCATCAGTATCAAAGCTAACGAGCCAACTGATTCCATCTTGACCCCTCTGTTCCAACCATTGATGTTGACTCGCTCAGACCATACTTGCGCTATAGCAGCCATTTGTCCATCCCTAACAACTTGACTAACCTGATCCCTCTTGCTCACTGTAACCAACCCTTCAGGAACAGGTGCTGTATCATCTAAGGGACCTGGAACATTGCGAGTGTGGCTAGCATGCACCCAGATAGGGAGACCAGCACACTTCACAGCTGTAGTACTGAGCAAGACTACCTGATGGGGACCTTTCCAATGCAGTTCCAAGCAATATTTCCTTACATGCTTTTTCACCATGACTCAGTCGTCTGTACATAGATTATGGCAAAGCTCCAGCTGCAGTTGTACTATACCTTCTCCAACCTGATGAGCCAAAGAACAAACCACGTCAGCCAGTCCTGTGCAACAATCCAGCTCCAAGTCAACTGTAATATTCACAAGCGCATGCTTTATCACTATGACACAGACATAGGTTATGGCAAAGCTCCTTCTGCAGCTGTTCTGCAGTTTTTCCAACCTGCACGAACCACGGCAGCCAGTCCCTTGCATAAATCAAGCACCAAGTCATCTGCAATATTCTCAAGTCCACTTGCAGGTATAGCTACAGATCTCGCTGGATTAAATTCAGATCTGTGACTCTGGGTGAGTGCTTGAAAAGTTTCAACAATCCGTCCATCATTTCATTTTGTAATGTTGCTAAGTGTGCCCTAAGTGGCTATGGGTATGCCCAGACGTGGGTCCCTTGCTTGCAGCACCACTGGTTTCAAGTGAGCCTGGCTAATGAGGGGTGATACCTCGAAACTAGTCCTAGGATGCTTGTTTCTGGGCCAGGGAGAACCTAGCTTGGCAGTTCAGACTGGACTGTTCCAGTGGGGAGCAGGGTCAAAATTGATTTGCATATGGCTGGGTCCAAAGTAGGGGAGCAATGTAACAATGGCTTATACCCAGATCTGTGACTGGGGAGGTGTGTTTGAAAAGCTTCATCACTCCGTTCATCATTTTATTTTGTGATGTTGCTAATCTCTTGGACTTCCTCATGAAGATTTCATGTGGCTATAAACCAGTCTTTCTGTCGGGGCATACTGCGCATACTGATCAAGACATGAGATAACGTGTCTGGCAATTTCAAAGTGTCTATTGCACGTACTTTTACCAATTTAGACTACAGAATGCCATTGACTTCCTCCACCATTCTAAAGGACTCTGGTCTGTAACTGCAATGTAATCTTTGCTTAACTTGCAATGCAGCACATAATATTTTCAAGGCCTCATTATTGAAGTATGTCCATCGTCTGACTCTAGAGAATTTGGGAAGCTGAACCCTCGAAATCAATGCCCTAAGTTACAGCTTTGCTACTGCAAGGCTGTCAATTCTCCTTGTTGGGTGAGCTTCAACCCAACGAGAGAAAATGCATATACTGTAATGACCAAAACATATCTCAGTCCCTTGCACACAGGCAACTCTATAAAATCAAATTGCATCCTGTGGAATGGTCCTCCTGATTTCCCTATATGACTCAGTCTAACTACTGTGCTTTTTCTTACATTCATCTGCTGGCATGTGACACCCCTGTGACACACGGCTTAACCTGTCACTCTGAATTTGGGGTTAAACAATGTCTGGCTAAAGGTCCTGATCATTCCGTCTCAACCTACATGTGCCTGTCCATGATGGTGCTAGCCATGGGTAACAGCAAACTATTTGGCAACACTGCTCCTCCATACTTGAAATCCAAATATCATCCTCTTTTCCTTTGACACATCCTGCTCTAACCCAACTATGCTGTTCCTCTTCTATTGCTTCTTCCTGCAATCTTTTAATTTCTTCCCATGTATCAACAGCTGTTAACAGGAAAATGTGATGTGTCTCATCATTCAACTCATTGTTCCATGCTCCATTATAGGATGTGCATCTTAGGGCACAATAATTTGCTACCTCATTTGCATATGTATTTCCCAACATCACATAGTCAGTAGACTTATAAGCAGAGCATTTAAGAACAACAATTTTTACAGGCAACTGTAATGCATTCAGAAGTTATAAACTTGCCACAACTGCGGATGGGGAATCCAGAGGAGTTCAGACACCCTCTCTGGGACCACAACTGTTCAAAGTCATGACCAACACCAAAACCATACTGTCAGCGAAAAATGTCACCTTCAGCTGTTCAGAAGCTCAGCATGCTCTAGTAAGAGCTACTTGGGCAGAAAAGACTCCGCAAAGCCAGGAAGTTTCAATCACACCTGAGACTGTGCATACTGCATAAACAGTCCTCTTTATCTCTTAAATAGGAGCAATCAATAAACATGACATTTTCAGTTAAGGGGATATCTTGAATGCCAGGCCTCCATTTGGTGCACCATTCAGTAACATTGAGACAGTCATGCCCAACCTCATCCATGCATTCATTGGCATTTTCAACAGGGGGAGGTAACAATGTAGCAGGATTCTGTGTAGAACATCTCTTCAAATTAACATGGGGCGGCGTGGATGATCTGTTAATAAAGGGTCAAATACGCACTGGTGAGATACTGAGTCTTGGTTTGAGTTAACAATATTTCCACGGAGTGGGGTACAAAAACATTCTGAAGGTGACCCATAACAATGCCTTTGAACTGTTCAATGCTGACAGTGAGGGCTGCAGCCAGCTCTAAATATTCATGCAGTTCAGAGGCCCTAGGATCTAGTGTGACTGAAAAGTAAGACACAAGCTTGTTTGTATTTCCATGCAACCGAGTTAAAACTGAGAGAGCATATCCATCCCTCTCACAGCAATATAAAGAAAAGCACTTGAAATCAGGTGTTCCCTGAGCTGGGACACAACATAGGCTTTCTCTCAGTTCTGTGAAGACAAATATGCAGTTGTCATCCAAATACCGAATCAGTCACATCTTTGTGTGTTAGCCTCTCTAAAGGCTTGGCCTAAAGGGAAAGGTTTGGAATCCACTGTCAACAGTAGCCAACCATTCCCATGAATATTCAGACTTCTTTCTGTGTGACAGGGGCATTAATTCTCATAATTGCTGAGATTTTTCTTTGCAACACCTTCCACACACCTTTTTCAATGTGGTGACATAAATACAGGACTTCCTTCTAGCAATACTGTAATTTTGCTGGGGAAACTTTATGTCTATTTTCAATTGTGTTTCTCCTGGATGCTTCTTGACTGTTGGGGAACAGTCACTTATTGTTGAGTTGTTGGGCTTGTGGTATTTGTATCTGCTGTCTATGGGACACATTTACATTCTGTACTCAAGTTCTTTGAACTCTCTGAATTTGAACCTGATTATTACCTTGTACTTGAGCAACTCCATTATTGTGTACCTGATTAATTCACATTATTAGGGAGACACTCCCTTCTCCAGTGCCCCAAATGTCTGCAGGTATGACACAGATTAGTTCTCTTCAAATTCTGGATGTCAACAACACCTGTCTGATCTACCTGAAAACCAATTCCTCTACCTCTAGGTTGGACAGCATTAGTTCCCTGCTGTTGCACTACTTGTATACCACCATTGGCCATTATCATCTTCAGGCTTTGAATAGCTTTCTGTGCAGCTTTCAATTGCATGACCATAACCTCCTCTTTTAACTTTTTCTGCATCAATTCCAGTTAGTCACTACAATATTTTGGTTAACACAGGATTTCATCAATCAATTTGTTCTACCAACAAATCAGATGATGCTGGATCATCTCACTTATGTCTGGTTTCAAGTTTTGCACAAATCTAAACACAAAATGACCCACATCTTTAGCGTCTATTGTCTCTGCACCACTGAAATACTTAAACGCCTGCAACAGTCTCTCGTTATAGACATGAATCAACTCCTTCGATTCCTGTGTCATCGTGTCAATCCGCTGCCAGATTATGTTCTTTGGAGACACCTAGGGCCTCATTCTGACCCTGGCGGACGGCGGAGGCCGTCCGCCAGGGTACCGCCGCTGAATGACCGCACCGCGGTCAAAAGACGCGGCGGCCAT
Source organism: Pleurodeles waltl (assembly GCF_031143425.1). Lineage (NCBI taxonomy): Eukaryota > Metazoa > Chordata > Amphibia > Caudata > Salamandridae > Pleurodeles > Pleurodeles waltl. The sequence continues at coordinate 513,857,329 of NC_090450.1, read as the reverse complement.
TCAGACATTTCCTCTGGGCCGGCGGGCGCTCTCCAAAAGAGCGCCCGCCGGCCCAGAGGAAATGCCCCTGCAACGAGGACGCCGGCTCAGAAATGAGCCGGCGTAGTTGCAGGGGTGCGACGGGTGCAGTTGCACCCGTCGCGTATTTCAGTGTCTGCTTAGCAGACACAAATACTTTTCGGGGCCCTCTTACGGGGGCCCCTGCCGTGCCCATGCCATTGGCATGGGCACGGCATGGGCACGGCAGGGGCCCCGCGGCACCCCCTACCGCCATCCTGTTCCTGGCCGGCGAACCGCCAGGAACAGGATGGCGGTAGGGGGTGTCAGAATCCCCCATGGTGGCGCAGCAAGCTGCGCCGCCATGGGGGATTCTAAGGGCAGCGGTAAACCGGCGGGAGACCGCCGGTTTGCCTCTTCTGACCGCGGCCGAACCGCCGCGGTCAGAATGCCCTGCGGGTCACCGCCGGCCTGTCGGCGGTGCTCCCGCCGACCCTGGCCCCGGCGGTCTTAGACCGCCGGGGTCAGAATGACCCCCCTAGTTTCCAAGTACTCGATTACCTTAGAATACCTTTTCCTTCCTTCTTCAGATGTGTCATCCATTACTGGATCTCGGGGGGTCTCACTGTCTGGCCAATCAACATTTACTTTACATTCAGTATACAAATCACTTGGAACCACAATGTCAAACAGGGTGTTCAAATCTTCCCACAGGCACTTTGAAATTTTCACAAACCACTCTGCCTGCTTGTACCATTCCACTGGTTTCTCTCTCAATCTCAAGAAATCATTAGTGAATGACAAAATGTCACTAATACTCCATGGTACATGAACATACCATCCACCTAGTATCTCTCTCATGGGCAGCAGTTTTACATTGGCCTCAGATTGATTTGCTCCTGTCGGAGGCACATCTGGCATTGCTTTCTTCTGATTTTCTTCACCCATCTACCTTCCCACTTATCTATAGCTTCCCATTTCTTAATGTACGTGATCAATTCTTTAATGTGCAATTTCATTCTAGGGGATCTCATATTAGCTATGTCTTTTATGCTGAACTTCTATCTGTAACTTCTCTTTAAAGGCTTTGATTTCTCCAAATCCAGATCATATTTCTCAACTACCTTGGCTAATCGTCCAAAAGCCTTTCCTGCATATTGAGTAGTATCTTTGCACACAAACAGCAGTTTGTCTTCTGTGTAGGTTTCCTATTGAGCTGTGTCAAACGTTCCCTATATAATTTCATTTAATTCTAATTTTAGTCTGGAGACCTTCAAGGATCTATTTCTCTCTGGGGTATCCGCTGTTCTCATATTGCTGTTTGTCATACCAGTCGCCCCTTTGGGACTCAAATTATTTAACCAATTATTTTATTGCTATGCAGTGAAACTGCTCAGACTTATGGAATTATTCTCTAAAAATTCTGTTCAAGGAGGACCGGAAACCAGTTGATTTGGGTAAGTGCAATAGACAAGTTCTCTGGGTTTTCATCCATGTGGGGTACTGCAATTTACATTCGGCATTTCCTCTGGTCTGGGGACAACTTAAGGTGAGGATCTCTGAGAAAACCTCACACCAGGGGGGTGAATCCTGTCTGATTTGTCATTGAGGTTGGATATGCAAACTGTGTAGGGGTTAATGGTCTCAGAAGAGAACCTGTTCACTCCATATCTGAGTTATTGGAATATACTGGTCTCTGCACACCATGCGGGACATCTCATGAGATGTAAATGGTGTATCAGGAACTGTCTGGACATTCCATGAATGAACATTACTTCCACACATACCTGGAGCATACAATGGAACAATGGGACCTATAGTCACAGGAACTGTTAATGCATCTAGACCCATTTGATTTGTCTGATTCTGAGGAATTGTCATCCAAACACTATGTCCGAACAAGATAGTACTCAAACTGGTGCTCTTTAAATCAGCAAAACATTGGATATTGACTGACCTGGAATGATCATTTGCACAGGTTGGTTCAGGATAAAATTCAGCACAATCTGATTCACATTAGGACTCTGGATAGGCTGAGTTGTCCTAAAGCTCTGAACCTGTTGATTCACCTGAAGAATTTGGGTCACTGAATTAGCAGGCGTACCTGGGGGAATATTTATACTTTTTGACGGTAAACAACGCTAATGCAGTTTAGTGTCAAAAAGTATACTGAGTACTAGCACCCTCCCGAGACGCCTGCGGGGCGTCCTATTTATGGTATGAGGGTAGATGGCGGTAAGACCCGACTAGCGTCACAAAAAAGGGCACTAGCCGGGTGGGGAAGACATAGGGGGAACAGGGGGCTTAGTGTCAAAGGATATCTCTAGTACGGGCAAGGCATAAAAAATGCCTCTAACCAGACTAGCATCATTTTCCAACGTTAAAACCACATGGACATGACTCTTGTCTTAGTAAAGACAGGAGTCATGACCACCACCCCAAAGGCCATGCCCAAGTTAGGCCCCCCTATGACACTTAAAAAATGTATATATATATATATACTCACCTCTACTTACCTCTAATTACCTGGGATGGGGTTACCCCATCCTTAGGTATCTTCCTAGTACGGGTGGTGGTGGGTGTGTCCCTGGGGCCAGGGAAGGGCATGTGTAGGCTCGTTCCATGCTCTCTGACCATGGAAACAGGCCCACAAGGTCCCGTAATGCCTCCCCATACCCAGGCGTTAAATAATGGTGCTAAGCAAGCAAGGCCCCGTACCCCCATGCATGATTTTAGCACAGGGATAATTAGGGCTCAAGAACCATACCATTGTTTTCCTGCACAGGAACGCCTACCTTGCATCTCGCGGATGCAAGGTAAGTTTCCACATCCAGAAAATGATGTTAACTCCATAACTTTGGCGCTAGATGTGTCTAGCGCCAAAGTATAAATATGGAGTTAGGTTTGTGCTGAGTTAGCGTAAAAAAAATGATGTTATTTTGGCGCAAACTGAGTATAAATATGCCCCCTGGTACTATCTTACTTGGGGTTTGCGCAACTGGCGCAGTAGGTACATTTGGGATTACATTTTGTGCAGCTTCACTTCTTGCTCCTGTCTCAACAGAATGGTACCGAGCTGGCTACAATCTAGTTCCTTTGATCATATCTGCTCTCAACGTTTTGTGCTCCTCATCACATCTTGCCTTGCGCATTTGTCTTTAATGCTTTATGCATTCTATTCTCATACATGTTTTTCATTTCCTGTTGTTCTATATATTCCTGAATATTAAGCGCTTCGATTTGTACAGGTCTCAGAGGCAGTTTGATCTCATAAAGTACTTGCCTCAGATTCTCTAGAATCCTTATATTAAAAGTTCCATAAGAGGGAAATGCTAATGCACCTTCTTTTTCTGATATCTTGCACTATTGCTTAAGCCACACACATGCATGAAAACCTTTATCGGACTCTACATAATGACCTTGAGTACTTTCCGATGGAGTTTCCACTCCCTCTCTAAATGGAATGAACAAATCTCCTTTTAAAGCTTTTTGTAACACTTTAAAGAACTTTATTTTCAATCACTTTTTAGCACTTTAACAAACTTTATTTTCAATCATATTCAATGTCACAATAACTTTTCGTTCAAATCAGGAAGTAACTTCAATTGCACAATCCTTTCTCTCAATATTCTCAACCAATAACAACACAGCACTGTCCACCAATACCAGTGTGGCTTCACACCACCCAAGCTATACCAGCACAGCACAGCACACAATGACGTCCAACTCCCTCCTTTCAGCAGCACATTCACCTTGCAATTTTCTCTCACACAATTGCTCATACACACCTAATGCAATATTGCGAGCAAAAAGAAACCAACAACTTATCTGCTAACTATAGGATAGGGTAACCAAACACTTCAAAGCAGTCCTGAGTTATACTTTCCGACTACAGCTTTCACAATTTCACAATGAATGAGTGACGAATGAATGAGTGAGCAGATCCTCCATGTGCACTCGGGATTTACTTTATGCCAACCAAACTCACACTCATTCAAGGAAAACTATTCGCATTGTCAACAACGTTTCATGACAAGCACCTCATTGCAGACAATAAATTATGTGTTCTCTACATATGTGCATCATCCCGGGATCTTAGGCTCAGATAGACCTATCAACAACAATAATAACAACCACAGATATTTTTTAGCAACAAGCGCCACAATCACAAGAGTATGATGACTTTACAAAACACTTCAAAACATTATACTTTACTACAATCCTAAGGCCAAAAAGCAATGTAAGATCAAAACCATATTAATACTCACAAATCCATCTCTTGCAGGAATGAGTCTGGAACTTCATCAATCTTCAGAACAAACAATGGGACAGAATTCAGGCTGGGCAAGATTTGGAGAGGGCAATCACCTGGGACGAAACCTATCTTCCTAATACTATGCCTAATTTGTTCTCCCCCCTTGTGGGACAAACTAGACTTCTGCTACCAGATTTGTTGATGCATTTCTCCCTTTGAAGGAATCAATGCCAGACAAAGTCAATGAATCTCTTGACCCAGCATAACAGTTTGGAGAACAAGGGGGTCATTCCGACCCCGGCGGGCGGCGGGCGGAAACTTCCAAAAGACCGCACCGCGGGGGTCATTCCAACTAACAAAAGATCGCCCGCCGGCCCAGCGGGAAAGCCCCTGCAAAGAGGAAGCCGGCTCCGAATGGAGCCGGCGGCTTTGCAGGGGTGCGACGGGTGCAGTGGCACCCGTCGCGATGTTCAGTGTCTGCAAAGCAGACACTGAAAATCTTTGTGGGGCCCTGTTAGGGGGCCCCTGCACTGCCCATGCCAGTGGCATGGGCAGTGCAGGGGCCCCCAGGGGCCCCACGACACCCATTCCCGCCAGCCTCTTCCTGGCGGTGTAAACCGCCAGGAACAGGCTGGCGGGTAAGGGGGTCAGAATCCCTGGGCCAGGGGAAAACCGGCGGTCAGAATGGCCCGGGAAGCACCGCCAGCCTGTTGGCGGTGCTTCCTCTGCCCTCCACCCTGGCGGTTTGAAACCGCCAGGGTCGGAATGAGGGCCCAAGTCATTAAACTTCAATACAAACTAATTCAATCACCAAGTATGACCAATGTGGCCACACTAGGAAAAGTCCAGTAAGGAATTAACTTAAGGGGTTTTATTACAAGCTTGAACTCAAAGTGATATAGGCAACTCTGAAAAAAGTAATAGAGATACAGTATCATCATAAGTTGCCAAATAAATTCAGGGGCACTTACATTAAAAGATCTAAAAACCTACAATAGAGTACATCAGAAAACAAGTGTTGCTCAGTTTTAATGAGCATTAAGGCAATTTAAATTGTTAAATTCAGCTAGTTTAGGCAAGTGAAACCCCTACAGATTTGCCAATCAGGGATTAATATGTACTGGGCTGAACACATGTGGGCAAAAGACAAAAAGGAAAAAAGGGGTAAAAAGAATTTGGAAAAGGAAATCTGGGGAAACATATCACTAACTAAAGTGAGAAAAAAGTAGGTAAAAAGGGAAGGCGTCAGCATCTCAGTAGCTTGGTCAAGAAACTTCTTCTTTGGGTCAGGGGAAAACATCTCTAAGTTCCAGCAAGGCATTTCAAAGGAGCAAGGGTATAGGGGACAATACCTTTCAAAGTCCAAGGGGTTCCGCCAGCAGAATGGGATGGGACAGACAGCTGCAATAGGGTCTGGAGAGTGGAGGCTAATTTCCTGAACAAAATCCAGCTGCAGAACAGTATATTAAAGATCATAGGGCAAAATGATTCATCAATCCTCATTCCACATGGTGTTGAAGGGGTGACATCCGAAAAAAATGATCATGGGACACGCAGACACTGGCAGAGGGACTCCAAGTCCCAGGTGAAGTGGAGGCAGGGAGCAGAGTCAACCTCGACGAGCGCTATTAAGCATCACTGTCGCGAGGGACGCACACGAGCCCCACCTGGGCGAAGCCCGGGCCAAGGGCGGGCCTGTCCTTCGTCCGTCATCGACTGATGGAGGCCGAGCCACCCCTCTAAATTCCTGCACGGAGGGTGAGCGTGAGAATATTGTTTTGGTATTTAAAGGCAGTTGTGCCATTATTTAGTGCCTTTTGGCTCCCTCCCTAGTTTGAATCTTTCATCAAAACTTCTACTTGTGACTGTAGTTCACCTGTAGCTGACCTTCTGTCCCTCAAAAAGTTATTCCCTGTATATAAGGGGCAGGCTAAGGGGCATAGAATCTGGGGTCCAAAGTTGTGAAGGAGGAGAGGGAAACTCAAATACAACCCGGGACTTCTTTCTCTGCAGAGCCGTTGGGGTAGTGACTAAGAAATCGACCTGGCAGGGAGGAGGCTCTCTCTGGAAATGGGTAACTGGCGGCAAGCTTCTATAGCAAGCGAGGCCTTGGTGGTTTTGGAAGATGAGGTCGCTTCTTCTGGGAGAGAGCAAGGTGCTGTGTCTGAAATCCCTCCCCCTGCTGAAATGTGGGCCTTTGGTGGGTCTGTGCCCCCGAGCAAAAACAAGAGGCTCTTGATGGTCACTCCCCCGGTTTTCCCCTGGACAGCTGTAGCCCCCCTCTGAAAAAGAAAGAGTCATTGAAGAAGGCTGGGATTAAACCAAAACCTCCTCTGTCTGTAAATTCTGTGGGCCTGATGGATGGCACTGACTTCAGCCAGCCCCTGGGCTGTGCTGGAAATAACTTACTGATGAAGTACAAAGACATGATTGAGGCCAGTTTGGCCCTGGTTTTGGCAAAGCTGTTGGCACTTGAAAAAGCAGTCTCCCGGCTGCGCGAGTAGGTGTGGCTCAGCCCCGTCACAGATGAGGGTGGCCCTCGGGCCCTAGTGGTCGAAACCAACCGTGCAAAAGGGCACTCTCACATGAAGGCACTCCCAGGGCATTGGAGAGAACCACACGGAAGCCTGCTAACTTTGCAAACCCAGGTACTCAGGATTTTTGTGTGGAGACTGTTCCGGCTGCACTAGCCGACTCATTGATATGGGTGTTAGAGAGGAAAATAGGCAAAGAGGTGGTAGACAATCTGACAGTGGGCCCGTGGAGAATGGGAGAGAGCCTCAACATAGAGGCAGATCACAAGCCCTGCTTTCGATGAAGAAAAGTTCCCCACTTGTTCATTTGGAGCTCCCTCCGGCTTGTGCCCCCTTATGTGGTGGTGTTGACAGAGGTTCCTGCTCTTGCATAAGGTTCCAGTGAATCTACGGACCAGCTAAAAAATAAGACTGCCCACTGGCTGAGTAAAAACTGTGATTTTGCTTATAAGGACCTTAGGGATATCTTGTTTGTTAGAAGAATTGATTGGGTTGGGCCCCAATGAAAAGTGGGAAAGGGGGACTGTATTATTATTAAGTATAGATATCCCGGCCTGGCGCAACGGCTCCTTTCTACACTAAGTATGGTTTCTCAGAGAGGGGGAAAGATTGGCATGGTCCCTTTGGGCTACTTTTATAATCATACTCAGCAGTGTGTTGAGACTCCACCTGGGAATCACAGGTATCCCCATCAAGCCCAGAGTGTTGCACAGCTAACTAGTTGGAGGAATGTTATTTTTAACACTTCTGGCTTGGAGGGGTGGATTGACGTTACACAAGAAGACATACAGAGAGCCAGGCGGTACCCCCCAATGCTGCTATGATTAAGGAGGTCCAGGGTGGGAAAGCCACAAAGTGCAGTCTCATTTCATGGAATGTTGCAGGGTATGACACAAAGTTATCATACCAGGAATGGATTAGGTATTTGGCTCAGTATGATTTTATTTTTTGTTTCAAGAAACTTGGTCGGATGGGCGTGCAGCCTGGGATGGATACCATAGATTTGCAGTCCTGGCCGCTCCGTCCCACGGAGGCCGCCCCAAAGGTGGTTTGGTTATCTTAATTTGATTCTCTAAAACAGCAAGAGTGTATCAAATTAAATGTAACCACCAGGGTATACTAATTGTTTGGGTAGTTTTTCAAAATAAATGTAATGTCCTCTTGGTAAATGCCTATAATGCAGTTTAGGACCTGGGGTGCCAAATTAGGGTCCTTAACTCAGTCCTACAGACACTGAAGTACAGAATGGAGGGGGTGGGGATGGAATTCTGTGCTGTTCTGTCAGTAGATTTTAAGGACAAGAAAGGATGCCATAGCACAGTGGTAAATCCTTTTGAGTTTTATCGCAAGGCTTTCTCAGCTGAGGGTGCCCAGGATTCTAGGGGCAAGGACTACAGAACATGGGTCTTTTGAATATTTGTGATATTGAAGTGGTGGGTACCCATCAGTTCCCAACCTTTGTAGGCAGAGGGGCTGGTACAACAATTGATATATTTGTGTGTCCCCACCCTTAAAAGATTTGGTTATAGGTGGAGAGGTAGTGGAGAAGCACCTTAGTGATCATAACCCCTTCACTGTCCTCTTTAATTTTCCTGAGGCTCTATATAACCAGGATGGGGTGGGCCAGTTTTGGTGAGGATAAAAGACCAGGGCAGGAGAGTTGGATGGAGACAGGTTGATATCCAGCAAATAGTAGTAAGGGTGGTGGGTGACAATTTTAATTTGATTACAGGTACACTGCTGGCAGAGACTTCCAGTCCAGGGGAAGTTATGCATTCAATGTTCAGAGTGAATGAAGCTTTCAAAGATTGTTTGATTTTAGCTGCTCAGTCCCCCCGCGGGTATATGGGGGGGATGGTTCAGTAACTCATGCTATGAGGCTAAGAAAACTCTGAGTAAGGCCTTAAATGAGCACCCTAGAGATAAGGACTGTTAGAGAAGTGAGGGCTCAGTATAAAAGTGTCCTGAGGGCAAGAAAGCTGAAGCTCAAGGAGTTAGCCTAGGAGAAATTGAAACAAGCAGAAGCGCACAAGAATCCTGGCCTGTTTTGGAAGGTTGTAAACAGAGGTATCCTCAAATCAGAAACATCTGAGGGCCTGGTCTGTAACATTCCCTCTGAGATTTGGGTGAATCATTTTTGTTGAATCTTTCACGGAAGTCCTCTAGGAAACAATTGGGATATACAGCTTGTTGATTTCCCCAATATGGCTATTAGGTTCACACTGCACGAGGTAAAGGAGGCACTTCATGATAGTGCTTGCAACAAAACTCCAGGCCTGGACTCTTTATAAATCTTGCCCCCAGTTATGGGCGCCCATTCCGTTAAATGTCCTTAATGCAACAGTGAGTGTGGGAATCCCTGCTACCTGGAGATCGGCTTGTATTATTCCTGTGTTCAAAAAGGGAGATCAACATGATCCCAAGTCATATCTCCCCCTCCTTGATTCTTCTGCCAATATTTTTGGCCGGATTATTTTAAGGCGTATTGAGGCTTGGTTGGCTGAAAATGAAATTTTGAGCCAGGTACAGTACCCTATATCTTGCATTCATGGATCTTAGTTGTGCCTTTGATAAGATAAATCAGACGAAGCTGTGGGAGAGGTTAATCGGGTTGGGTATGGATGCCCAAATTGTGGAGTTGCTTCGGTACCTACCCTTAGGAACTAATGCAACTGTGAGAGTTGGGACAAATGGGGAATGCTCAGACACTTTTGAGCTTAATAGGGGTGTAGGCCAGGGTTGTGTCCTGGCTCCTACTCTCTTTCTTTTGTATACTAACGGACTGTTTGATTTTTTAGTGGAACGATGTAAGAATGCTCCCAAAATTAATGGTAACAATGTCCCGGTATTCATCTATGCGGATGATGCGGTGCTCATGGCCCGTACTATGAATGGCCTTCAAGTGGCCGTTAGAGCCTATGAATCTTTCATGTCAGCCTCAGATCTAGAGATAAACTGCAAGAAATCACATTTTTTGGTCTTTGGGAAACCACTCAGTAGGGTGAGGTAGTTGAAGATAAATGAGCAAGTAATTAGCAAGGTTCAAGAATTCCCCTATTTAGGGGTTAATTTTGATGACAAAGGCACCTGGAAACTCTGTATTTCTAGGAGAGGGGTGCTTTTCAATGCTACAGTTGGTGCCACATTTGACTTTGCTGCCAGGGTGGCAAATAAACCTATTAAGCCCTTGCTTGAAGTTTGCAGCCATAAATGTCTCCCAGTCCTGCTGTATGGGACCCCACTTTTGGGGTATACGGATAATAGGGCCCCTGCAATAGAGGAAAATCGCTTTTGCAGAAGGCTGTTAGGAGTTGGTCAAAATACCTCTGGTTTTTGTCTGCATATTGAGTTAGATCTTCAGTTTGTACAAGATACCATCCAGCTTGCCCCCTTCTTGTTATGGATCTCTATTTGGACCAATGAGTGTGCCTCTTTTAATAGAGAGACCCTGCAGGACTGCTTGGCCTGTGATCATGCGAAGGATATCCCCTGGCTGATGTACATAAGAAAGGTTACCTATGTATTGGGGCGGCCGGATATGTTCCAGGCACCAAAGGGGCTGACCAGTTGTGATAAACATTGGGCAAAGGAGAATTTCCTGAAGATCTTGGGGGCTAAAAGGTAGGAGGAGGATCTAAAGAAAAAATCTGTAAGGGGCTTCACAATGCTAAAGATGGGGGTAGGTCCTGAGCCCTCTCTTTTGGAGGTAAGAAATGTGTGGGAAAGGACCCTCATCTCGCGATTCCGTTTAGGGGTTACTAGAAGTAACTTATGCTTTCCGTTAGGTCAGTATGATGAAAAATTCATAAAATTGTGCCTCCGCGATGGAGTGTCTTTGCAGACTTTAATTCATTTTACTCTGTTTTGTGATTTTTACGCGCCCTTTAGGTGTAGTTTTTTATTCCCCCTTTTGAAACCTAGGGGTTTTGTGCAATATCGTCAAGCTTTTTTGTGGCTGAGTATGGCTTCTGGTGCGATGGTGTGGAAGGGGTAGGGTCTTTTCTTAGGGGAGCTATAACCTGGTAGAATAATTAAGAGTATTTTTAAATGTTCTTAAACTTTTAACTTGATTGATTATTATTCTTTGAATTAATTTTGGATTGTAATCTTTTATATGTGTAAATTTGTTTAGTAGGACATGAGAGGATATATACACTGTCCTAATGAATTTTGTTTGTATGAGATGTGTTGTATATTTATTTATATGGTTGATAATTTTCATACCAAATAAAGTATCTTGATGATGATGATCATCATGTGATTCAAACTTCAATATTTGCAAAGTTTCTCATGTTTGTCATCAGAACGGTGTCCAACTGTACTCTTCCGTGCGAGACCGTAACATTTGTAGATGTTGCCAGTCCACAGTCTTAGTTGTTCCATACTCAAGGACAACTACTCCCAGGCTAAGTATGCGTAAAACAATAGACATATATTACCAAACTAGCATTCTCATCCGAAGGAAATCTGGACGAAAGGTTCATGTTAGCAAGATGACTAGACATTTTCCGCACATTCATGAATACAGGGCCTAACAAGCCTCCCTTAAGGTAGCACAAATGAATTAAACAGCACATTAAATCACACAAATACAACACATTTCAACATGCAAATTATAAATTCAACATTAATAAACTTCCATTAGCATCCATGCTACAGTAACTTCTCAGTTAATACATTTCTATTAATATGGGGCAGAACCAAATTTCTCTACTTTTGCATACAAATTTAAAACATTTCCCATCAAAGATCTAATATTGTTTTAATGCAGACTGTTAACTTTCACTCTAAAATATAACAAGACGACCAATTCATTCTCAAACATGAAATTTAATAGCTATATCAGGTAGGTTTTATCAGTTAGACCAGAATGTATGCACACCAACATGGCTTCTCAGTGCATAACTTTACAACAAAACTATCAGTACTTTGATTAATATAATGCATGAAATGTCACGCATAGACAGATGATCATTGTAACATGAGGGACAGTACTAACAATTGTGCTTCATCACCATAAAAGCGGCAAATGTGTCAAATTATATGTCTATATAAATATATGGTGGATCGATAAATTACATTGTATCTTAAACTGCTAAAAGTAAATGTGGGGCTTTTAATTCTGATTAGCAGGTTATGATGTAAGAATTCATTAGTCAAAATAGCTACTGGCATTTTGATTCATTCTGTCATTAGCGTGTCATTTTTTTACTGAGACCGTGTTAACATTCACATCAGACTCAGGGCCAGATTTATACCTTTTGGTACAAAACTGCCCTAACGCAGTTTTGAGTCAAAAATTTTAGCGCTGGCTAGCGCCATTTCTTACCACCACCTGTGCATCAAATTTATACTTTGATGCTGGGTGGCGCTAAGAAGAGGTTAGAGTCATTTTTCCTAACACTAACCATTGCACCTTGTAATAAGGCAAAACTACGTAAACGCAGGAAAAATCCAGTTTATGACATGGAAAAACATAGCAATACGGATATGCACCATTTTTCCCCGCAATAGCATCAAAAAGCGACACAAACAGAGCAAACAGTGCTAAGGAGTCCCAAAATGGATCCCAGAAGCCAGGAGAGACCCCCGGGAGACTCCACACAACCAGTAACCAGCCAGGAGACACAGACAAGACCCAGGGGAGAGACACAAAGAAGAAGAAGTGTCGCTTCAGCGCAGAGGAGCATGAAATACTGGTGAGAGAGGTGACTGAGCACCAGCATCTACTCTTCGTCACCTCCAAATTACCAATTGGGAGGAGGGAGGCAATTTGGCAACAGATTGTAGACAAGATTAACTGTGGCAGAGGTCCGGAGAACTGTCCCTGAGTGCAAGAGACGCTGGCATGACCTCAAGTGCAGGACAAAGGAAAAAATGGCAAGGAATAGGAAGGCAGCATTGCAGACCGGAGGTGGGAGTCCAGCACCACAAGAGGACCTGGAAAAGATGGAGGAGATGGTTGCAGCCGTAATCCCAGAGGAAATTGTCATTGGTATCGCAGGACAGGACAGCGCAGACTACCAGGAAACCACACATATGCAGGGTAAGTTGCATGGGGGACAAAAATTCCAAAATGTGAAGTGCAAGAAGGGGAAGGCACATAGCTACTACACAATGCATGTTAGTCCTGCAAATCAGGCAGTGGAAAGGGCAAAGAGCCAGGGCATGGAACCCCCTGCACTACCCATGCCAGGTGCATGGGCTGTGCAGGGGCATCCAGGGGCACAGGGGCATATCCAGGGGCACAGCACAACACAACACCAACAACCTTTGCATGGGGGTACACCGCAATGCCAAGGCTGGTGGAAATGCTGAAGCCGACCAGAAGGGTAGGGTAGAACGTAAAACTGGTCTTGTGTCATAGGACAGCTGGTATTGTCAGAATGTAAACTATAGGAAAATGCCCAGTGTCAGGCCATTGGCTCAAGCGTTATTCCCCATTGACAATAGTTGCCAGAACTACTTGTGCTGTTTGCGCTGGTCAACTAGGAAATGGCAGTTAGGTGCCCATAGAACAAACACACTCGAAATGAGGGTACAGTAGGACTATGTGATCAATCCCTATCTGATTGCAACTCCTGTCAACTGGTCATGTCCATAGACTCAATAACCATCAGGCACTGTCACATACATAATGGTGTACACACCAGTAATCTCAAACCCATGCTGGCCATCGCTGGGTTTAGCCCTGTGCCTGTGTTACATTAGCTGCAATGCCACCATGCCACATCTCAGGCATCACAGTGCAAAGAAAACTGCTTTGAGGGGGAGGACATATGTGTGTAGGAAGGCAAACACACCCGCACAGTCACAAGAGGAAATGGAACTCTGCCGGGCCCATCATTGCAATGCAATGTAGCACACATACGCAAACATCAACATGAGAAACTACCATTGGTAACAAGTGTATTGTCTCAAGAACCAAGATAACAATGTACCACCAATAGGAAGTCAGTGACGTCACTTTACAACTGGCACAACACAGACACACTAATTGTACAATATCTCGGTGCAGAGGATGATGGCTCTCCTGTGGATCTGCCTTTCCTGGACTACCCTGATGACCTGGATGACCAGCTGACAACTATCAGCCAGGAAACCCTCCAAGATGTCCTGGGAACCCTCAAGGCACCACCTCCAGTCGAAAGGAGGAGCACTCATGTAGCAGCCATCCCAGAGGACCCACCCACCACCCCAATAGTATGACCTTCCAGCTTAAACACAGCTAAGGACTCTGATGACACAGGGACCACCTTTAATCGGACAGTAGTGGGAGTTCAGCGGGAGCTGGCCAAGGAAGTGCGGGTGGGGATGCAAACTATGGCAGCCAGCCTTGAGGGTATGTGCATGTGCATGATAACGTCCACTGGACAGACAACAGCCAAACAATCCCCACTGCATGGAGTCCAACTTTGTGTGAGGGACCTAATCACTGCCGTGAGGTAGTTGCCACAACACCTGACCTCCCAATCTTGCTCCTGCCTGCATGACAACAAGCAGGACTTCATGCACTAGGAACTGGCCTCCCTCAGGGCAGACATGGCTGCCTACCACAGGGATGTTGCTGCCATGCTCAATAATCAGCAGCTCCTCCTTGCTACAGTGATGCCATATGTAGTTCCACAGATGGCAGCTGCTGGGAATTTGGTGTCCACTTCTCCAACCACTGAAGTGTGTGTGGCCCCCTCGACCCCACCACCACCACCATCAAGGGCAGAGGAGAGAACACACACATCAGAGGATGAAGATGTGGAACAGATCATCTTCACCCGTAGGAGTATCCTGTAGCACCAGCCCATGCCACATGGGCTGTGATTTCCCTTTGTCCTGTGCTTGACAACATGCCAGTGTTGCTACAGTTGGTGACATGCACTCTTCACCAACACACTGTTAACATTTCCACTACGGACTGCACTTGTCTCTCACTACTCAATTGGCAATTCATGTTCCTCTGCACTTCACGACACTTCACCTCAGCATGTCCAATGACATGTTCCTCAACCCTGCACTTGTGTTGTGTCACAATAGAATGGTTTACACTAATGGGGTCACAGACCTGGACAATGTAAATATAGCACTACAGCACCTACACAACCACTTTGTCTCCGTGTAATGTGACACATCTGCTTTGCTGGAGATTTGTGATGCGTGTAACATGTCTATAGTCACAGAGTGTCAGTACAAGAGTGCAGAAATATTGCGGGCAGATATCTACGCAGAAGGTATATACATGATGAATGTCAATGCTGGTCACTGTGTATGTGACTTTTGTTTTAAAACATATATGCCTCACCCACTACATACAGCAGGAATGGCTGTGTAAGAGTGCTCGGCCAATAACATCAGCTGGGAGAACAAGTGAAAGACATTGGTGTGAAATTGTTAGTCTTGACCTCATATGAATTTGGCACTGCTCAGTTTACCGGTGCTGACATGAACTTCAGGCTGCAGGCAGACGTCCCACAGTGCCCAACATCGTGACACAGGATCTAAACAATTTCAGCTTAAAAAGCACACCTACCTGTCCAATACATGGGAACCATAGTCACTTTGAGTGGTGGGTACATTGGATGGCAGAGGCATTGAGAAGTAGATTTTGTGTAGCTGCCAATGTGGCAGCTCAGTTGAAAGTGGGAATTAACATGTCAAGAGAGGGATCTGGATGCAGGACGGAATCCCCAGGCCAACAGACAATTGGCAGTGTACACTCATGCAAAGACCCGAAGCCCCAAGCATATGACACATGCAGTAAGGGAGTACCCAAAGTTTTATTATATATGTATGGAACTGAACTTAAAACTATCTAAAACATCTATACTAACCTAATCTATCCTACCTATACATTACCCACAACTGGCCCTAACTACCCTATGCTAAGCTTACTTAACACATTTAACAACACACTCTAAACATTGCCCCCCCCCTTGTATGACGAGATACATGCAGGACAACATATACTAAGCTAAACATATACTACCTAATCCTAAACAAATATATATATATATTTTCTTTTTCTTTTTTGTAAACACAAAAGTCCTAACATTTACCCCCACCCACCCACAAACTAACATGTGATAATATGAAAAACCACCCCCCAGAACAACTTGTCCTATCTAAACAACTACCCTACTCTAACTTATCACTAACTCCCTTAAACCCACTACAAAGCATGATGAGGAATGAGGAGGGAGGGGACTGAATTAGGGAGGGAACAGTTCAAAGGTTGGCCCTGCTGAGTGTCCTCTTGATGGCCTTCAGTCTCTTTGCATTGCGTTCCTCATCCTTCTGTAGGCTGTCCAGCTTTTTGAGGACCTGTTTCATGTTCCTCTGGAGCTCCTTTACTGCTGACATGTCCATAGCAGCAGGTGTGGTGGGCTGAGGTGTTGATGTTGATGGTGCTGTGGGTGGGGCAGATTGTGACAGTGGCAGCTGTGGTTCCCTGTGTAGGTGTAGTGCTCGGTCCACTCTTTGTGGCGAATGTTGGTCCCATTTGGCTGAATGCCCGCCAATCCCCTGTGGCTCGCTATTTTCGATAGCATTGTGCCATCTTACGGGACCGAGACTTCACATCCAATATGTGGTGATATCGCACTGCCTCTTTTTGAACACCCTGCGTTCCGCAACATCCATGATGTATGTACAGATGATACTCTAAAACTCTGCCTCGATTTGCACATGCTGTCTGAATCACAGTCCAGACAATACAATGTCCTTGATGAATGCAATGGCAACGCTGCCTACCCATCATGTTATTTACACCAAAGCAAAGCACACAAGAGTTGGACAAAATAAAGTAATCTGTGCATTGATTTAGTGCAATGTGTCACAATGCAAAGGCAACAACTACTTCACATGGGCCAGGCCCACTAATCTTGATCATCTGAGTCAACTTCAAAGCACACAACACCAGTGACTAATAGATGTAATTGGCAGTATGGGATGCAGTTGGCAATCATAAGGGGTCAGTGTTGTTTGGGACACATGCAAGCCTGAATGAGATGACTGTCATCTACACTGTGACAATCACATCTACCTATAGATATGTTGTTCCCCTACCCCTGTGTCTCAGGGGGATGGGCATGCAATACATCATCACAACTATCGAGGTCGACCACGAAGGCATGTCCACTTATACATGTACTTAGTGAGTGGAACACATCAGGAGGGCTGACACCTAGGAATAAGGTATCCATAGGTCATTCACATATACATTCATGTGTCCAGGTGTGGACACCCATCAACACCTGATCTGCCAACACAATTCCCAAAACACCCACATTGATGCCAGCACACGTCTGGCCTTGACCTACATGCACGCCTATTACATACCACATAAGTGCACGTAAATGGAGTACAACTTATGGGGCTACACGCTGGAGGACAGTTACACATACAGTCCTACATGTACATTACATTACAGGGATCCACCAATTTGTGTGGATAACTGGTGCATCACTGTGTTGTGAGAATTACGGTATGACCCAGTGCCAATATACTGACACTGGTGCACTTCCAAGTCACATGTGGGGCTACACGTGGCTAGTAATCACCATGTTCACACGCTGCTGCCTATTGTCCAGCACAAGACTCCCAAGATATGATTCTCTGCCTGTGAATGGGCAAACTTTGCACAGGACACTGTTTCACCAGACATCTGATCATGTGCCAGCTCATCATATCTTGCAATGAGTGCAACACACAAGAGTCACTCACATAACAGCCGCAATCACTACACAAGACAGACATTATCACACTTACTGGATACGTCTGGGTCCTGAGGCCTTGCCACTTCTCCAATGGTGTAGGGGGCAGGTCCACCTGTAAGACATGGATGGAAATATATGCTCAATGTGATATCAGTGTACATACGAGTGGACAACATATCACAATGTGTAAAATTTTACATGAATGAGCTATTGATTCTGCATGAAGACAGTACAACAGACATACCAGTACAAACTCACATTGACACTGATACTCCGGTGAGTGAGAGACACACATTTGCACACATGCACTGGACCTAAAATCATGTGGTGCTAAACCCTACAAAATCCATATGTGCCTAATCCGTTTAAGATAGTACTACATGGCATGATTTGTATTTAAGTGAAGATTTCCAAGGCACTTCCCCGGTGCACTACAATACAAGTGACTCAGGTATTGTGGCTTGTGCATCAAGGGATACTGAGTTAGTGTGTGATGGACATGTGGCTCAATTTTCAGTCTGCAATTATCATGCATTCAGTGGTTCATGACAGATGTGGCACAGTTATATGTTGGTACCAAATGGCCCATTGACAGTGTCCCCTAAGCCGCGTATGCTCTCTTTGCCAACATAATGGCATGGATCATGTGTGTGTAAGGATGACAATGTAGTGCTAAACATGGATTGCCCATTTTGATGTCAGGATCTAGTGAAATATGGTATACTGAAAATGTATTACCTGATCATCATTGACTGAATGCATGGGCACAGGTGTTGCCATGGCACCTGAAATGTGTGACTAAGGGCCACATGTACGAAGATCAGGTTTTTTGAGTCGCAAATTGCGAGACTTAGCGACTAGTCGGAAAATCTGATGTACAACACTGCCAATGACATTGTTTGCAATTCACAATGGGGTAGCAAATGACCTACTCGTGAACATTAATGAGGTAGGTCTAAATTTGCAAACCCATTAGGAATGGTGTCACTTACAGGGTTGGTGGCCTGCTGGGGTCAGCAGACCACCATGTCAGTGACTGCTTTTAAATAAAGCAGTATTTTTTTTTTTTAATGCAGCCTGTTTCCATTAAGGTTAAACAGAATTCATGCCAAAAACAAAAATTATAACTTTTATTTTTGCATACATTCACAAAGGGGAAGTGGTCCTATGGGGCTCCTTCTGATTTTGCGAATGGGTTAGCACCAGCTTGAAACTGGTGGTAACTGCAATTGTTTTGTGACGGCTTTCGCGGTCACAAAACAATCATACATCGGACTGCGACTCGCAAATATGAAGGGGACTCCCCTTCCTAAATGCGACTCGCAAACCCTGTTTTGTGATTTGGTAATGTGATTGCGGAATGGCAAAATTGGGTTTGTGCTTTGGAAAAAGCATTTTTTCTCATAGAAAACGGCCCAATTCTGCAAAATGGGCAGTTTGCAACAGTAAGAAAGAGCTTCATACATGTGGCCCTAAGTGATAGTCGTACATGACTCAACAAACCTCTGACCTGCATTGTTAACATGTATAGACATGTGGACTCCATCTCAGTACTGGGACACTAATACTTTGTTCTGGTTGCATTCAACCTGGCCACAAACATTGCATGCAGCACGCCAACACATCTTCTACTGTCACTCAGGAGCATTCTACTGTACACATTTGTCAATGTGATACTCACCAACAGGGCCACCGATCACCAAACCCAGGTGGTCCAGCAAAGCCTGCTCTCTGGCCACCAGGGCAGCCCAGCGATGCTTTAGCTGGTGCTCATTCTGGCTGGGATGGTACACCCTCTTCAGGTGGTGGAGCACCTTGCCCCACCGCAGCCGCCTCACCTCTGTGTGATACCCCTGTATCACCCATCCACCCATCTCGAGCATCATGGGTAGGAAGTGGCACACCAGCCACACAAAGTCCCCAAGCTCTTCCTCCCCCATCCGTGTCAGCCTTGCCCTTCCTGACATGTCCCTCAACCACCAATTCAAGCAGTGAATATAAAAAAAAAAAAAAAGAAACGAGAATAAAGGAAACTTACTGCCCACGTTTAAGAACCCCAACTAACTCAACTAATCTAACACCAAAACAGACACCCGACAGTACAAATACAATATGAAAGACAATAAACTGCACAAAATCACATACACTGGTACAAGTAACAAGCAGATTTCACAACAGACACTTGTGGCAGAGAGATACCACAAGATACAATATTCGCAATCAACACACCAGCAACACTGAGACACTGCCACACAGTCATCAAATGCACAGACTGTAAAGTGAAAGTGAAAGTACACCCACTCTACCATACCTATAAACAGGAGTTCCTATTACATCACTTCCTGTCCCCTTGAGGCACGTTTTAGGTCATGGGTGTATTTTTTTGACGCATATGATGTTTGTGTGAATATTTTTGACGCGTCACCTACATGTGTGGCAGTATACAACTCATTACCTGTATACTTCAATTTCAATGGATATCCTCATGAGTGGGGTGTGCAGGTGGAATTCAAGCTGAGGGCCCATGTATGGTTAGTTTGCATTTGTGGGTGTTTTTAACACATGTGCATCAACATTTTTGACTCTATCTGTGATTGCATGATTTTCTAATATTTAACATGGATGCACCCTGTATCAACATGAAGATAGGAGGGTATGGTCTGCAGTGCGTAATATAGTGTATGGCCACATGCAGTAGAGCATGCTACTTTGTCATTTGGGTGTGAATGGTCTATAACAACAATGTGTGTTTTCCTGAAGGAATGGCATGCAATACTTTGGACGTCATGCCAATGTATGAATGTGTGCCAAATGTGTATCTACATTTAATGGCAATCAGAGATCTACAACAGTCATTGTATGTGTTTTTAACATGTGTTGACTCGTGATGTGTGTAGTTGTTTGACTTAGAGGACATTACATTTCAGACGACAAACAAATCTCAGGTATCATTGAGGATGGTTGATGAGTGCTATGTAGGATATGTTACCCCTAATATGTCATTAATTGTTGGTTATGAACTCATGGTGACTTGTATGTGGAATACACAAATGTCTGACATGTGTACATGTTTGGTACGTACTGTGTTTGGGACACTGTGCCTAAATTCCTCCCATAAAATGTTTGGTACACGTCACTTTGACTCATTACAATTAGCTATGTTACTTGTGTTGCTGTGGTGGACCTGCTGCCCTGGGTGCTTGTGTTCCCATATTTTCAGATGTGCATTCCACAGAAGTGTCCAGTCCAAGTGTGTGGCCATGTGTACCCTGTGTCAGGATTGGGCTCCATGGCAGTGGCAGGACTGATTTCCAGGGATGGACTGCACAGGTCATGTGTTATGATCATTGCTTATCATACCTGGGACAATCATGCTATCCATTGTCACAAATGATGCCCCCCCTTGTCACACAAGCTCCTTGCAGACATTGCAAGTGTCACACTCAGTAATGTCTGGGGTCTGTTCATACATTCCTGTACTGCTGAGATTTCACATCCACTGCCTCACATATGGGGCCCTTGTTTAGCTTATGATTGAAGATGTCATAGTTGTGTGTCATGTGCGACAGTTCACCATGTTGGCAACATGGATGTGACTCATATCTTGTAGTCCATTGATTGTGTCCTTCATATGTGACATTCAAGAGATGAGTATTTTTTATATGGGTGTGATGTTTGCTGTACAATCATACACATCACATGTGATGTTGCATCAGCAGTAGTCAGATTTGTCTTTGTAACATGCTCCCTGAGGTACATGTGATGGAGAATGAAGACACCAGAGCAGGATTGTGTGCTCAAGTAAGGTGTTTATTTACATATATTAACAAGGTGTGTAAGTGAAAAAGTTGTATACAAGGTGCTGTCTGCGGCGATTTCCTGTAGCTGTGTTCTGCTGTTCCTCCTCATTTTCCCTGCCACCATCCTCCTCCTCCTTCTCCTCAGGCAGTTCTTGGTCCGGTTCATATAATGGGATATTTATCCCCACACAAATGTTGTGCAGGATAGCACAGGTCAGTATTATTTTACACACAATGTGTGGGGCATATAGGAGGCTGCCTCCTGTGATGTCCAGGCACCTGAATCTGGACTTCAGCATGCCAAAAGTCCTTTCCACAATGGTGCGTGTCCTCCGGTGTGCCTCATTACAGGCATGCTCTGCTGCTGTGCTTGGATTGGGGAATGGGGTCATGATCCATGGCTGGATCCCATAACCCTGATCCGCTTTAAAAGATAGTAGGAGTAAGTATTTTGTTAGTGCTTGCACAGGAATGTCATGTAGCATGGCAGTTGATATCTTGAATTGTCTCTGACTCATATGTGTTTGTGGTATCATGTGAGTTCCTGGGCTTCTGTGAGGTCTTCTCTGCACTGGGTTGTTTGACATGACAACTTGTGTTTGGCTCATTGACCAGGGATCTATGATTTGGTTTCCGAATTATTGGTCAGTATGTATGAGTTGTGTAGTGCCCCACATGTTTCAGTGTGCTTTCACTGGAGGGGACATGATACATCCACACACACAATGGATTCAGATGTGGTGGTAACTTGGTTGCAATACATGGCCTGAACATCCCATCCATTTAGATATATGTCATTGCAGAAGAAATGCGACACTGAGGCTCTTTGACTTGGGTAGGTGACAATGCACAACACATCTCCATAAGTTGGCACCACTGAGCTGTTCAGTATTGACAATGCACAATTGTCCCATGTGTGACTTGTTTCTAGGCACGTCTTCGTTGTTCCCTCTGCCAGTAGCTCATGTGCAACCATGCACCTACGCTAACAAATTCGCTCCAGGGTAACCTGGCTAACAGCCCTGGGCAGGTGGATGTATCTGTGCAGGGAGGGTCCTCTCCCTGTACATATGCTATTTTGATGGACAATTCAATCGGCTCTTTCAGTGTGTGCAGCAGTGTGCAGTTTGCATTGGTGGCACATCAATAGGTTTTCATAACACAGTCCACTTCCTTATTGCTACCTGGAAACGGCACCCCAGGAGTGGGGTATGATGTTGGGACTGCCCCATTATTTCTGTGTCCCCTACACATGAGTCTGCATCATCATGTGATGTGTCTCATGGTGTTAGACCTGCTGGAACACACATTGCACACCCCTTACATGCTACATGCTGCTTGGGAGGGTGGCCGATTGACCATGTGGCCTAATGTAATTGTAAATGGTTCAACTTCTAAGTTGTCCTTACAGTACAGGCCATGTCATTGTCACTGTGGGCTTTGACATTGGTCCCTTGGTGCTCTAGAGTGGCAGCTAATGTTTGTGGCTGCCTTCATTTGTCCAGAGGTGTGTATCCTATTTTGTCAGGGTGTACAACATAACTGCCAGTGTCACGCCTCAATGTCACCCTGACCACGTGTCAATGTAGTGGTGTATGTCTTGTGTATCGTACAGGGTTGGTGTGCTGTGTGTATATTGCTAGGTTTATTGACTTACCGACAAGAAGGCCATTGCCATATTGTCCATCCTGGAAGTGCTGATTGATCCTGCTGTGCTGGAATATGAATGAGTCATGGACACTCCCAGGATACTTGGCCAAGGTGTTTGTGAACAATCCCTGGTGGTCAACTATGGCATGCACATTGAGAGAATGCGTGTGCTTTCTGTTCCTGAATAGGTGCTCTGTTGCTGCAGGTGGTATGATTCGGACATGGGTGCAGTCAATTGCACCGAGCACATGCAGGAAGCCATGGATTTGATAAAACCCCTGTTTTATCTCCTGCTGCTTCTGCTGGGTGTTGGGGAAGCAGATGTGGTGGGGTTTAAGGGGGATTATGTCATCTAACACCTTCAGCAGGAAAGCCAAGAATGAGGGCTGTGATGCCCCAGTGGCCAGGGCACCCGTTGTCTGGAAGGAGCCCCTTGCCAACATATGCAGGACAGCTAGCAGCTTGGTCACCGGTGGTATGTTGTGTGGTGTCTGCTGGCTAGCTGTTAGCTGTGGCTCAATATGGCACAGCAGCTGCTGTATGGCTTCCCAGTTGAGTCAATACCTCCGAATGATGTCCTGTTCCCTGAGGCCATAGAGGCTTGTCCTGTTTCTGAAAAGTCTCTCCTGCCTTCTGCGTTGCCTTTGTGGCCGCGTTGCGGTGGTGGTGGCTGCCGCCGTTGGTCCTGTGGTTGGCTTTGTCTTGCAAGCTGCACCACTAGCACCTCAATGTTGTCCTGTTGGTCTGTAATGTTGCTTGTGTGCAGTTTCCTTAAGTAGTTGTGTGTTTGCCTCATTTTAACGCCTACCCTGACCCAGATGTTAAAATTGGACGCAATTCGGGGTTAGCGTAATTTTTTGTGTCCGTCTTCCACCTGTGTGTCATTTTTCCCCTGTTGGATAAATATGGTGCTAGGGTGTTTGAGTAATTTTTTGGACGGGAAAGCCTTCCTTGCATCTCATTGACACAAGGTGGTTTCACGCATCCTTAAAATGACGTTAACTCCATATTTTTGACACTAGAAGTATCTAGCATCAAAATATAAATATGGAGTTAAGTTTGCACTGGATTTGAGTAAAAAAAATGATGCAAATCCGGCGCAAACAAAGTATAAATATGCCATTTAGGGGGTCATTCCGAACCCGGCGGGTGGCGGGCACCGCCCGCCGGGCGGAGACCGCCAGAAGACCGCACCGCGGTCAAATGACCGCGGCGGTCACTCTGACTTTCCCGCTGGGCGGGCGGGCGACTGCCAAAAGGCCGCCCGCCCAGCGGGAAAGCCCCAGCAACGATGAAGCCGGCTCCGAATGGAGCCGGCGGAGTTGCTGGTGTGCGACGGGTGCAGTGGCACCCGTCGCGATTTTCAGTGTCTGTTAGGCAGACACTGAAAATCCTTATGGGGCCGTGTTAGGGGGCCCCTGCACTGCCCATGCCACAGGGGCCCTCAGGGGCCCCATGACACCCGTTCCCGCCATCCTGTTCCTGGCGGTTTTTACCGCCAGGACCAGGATGGCGGGAAGGAGGTCGGAATCCCCATGCGGTGCTGCGAGCAGCGCCGCCATGGAGGATTCTTTGGGGCAGGGGTAAACCGGCGGGAAACCGCTGGTTGCCCTTTTCTGACCGCGGCTTTACCGCCGCGGTCAGAATTGCCCATGAAGCACCGCCAGCCTGTTGGCGGTGCTTCCGCGGCTCTCTGCCCTGGCGGTTTTCAACCGCCAGGGTCAGAATGACCGCCTTAATGTCTTGACTTTCTATACCCAATTTCTCTTTGCATATTGTTCTGTCTGCACTACCCTTTCATGAAAGCATATTCTGTGCTTTTACTCCTTTTAAATCCTTCCTGGAGCTGCAAATTATAATTGACTTCACAAAGTGTTATCAGACATGAAAAATATGGATATGTTGTGCCTCCACTATAAATATCTGCATTCTTTTTTAATTCTTTAATTTTTTTTTTACACATTTAACATCTCACATCACAGAAGACAACAAACTTAAACATGATCATGGGGAAATAATGTCTCAAAGAAGATGTCAGGAGACAATGAGCGATTCATTTGAGTATGGCCAGTTTACATCCACTAATCCCTCAGAGTACCTTAAAATTAAAACTTGGGGAGAGGGAAGCGACAAGTCATGCCAATCTTCTGCCCCAGTACATCAGAAATGATGTCAACCAGTCATGTGCACACCCAGTTCCAACTGACAGTCATACAATGTTCAATGTGGACGTTTGTCCAGTAGGAAATGCAATTTTTTAGTTAGTGACTGCAAAACCTCAAACTCTTCTTCCAGTCTGTCATCTTGTCAAACCATTTTCATTCAAATCTTCTCCATTGCACACCACTGCCAGATTCCTTTCCTCCAACTAGTGACCATGGGGGATTGAGTACTCAGCCAGTGGACACCTATCCATCTTTGTGCCAGCAGAAGCGGGAATTGTCTACTCTCCATCAATCCATTTTGTTTTGGATTTACTCACAACCACATCCATAAGCCAAACCTTCAGGTCTGTTATTTACCTCAATGCGGAACTCACCTGGTAGTAATCAGCATTATGCATTCAGTATGTATGCACTAGCGGGCAATCCCACGACAGGTGGAAATGTGTGGCTGAAAACGTATTACAATTAGAGCACTCCTGAGGTTTTGCAGGATACATTTAATGCAGTATTGATGGAGTGACATATGTTTGGTGAAAAAAAAATTAAACTGTGTTAATCGAAATCTAGTATAACTAGTGATTGTCCAATTGCTAGTCAGTGAACACTTGATCACAGTCTGCCTCCCATTTACCTTGTGAGTTAACCCCATTGGCCAATGGACGACACACGCATACCCTCCTTGGTGCAGGACACGGTCTGTGGATGACACCATGGAGGGGTATTAAAAATCCTCTGGCGCTTTGCACTGGAGGATTTAATTGTTTTTCCCCCCCTGATAGACACCGAAGAGCTTCCATGTCTCCCCCCCATTTGTGATGTGAGTGCCTGACATCACAGTTTCCCCACTGGAGCACCGGAGCGGATGAGGTGAGTGTAGTCTCCCTTCTCTGGTGGGGAAAAAAGGCCAATACAGCCTCCCCAGATGTTAAGGAGGAATCGGTGGAGAGTCTCCCCTTTCCATCAATGCCTTCCTGGCACCGTTTCCTGTCCATGGATCAAAGCCAGGAAATGGCCCTAGGCACCTGGGAGCTTGTTTGGGGGGTTGGCCCCTGTGTAAGTGGGCTGCCCCCTGTGGGGGCATTATGTAGTTAAAAAAAACTGTATTTTCCCTGGGATGGCATGGCCCCCCTCTCCGTGTGAATAAAAATAACTTTAAAAGAAAAATCTAAATGTCGGGGTCTGACACTGGCTGACACCCCATGGGGGGTCATTTTATTTTAAAAGAAGAATGGTTTCGCTTGGGGGGTGATCGGGCCCGCAGGGGATATTTAAAAGAATATAAAAAAATTAAAATGTTGGTGTTGGCCCTCCTGACATGGGCCAACCCCCTATGGGGGCATACATTTTTTTAATACATGTGTGCTTTGCCTTGTGGTCGTTATCGGTCCCAGGGAAAGCAAGGTGGTCCTCCGGCTACCCTGGAGGCCACCACCTCCCCGTGGCTCATATGTTTTTGAATGCGGGGGTTGTGGCTCCTATGCTGCCCTGAGGACCACCACCTCCCCAGGGCTTTATTGTAATATGCAGGAGTGGGCCTCCTCGTCCCCTCCCACTCCCCTGGGACCACCATGTCTAGGGTGATCTTGTTATTAATGCATGGGGGCCCTGTGCTCAGCCGCTGCCCCGGGGACTACCACCTCCCTGAGGCGATCTTGTAGTAAATGCAGGGGGCCCTGTGGGCCCCCCACTGCCCCGGGGACCACCACCCCCTGGGTCAAGACTGCAGTTGGAATGGGGCATGTGGCCTCCCAGGCCCCACGGACCACCAGCTACTGGGGCAATCTTTTCATTAATGCGTGGGACACTCTTCCTCCCCCCGCTGCTCTAGGAGCCCCCAGGGCAAATGTTTTAAAAAATGAAGGTGGTCCATTTCAGAACCCATGCCCTGGGGACCACATACCCAGGGCCCCACTTGAGGAGCCTCTGATGGCCCTGGGGACTGCCACCCCCCAGGGCCGGCTCTTGCCACCCCCGGGACATAGCTGTTTGCTGTAGCTTGGCTGCAGTTCTGCAGCTGCAGCCAAGCCACAGCAAACACTTTGGGTTTTGACAGCGGGACCTTTAAAGCAGGTCCCGCTATCAAAATCCAAAGTTTCATCTCTGTCCTCTGCACGCGTGCAGGGGACAGAGATGAAATGCTTCAGAAAGCAGGGAGCTGCGGGCAAAGTAGTTATAACTAGCTATAGGTAGCTATTACTACTGAATTTATACGGTTTTGTACCAGTAAATTCAGAACCTAACTATAACGTCCAAGTAACCTTTGTTTTTTTCAGTGAATATATATATATATATATATATATAAAACAAAGGAGAACTCTGGGAAGTTCCCAATTTAGGTGGAGAGCTGCTCTAGTAAGGAGCACTCTGCAACACCAGCGACACTCTAGATTTGCTCACCTCAAATGTCTGCTTATCTAGCAAAGTTTTTAAGCATAGGATCAGCACAGTGCTATCCTCACCGAGCTAGATAGTGACAAAGTCTTTTGCCATTTGTACAGCAAAATCTTTAAGCATAGGATTGACATAGTGTCTCAACTTGATTTTCGTATTTGTCAAGAAAGGTATTCATGTTTTTTTTTTAATTTTTCTTTGTCCTCCTCTTGGTCTGACAATGCTATTTGTTCTTCTAGTTCTTTGATGTTTAACCTTAATAGTTCAATGTCACGTTCAGCATATTTGATTAAAATTTCCATCATTCGTTTCAAGCATTCCATAGTGTTCAAGCCCCATTCTTCCAGCATCTCCGGACTTATGTCAGAGTGATTAGGTAAGATGAAAATCCTTAATCCTCTCTGGACTCTTCCTACTTGTATGTATTTTTTCAATGTCATTATTTCCCAACTTTTAGAAATTTATTTTTTCATAAGACGTTCCAATTGTAAAAACATGTGTTTTACATTATTTGTCGGAGTCATTCCCACGTTTGTCGCAGATTGCCCCTGATTTTGAGAATTGCTGGAGATGTCAAAAGTTAATTCAGCTCTTTGAATCCGTTTAGCTAATCTCTCTTCCATTGTGCTCATAAAATTAATGTTGCTTTATTTAGTCAGAATAGTAGTATTGGTTGTAACAGGTATGGAGTTGTAATTAAGATGGTGGGATTGTTTATCTGTTAACAGTTTATGTGGGTCGACAGATCCTGTGTGGTTTAGTAAGATTCTTCTTTCTTACCCTTAATTACCACTACTGGAGAGTGAGTCCATTTATTGTGCCATCAGGCTAGGTGGTCTTTTATGTCGATTTAGAAGCCAATATTACTGTCAGGAGTAACCGAGTGCTGTGATGAAAAATGCCGGGGAAAATATGCTGAATTTGGGATAAGCCACTATAATGCTCGTATAGTCCTTTGTAGTTTATATTTTGTGCTTTTCTTGTTATTGCCAGAATGCCTTCAAAAGCACTGATGCTTCTATGTGCTTCTCATTGCGATTATCAGTACTTATTATCGTTTTGGTTAAGTACGTGTTTCTTTTGCTTTGTTTAGCCACTACTAATGTCGGCGTTCTTGCTCTGTTAGGTGTACCAATCCAGAGGGTGTGCCACGTTTACAACAGCACACATTCGATATTTAATAAGGAGCCTACACTGTCAAGCTCTGTTTTTGGAAGAGGTTGGATATTTTAGTGAGCATGCGTTACTCATTTGGCGGTTATAATCAGCACAGTAATTTATTTTTATTAAATACTGGCGCGTGTGAGGTGTGACACGTATTTTCTGTTTGTTCAGAAACCAAGGTTTGAAGGGAAGACAGTGTTTGACTATATATTGCGGCTCTCACTTTGCCAAGCTATGCAAGCTTCAATTCCAAGGTTCAAAAGTTCAAGCCCTCAAACAGCAATCATTTTCATCCGCGTTTCGTGTTTCTCCAAAACCTCAGTTACGGCAGTAATCATCTTCCGAAAAGCAAAACAGAGTCACGGTGTTTGACACACACAGAAATGGTTAAGCAAACTTAAATTGTGCTGTTTGCACAAGATGTGGCATAAATTTAAATTACATTGTAATCATATACAGCTTCGTCGTGCTTATTGTGTGCATCCAGCAGCAATGTACTTATTTTCGCGCCCCCAATGAACGCGCTATTTTACTGAAATAATATTTGTCAAAGGGAGTAAGAGTGAAACAGCAGAAGCACCCCGAGTTTCCATAAATACCTCTTGTTTCATAGAATTCTCCACGCAACTCGGCTGGTCCTGGGCTCCAAATCTAAAAAGCTCGTCTCTCCGGCGCTGCCTCCATTAAAGTCAATTAAGCTCAAACAGATCCACAAAAGGAAGCTCGTCGGTGCCGGCATCCGGGAAGGACCGATTCCCGTAAATCATTATACCAGTTTAACACTTAGGTTAAAAATGCCGCACTAACAGGATTGTGATGAATCCACTTTTATTTTCAATAACGAAACATCCCACCACCTAACACCTACGCGTTTCGACCTTCACGGTCTTGGTCACGGTAATTTGTTACTCCAAAACATGTGCCATTTATACTGTTCCACTAAGTTATGCCTTTATGTGGCATTCTGGGATCTGTAGTTGTATATAACATATCTAGTGCCATAGCATATTACCGATAAAGTAAACTTATCATAAAAGTGTTACTAATACAACTAAAAGAAGACAAGTGAATAAATACATACCCAGAATATTCAAAACAAATATGTGATAATACAGTGTAATGAAATAAGCAATTCATTACTACTCCTCCATGCATGTTGCATTGTATTCAAGATATTTTTATCATGATTTCTGTAACTCATAATAGATAGACAACAGCCACACTATAACGTTCCAATCGCTACGGGGATGCTATTCCCCTTATTATTAAGTTCCTGGTCGTCTATCTATGACTTTCTGTGAGTACAATTGGCTGTAGTTACTATTACAATATCACAGGTGGCTGTATAACTCCTCATCGTAGTTAATTCCATGGGGCATCTTGGTTTTTAATTTAATGATATATTTAGACTCCAAGCGTCTTAGTTTTTGTACCCTGTCACCCCCTCGTTCATGTTTATATACAGCTTCTATACCATAATATTTCATGGTCATCCAATTCAGATCTGGATGAGTTTTGAGATGTTTCATTATGGCATAAGACATATCTTCATTTTGTACTGCCCTTATATGTTCTAAGATGCGCTTTTTTAAAGGGCTTGTGGTACTGCCCACATATTTAAGACCACAGCGACATTCTAAAACATACACCACAAAAGAAGTCTTGCATGTGATTTTTTCTTTGATCACCAGATTTTTTCCTCTTAAATCTGTTACAAACTTTTTGTCACAGCCAATTTTGCATGCTTTAAATTTTTTGCAACAGAAGAAACCCTTATTGCCCCCTGTTAGCCAACCAACAGTTGTAGGTGTCTCAAAATGACTTTTAACTAACATATTCTGTAAAGATGGTACTTTCCGATATGTGATAGAAGGACACGTTCCGACCCGGTGTCCTATGTCACTATCTTTTTGAATTAAGTGCCAATGTCTTCTCAATACTTTGACAATTTGATGATGTTCTTTGCTATAGTCTAGAATGAGTCTAATCTCATCTTCATTCTGTTCCGAGTGTGCTGGCACATTGCTTCTTTTGGCCAGCACCTGATTCCGGGTTTTTTCTTTTGCCTTTGATTCCCCTAATTTAACAGATTTGAATGTGTATCCCCTATTGATGAACCTCTGTCGGGTTTCACTAAATTTTTCGTTCATATCTTGTTCATCTGAACAGTTTCTTCTTATACGGATACATTCACCATAAGGGATACTTCTAATTAAAGATGTAGGGTGGAAACTAGTACCATGTAAGATACTATTGGTTGCAGTGGGTTTTCTATATAATGTGGTCTGTAATGTTCCTGCTACAATATGTACTTGTACATCTAGGAATTCGATCCGGGTGTCGCTAAGTATATATGTAAACTGTAACCCTACGTCATTGTGGTTCAATATATGAAAGAATTCCTCTAAATCTTTTGTCGTTCCCTGCCAGATCAAGAACAAATCATCTATGTAGCGAAGCCACATGATCACCTTGTCTAAGTATCTATCATTCTCTTGAGCCCAAGCTACACACTTCTCCCACCACCCCATTGTGAGATTTGCATAACTAGGGGAAAAGGTCATTCCCATCGCTGTCCCACAGATTTGTTTGTAAATTTGATGATTAAACAAGAAGATATTGTTGTTGAGACATATATCTATCATTTCTAATAGCATCTCAGAATGTTTGAGAAAGTGGATGCTTTTTTGCCACAAAAAGTATTTCACTGCATTTATCCCCACCTTATGTGAAATGGAGGTAAATAGTGACACAACGTCTATTGTTACCAACAAATAGTCAGATTGCCATCCCACGCCATCCAATGCTCTTAGAAAGTCTCCAGCATCTTGTATATATGAGTTCAGACCTTTTACCATTGGGGTCAAAAAGTGATCTATATAATTTGAGATACCTTCTTATAGTGACCCACAGCTTGATGAGAAAGCATACATGACAAATAACTATCCAACTATGCCAACAATCTATTTCCTACCCAAAATCCATAAAACCTTAGATAAACCTCCTGGCAGGCCTATTATATCAAGCTGTGGGTCACTATATGAAGGTATCTCAAATTATATAGATCACTTTTTGGCCCCAATGGTAAAAGGTCTGAACTCATATATACAAGATGCTGGAGACTTTCTAAGAGCATTGGATGGCGTAGGATGGCTAATCTGACTATTTGTTGGTAACAATAGACGTTGTGTCACTATATACCTCCATTTCACATAAGGTGGGGATAAATGCAGTGAAATACTTTTTGTGGCAAAAAAGCATCCACTTTCTCAAACATTCTGAGATGACGTAGGGTTACAGTTTACATATAAACTTAGCGACACCCGGATCGAATTCCTAGATGTACAAGTACATATTGTAGCAGGAACATTACAGACCACATTATATAGAAAACCCACCGCAACCAATAGTATCTTACATGGTACTAGTTTCCATCCTACATCTTTAATTAGAAGTATCCCTTATGGGGAATTTATCCGTATAAGAAGAAACTGTTCAGATGAGCAAGATATGAACGAAAAATTTAGTGAAACCCGACAGAGGTTTATCAATAGGGGATACACATTCAAATCTGTTAAATTAGGGGAATCAAAGGCAAAAGAAAAAACCTGGAATCAGGTGCTGGCCAAAAGAAGCAATGTGCCAGCACACTCGGAACAGAATGAAGATGAGATTAGACTCATTCTAGACTATAGCAAAGAACATCATCAAATTGTCAAAGTATTGAGAAGACATTGGCACTTAATTCAAAAAGATAGTGACATAGGACACTGGGTCGGAACGTGTCCTTCTATCGCATATCAGAAAGTACCATCTTTACAGAATATGTTAGTTAAAAGTCATTTTGAGACACCTACAACTGCTGGTTGGCTAACAGGGGGCAATAAGGGTTTCTTCTGTTGCAAAAAATGTAAAGCATGCACAATTGGCTGTGACAAAAAGTTTGTAACAGATTTAAGAGGAAAAAATCTAGTGATCAAAGAAAAAATCACATGCGAGACTTCTTTTGTGGTGTATGTTTTAGAATGTCGCTGTGGTCTTAAATATGTGGGCAGTACCACATGCCCTTTAAAAAAGCGCATCTTAGAACATATAAGGGCAGTACAAAATGAAGATATGTCTTATGCCATAACGAAACATCTCAAAACTCATCCAGATCTGAATTGGATGACCATGAAATATTATGGTATAGCAGCTGTATATAAACATGAACGAGGGGGTGACAGGGTACAAAAACTAAGACGCTTGGAGTCTAAATATATCATTAAATTAAAAACCAAGATGCCCCATGGAATTAACTACGATGAGGAGTTATACAGCCACCTGTGATATTGTAATAGTAACTACAGCCAATTGTACTCATAGAAAGTCATAGATAGACGACCAGGAACTTAATAATAAGGGGAATAGCATCCCCGTAGCGATTGGAACGTTATAGTGTGGCTGTTGTCTATCTATTATGAGTTACAGAAATCATGATAAAAATATCTTGAATACAATGTAACATGCATGGAGGAGTAGTAATTAATTGCTTATTTCATTTACACTGTATTATCACATATTTGTTTTGAATATTCTGGGTATGTATTTATTCACTTGTCTTCTTTTAGTTGTATTAGTAACACTTTTATGATAAGTTTACTTTATCAGTAATATGCTATGGCACTAGATATGTTATATACAACTACAGATCCCAGAATGCCACATAAAGGCATAGCTTAGTGGAACAGTATAAATGGCACATGTTTTAGAGTAACAAATTACCGTGACCAAGACCGTGAAGGTCGAAACGCGTAGGTGTTAGGTGGTGGGATGTTTCGTTATTGAAAATAAAAGTGGATTCATCACAATCCTGTGAGTGCGGCATTTTTAACCTAAGTGTTAAACTGGTATAATGATTTACAGGAATAGGTCCTTCCCGGATGCCGGCACCGACGAGTAGAGCGCGCTTCCTTTTGTGGATCTGTTTGAGCTTAATATATATATATATATATATATAGACAGAGAAATTGCTCTATATATAGAAAGATATGTGTATCACTTTTTTACATGTGTTGTTTTCCGGGTGCCACGATCGGCCCCCAGGAATGCCACAAATATACATATATGAATGTATGTATATATATATATATATATATACATATTCCCTCTCTCTATATATATAAAGGGATCACGCTTTTGCATAGTGGCAGTTTTGACATCATAAAGAAGCGCAGATGGTTTATATGCCTGCTCCAAAGGATAGATATGTATTTAGCTATGTGTATTAGTGAAGCCAGACGTTACCTGTGCTTTAAAAAAATTAAAATGTATGTGCGAGGGGGGCTATGGAGAGATGAGGGGCATTTTTGCTGGGTGGTAGTGAGGGAATTTGAAGAGGAGGTCATGTGAAGGGGAGCATCAAAAATTACTGTCGCAGTGGATGCCACCAGTGCTAAAGGGTTTGATGATGGGTATGTGGTAAGGTGAAGTAATAGTGTGTCTTTTTTTTTTCAATGTCTTCAGAGAATCTGCTGATTCAGAGAAGAAGCAAAGGTAACGTGACTGACATTTAATGTTGCACACATCACACCCACCCACAAGCAATTTTATGAGACTATCTACCTTCCATGTAGGCTAGTGCTTTAGAGGGACAGTTTAGCCAGCAGCAGAAATGGCATCTCTTTGGATGACTGCTGCTGAAGCCATAACTCAAGTTATGGCAGACAACTCTGAGTTAAGATCAGAGACTGAGACAGCAGATACTGAGACAGCATCTGAGGGAGAATGGGGCAGAATCTGAGAGTGATTTTTAAGTTGGCGGAGTCCCATTGACCATACCTCTTACAGTGACTCTGAGGGAGATGATGACAGTTGTGCTGTCCCTTCGCAAGCACAGTCTTTGCAGCAGGAAAACAGTGGGTTAGCCCAACCCAGAGAGCAGGTGCGTGCGGAGGTAAGCACAGAGAGAGTGCTCTCTTGGCAGCCCCCGATTTAGTTCAGCTCTAAATTCCACCTTTTACTGGTGACGCTGGATGTAAATTCCGCATGGGCAACTTTTTGCCTGTCGACTAAGTCCCTCACTTTTTGGATGTTGACTTCCTTCAGCGAATTGTGCAGCAAACAAATGTGTGTGCAGAACAATTTCTGAGGGACCATGGAGCCACTCTAGGTCCCTGCTGTAGGGCATGCAAGTGGTCTCCCACTTCGCTGGCAGAGTTGAAGATATTTTTGGGCCTTATGCTTAAAATGGGGTTAGTGCAGAAACTCACATTGCTGTCCTACTGGCGACTCACACAGGTTGGGTAACTCCCATCTTCGCACTATACATGAGCAGAGATAATTTTTTGCTATTGCAGCGCATGCTGCATTTCAATGACAATTCTGCGGCATTGCCCCGGGGCCATCCAGACCATGACAGGCTGTTCAAAAAACGGCCTATCGTGGTAAATTTGTCCGCCAGGTTTCCAGAGATCTATACTCCTGGAAAAAATATAGCAGTCGATGAGTCCTTGATCCTGTACAAGGGGCGGCTGCTGTTCACACAATACATTGCGAGCAAAAGAGCTTGCTATGGCATCAAGTTGTACATGCTGGGTGAGAGCTCTTCTGGCTATGTGTACAGCTTGAGAGTGTATACAGGGAAGGTCTCCATCCTAAACCATGTAAGTTGCCCTCCCATGTCAGTGGTCACAGAGAAGACTGTATGAGAGCTTGTCCAGCCACTCCTTGACAAAGGTTATAACCTTTAGATGGACAATTTCTATACAGGAGTAGAGCTGTTCAGTGAACTCTGCAAAGCTTGCACTGTGGCCTGCAATACAGTTCATTGTAACCACAAAGGATTCTTTCAGGAGCTTGTTTGCAAGAAGCTCCAGAAATCCCAGAGTACTGCGTTGCATTTCAATGAACTGCTCACAGTCAATTTCTCGGATAAGCATGATGTATATGTGCTAACCATAGTTCATGATGAGAGCACTTCCCCATCACACTCTGGGGCCAGATGGCCGAAGTCCACAAGCCCACCTGTATACTTGATTACAATAAGTACATGGGAGGAGGGACAAGAACAACCAGGTTCTACAACCACACAATGCTTGTCGTAAAACTTGCACGTGGCACAAGAAACTGCTTACTCACCTGACTCAGATGGCAACATACTATGCATATATTGGTCATCATCAGACAACCACAGCATGACTCATGACTTTCCTTGACTTCCAGTTGTCTACAATTGAAAGCCTCATAGCTGTTACAGAAGCAGCAGCCTCTGCTTCAAATGTTCTGGAGGATGTGACAAGGCTGCAAGAGTGACACTTTGCCGGTCGCATTCCTTTTACACCCAAAAAGGATCATCCATGTTGTTGCTGTAAAGTGTGCTCGCAGCATGGAAAGCGGCAAGAGAACTGGTTCAGCCAGGCCTCTGTCTCCGTACTTGCTTTACGTTGTATCATACTAAAGCAAAGTTCTGGGAAATCGACAGAGGGGGAGCTGTTGTGAGGTAAAACTTTCAGTGGCTGTGCATGGATACCGAATACCCATTGGCCACTGCTTCACTAGGCAAGCAGCCACAAAATGTGACTTCATCTACTTCAGGAAATCATGGACTTTCTTACGGCCTGCTTCACACCTTTACCCAGTGTCAGAATGTGATATGTGTTCTGTTCACTCAACATGCGTTATAGCCCCCACACTGCACAAGCTAGGGAACAGAACATATGCCACATTGTCACAGAGCACCCTGTGTGGCAAAATGTTAAAGGCATGACTGGATTTTAAATTGGTTGTTAGGGAATTTATGATGTGATATGACTAATTTACTCACTTTGGGACTCGTTTTAGGCCAATGAATCTTTTGACCCTGATTGAAGACACCTTAGGACGAGATAGCTAATCAACATGTAAATCAATATGTTAATAATGTCATCAATATTTATTATAACAATACACTTCACCTTAGTCAATGACATTAATAAGACTCAGAAACCACCATGACCTTGCAGTCATGAATAACCACACCAGTTTAGGATGAGTTTAGTGATATTTATTACCCATTTGTTACAATTATACCATCAAGTTTATTAATCTCAAAACCAAGAAACGTATTAGCATAGCCACAATATGGCAACTCTGATAAGATTTCATCAAAGCAAGAATCACGAATATTAGAACATAACACGGCATAAACATAGGTTATCCCCAGCAGAGTAACATTAGCGCATCATTCAACAAAGCATAGATTCAGTCATTTGTCTATTTGCGTCAGTTTAGTGAAACCATCACCTAACCTCGAATTAGCATTGGAATGTTGGGCTTCATGCAAAACAATTTAGTAACACCAATTTGGAAAACATCTAATTATGGTCTCTGTCAAAAGAGAAGAAGTTGGTACCTAGAAAGGAAAAGCAAACAGACAATCACAATTTCATTGACATATAGTTACCCTTCAAGTATGGTCAGCATTCAGGTTCTGTCTTCATCTTCAGGACATCAGTTGATTCCCCATCAAAAGAGATTCAGCTCCGGCAAAGGGCAAAGGGGCACTTCACTCATAAGGAGGAAAAGTGTAAACGGGCAATCTAAGGGCAAGGATGGTTCTAAGTAAAATAGCAAGTCACCAAGCAAAGTGACAAAGTCTCTGGATCATAGCGAATTGCATCAGCATCTCCCCGTCTCCTACTCTCTAGTTCTAATTTACTTCCTGGTGTCAAGGGATTTTATCCCATTTTCGTTGTACATTCCCCTAGAATCTGATTGGACAAAGGGTTGCACCCCATTATCTTTAACCAATTAACATAAAATTAGCTCATCGAATTTGTCACCCCATAACAGTTCTCACGTATTTTATTGGTCCTTATGATTGACGTCTTTAGCGGGTGGAATGTCCGGTATGATTTCATAGTCTTGTGGTCCTTTGCGTATCTTCGGTCAGTGGCTCCATTGTCTGTACCGGTTTAGGCGACCTTGTACCTAACATTAATCTACACTGTTGCATTCAGCTAAAATGTTTCTACAAGCAGGATGAATTTCATGAGAACGGATCTACTACAGTTAAATTCAGCTTCTAGCTTTTGGAAAAAAACAAGAGTTCATGTCCTTTAGCAAGTCAGCACACTGCACGTTAGAAAAATACATTTAATATGAGAGTCAGGCAGCTAGGCCTCGACTCATGCTAACTAAAGCCTAATGATTTATTAGCAGGAGTTTAACATTTAACCTTTCAATATTAGTGCAAAATCACATTTTAATAAAACATTTCACAATTATTAGTCAGTTTCATTAGTCCCTGTATACATTGACGGCCACTCCCCGTGAGCACATTTCGAACGCACGTTTTAGCAAATTACATTAATACAGTTTCTATGTGGCATTATTATACATTAGTTCATAAACATTTCATGTTAATATAGATTATATAAGCTATGCTCCCTCAGTCCCTCCTCTGATGACACCTGTCATCACATGAACCTTTCCCTTTCAACCTTTCACCTTGCGCATGATGCACATTTCAACATCTTGCCCTTTGTGTGAGCTTTCCCAAATTTCATTAAACATTTTCTCCCTTTCATTTTCTTCATTTCTTTTACTTCGTTTTGTCAAATTTTTCTTAATTCTTTCATTAATTTTGCATGCTCCCCATAAACCCAATAAACAAATCATGACAATCAATAGACCCCCTAATATTTTCGTAAGTACCCCATTCCAAATATAACTAAACCAATACCCTACTCTGGCAATTCCTTTCCCAACCTTTTTCCAAACTCCAGGTTGCTTCAGCTCCTTCAAATCTGCATTATCTCTTGTTAGGTTAGTAAGCATACTTCTAATCTTTTTACTATTGTCAGGTATGAACGCACAACAATGGCGCTCATTAAGCATCTTACAGACTCCGCCGCTCTTTGCTAAAAGAATGTCTAAAGCAAGCCGGTTTTGAAGAGTCATAGCTCTTTCCGTAGCAAGTTCAGTATCCATCAGGAGTATAGCCCCTGTGAAGTTGGTGAGCATGTTATCCACAATAGTAGACAACTTTTGAATGTTTATGGAGTTTAAGATAACCCCTACTGAAGGAATTATGGCTCCAAATATGTCACCAACGACAGCAGCCGCTGTCTCTCTCTTTTGTCTAGTATGTTGTAATTCAGACATTTTAGGTATTTACTTCAAGTCATCAATCTGGTAAATCTTTGGGAAAACTATTCCCAAATAACATGTCCCATACCATCCCTTTGGAAGACGGTAATAAGCATTAAGTTCACATATATAATAGATCCCAGGGATCGCTGGATCCTGTCCATTTAACATGAATGTCCACTTACTCTAAAACAAAAACACATGCCTGCATTCACTTGTTCCCACAAATAAAGTGTCATGCTCAGATTTTGGCCTATATATACAAAGCCTACCTACATGTAATGCGTCTACAGCTAACTTGCCCTGCGTCTTTATTGCGGTGTAAGCATAATCATTTGCATATGTGCTTTTTTCTAACCCCTTTTCTAGCCTTTCTTTCAGTGCATTGCGTCTATCATCAGTGTGATCTAAGAAGCTCTTTTCTACAGGTGTTAGTAAGCAGGTTAAATTATTGTGGTGCGCATAAGCTGTCCCAAATGTTAATGTCAGCTCAAAGAAACCCCTAACTAATTTTATGCTATGCTCTTTAGCTAATTTATTTAAAAACTCAATCACAGGCACAAAAGAAAACACTGCATCTAAATTAGAGTAAAAATATTGAACATGTTCCTGGTCATAGAATCTTGTTAGCAGCAAAATACAGCTTATCCCATATGTTAAAGGCAGACTATGATAGGTGACCCCTTCTTGTACTGATGAAGTAATCTTTGTATACACATAACAATTCTTTGCATCCATTGTGTCAACATACTCATTCAGCAAGTGATAGAAGACATTAGTAGAGAGTTCCCCTTTTTGAATTAGTTCCCTCATGCAAGTATTTTGCATCCTGCTCAAACTTTTCCCAGGGTGTTAGTGTAGCAGTCTCAGATTTTGAAGCATTGTTAGTCACTTTCTTATCCAGCCATGGGAATCCCACAATCACACCTACAATTATTATTGCACACACAATACCTATGATAGCACTTGACCAACCACACACCCTACCCTTTTTGCTACCACCTCTAGTGTAGGCCATGATCTGTAAAGAATCAGATAGCAGAATAACTCAAAACAAGCAACTTGAGAACGATATAAAAGATCTTTTTTTTTTCTAATGCAAATTCTCTCTTTCTCTCTGCAAGTATTTACAGCGTTTCACTCACCCCAGGACCCTTTTTGTCAAATCAGGTTAACAACTTGTCATAATCGGTTTTCAGAGTCAATTCAGGTTATCAGTGTCACCTCCGGTAATTTTTCAGTCTCTTTTCTCAGCTTTTCAACTTTTAATTTCTCAATTTCAATTTTATCACAGTCTCTCTCTCAGATTGAATTCAGGTGCTGTAGTAATGGCCTGGTACCTCTCGATCAAAACAGAACGCTAAGAATTCTTGTTGCCATTCAGCTGTTGTTGCATATGCCCATTCAGGACCTGCGTACCTTCTATTTGCGACTCTTTTTCTTTTCAGTCTGCGTTCACTTTGTAACTCTCCTTCACTGAGATCTTCTTTTCTAGTTGTGTCAACTTATTCCTCTATTGTATCACAAGGGACGACTTTCTCTCCTGCAGCTTGTTTCTTTGGCCAGTTATCACCTTTATGCGTTTTTTTTCTGCTTGGCCTTTCAGAATGTTGAACAGCACCCTCCTCTTGTGCTATGGTGTTTTTTCTTGACGGACCTGCAAGCGGCTCAGGAGGAGTCGATGCACTTTGACCTCCTTCTGCTTCTTCCCCCTCATCTTCAGGGTCTGTTACGGGCTCAAGTTCAAACCCGAATCTGTCTGCTTCTGGGAGAACCTCCTTCTGCGCCGGTTCCCCTGTTACCTCAGCTGAGATAGGCTCACTGTCACCCCTCTGGAACTCACTTTGAGTGACTAAGCCGTCCTCAGCAGGCTCTCCTTCAGTCTCAGTTCCCCTTTGAATACTCTCCGGCCCTGAGACTTCCTTCTCTGCAGTTGTTGTTTTGGACACTTCAAGTTCCTCATCAGTTGGACACGTCACCTTCTTTGTGTGACTGGCATGTATCCAGTTTGGAAAGCCTGCACATTTCACAGCAGTGGTTGTTGTCAGTATTACTTGATACGGCCCCTTCCAACGCGGCTCCAAACACAACTTCCTCATGTGCTTCTTAACAACAACCCAGTCACCGGCTTTCAGGGTGTGACCTGGATCACTGATCAGTGGCAATGTGTTAGCCTCCACCTGGTGATAAAAAGAGCGGACCACATCAGCCAGACCTTTGCAGTAGTCCAGCACCATATCATCCGTGATATTCACAAAAGC
Organism: Pleurodeles waltl; assembly: GCF_031143425.1. Lineage (NCBI taxonomy): Eukaryota > Metazoa > Chordata > Amphibia > Caudata > Salamandridae > Pleurodeles > Pleurodeles waltl. The sequence continues at coordinate 513,816,293 of NC_090450.1, read as the reverse complement.
ATTTGCAGGCACTGCGGGCAATCTCATAGCTCGGCCCATCAAAATTTCATAGGGGGATAGTCCTGTTTTCTTATCAGGTGTGTTTCTCATTGACATCAGCACTAAAGGCAATGCATCTGGCCACTTCATATTGGTAGCTGGCACATTTTTGCCATTCTCGACTTCAAGGTACCTTTCACCTCTTCCACTAGTCCTGATGCTTCAGGGTGGTAGCTATAATGCAGCTTCTGCTCAATGTTCAATGCAGCGCACAAGAGCTTAATCACCTCATTGTCAAAGTGTCTGCCCCTATCTGATTGGGAATCCGAAACGTGGTATTAACTTCCTAAGCAACAGCTTTGCTACTGTGAGACTGTCATTCCTACGTGTAGGGTAAGCTTCAATTCAGTGACTGAAAACAGACACAATCACCAACACGTACCTCAAGCCTCCACACACAGGCATCTCAATGAAATCCATCTGCATCATGCTAAACGGACCTCCAGCTCTCCCTATGTGGCTCAAAGTCACCACAGTCCCTTTTCCTGCATTCAACTGTTGACAAATGATGCACCTGTGACAGATGACCTCTGCGGCTTGTCTGAATTTCGTATTGAACCAATCAATTTTGAATAATCTGATCATTGCGTCTCTCCCAAGATGTGCCTGACCATGGTAAAACCTTGCAAACTGTGACAAAAGACTGTTTGGCAAAACCATTTTCCCTTCCTATGAGACCCATAAGTCGTCAGACCTTTGTACACATTGCATTCTCTGCCAGGAGCATTTTTCCTCTCTGCTAGCACGGCCCTGCAGTGATCTTAGCTCATCTAATGTATCAACCACTCTTAGTGCAAAGTTCAAACATGTTTCATTTTCAGTTTCAGGTAATAATTCCCACTGATCCTTGAACAATATACAGTTCAATGCGCAAAACCTTGCGACTTGATCTGCATAGCCGTTTCCCATTGACACAAAGTCTTGTGACTTAACATGAGCATTGCATTTCACAACGGCAATTTCAAGAGGTAACTGAATCGCATGCAACAAGTCCTTAATCTTTTCGCCATTTTTCACTGGTGAACCAGAAGAGGTCATGAAACCCCTCTGTGACCACAGTTGGCCGAAATCATGTACAATTCCAAATCTGTATCTGCTGTCAGTATAGATAGTGACTCTCAGGTTTTCAGCTGTGTGGCATGCTTTGATAAGAGCAATTAATTCAGCCACTTGTGCAGAGTACACTCTTTCGAGCCAGGAAGCTTCTAAAATACCGGTGATTGTACACACGGCATAACCAGCTCTCAGTATTCCGACTGAATCTCTCAAGCACGAACCATCAACAAACATAATGTAATCATTTTCTTCTAACTGTGTATCCTTAATGTCAGGTCTGGGATTGGTGCATAGTTCTGTTACCTCAAGACAATCATGTTCTACTTCCTCGGCATTATTAATCTCAGCATTTTCAACAGGAAGTAAAGTTGCCGGGTTCAATACAGTACATCTCTTGAGAGAAACATTCGGAGACCCTAGTATAATGGTCTCATATTTCGTCAGCCTAGCATTTGTCATGTGCTGAGTCTTAGTTCGGGTTAACAGAATTTCAACTGAATGTGGAACCATTACTGTTAAGGGATGTCCCATCACTATGCCTTCACACTGTGTGAGGCTCTGACCAACTGCTGCAACTGCGCACAAACAACCTGGTAAGGCTGCTGAGACTGGGTCCAAAGTAGCTGAGCAATATGCTACTGGGCGGTTTGCACCTCCATGGACCTGTGTTAAGACAGACAAAGAACAAGCATCACGTTCATGACAAAACAGTAGAAAAGGCTTTGTGTAATGAGGCATACCTAAAGCTGGTGCCCTGCACATGCTTTCCCTCAATTCCATAAATGCCTCTATCTCTTTCTCGGACATGATTATGGTACCCGGGTCATCCTGCACTTCCTTGCCTGTCAACTTCACCAATGGTTTAGAGATAATCGAAAAGTTGGGAATCCACTGGCGACAGTAGCCCACCATTCCCAAAAACATCCTGACATCTCTCTTTGTTGTCGGGGGATTCATCTGCAGTATGGCAGTCACCCTTTCTTTGGATGTGGTCCTGGAGCCCTTTTCAATCAAGTGGCCTAATACTTCACCTCTTTCTGACAGTATTGCAGCTTCCTTGGGGACACTTTATGTCCGTTCTTTCCCAAATGGTTCAGTAAGGCAATTGTGTCATACCTGCAGTCATCTTCTGTTCTGGACGCAATCAACAAATCATCAATGTACTGCACTAGAGTTGAACTGAAAGGCAGTTCTAATGACTCCAAATCCTTCTTCAATATCTGATTGAAGATGGACGGTGACTCAGAAAAACCTTGAGGAATTCTGCACCAACTGTACACCTTATCTAGGAATTTGAAACTGAAAAGAAATTGGCTGTCCTCATGAAGAGGCACCGAAAAGAATGCTTGAGACAGGTCCACAACTGTGAACCACTCTGCATTACATGGAACCTGAAACATGATCACTGCTGGGTTTGGCACTACAGGGCAGCATTTTACCACAATCTCGATTATTTTTCTCAGGTCTTGAACAATTTGAACTTTCCCACAAGGCTTTTTCAGACCCATTATTGGTGAATTACACGGGCTGCTCAATACCTCTTTCAGAACCCTTTGTTTCACAAAGTCTGCAATTATCTGTGATACCTGGATGAGGACATCTTGTGCCATGTGGTACTGCGGTACCTGAGGAAACACTGCATTTGGCTTAACCTGTACTTTAACTGCCTCTACTCCTTTTATCAGTCCCACTTCTTCTGTCAGGTCCGACACTTTTTCTGTCACTGTTCCCTGCAGCTCAGGTGGTAAGTCAGTCACTGTAAGCATTGGGAATAAGGTTATCAAAGGGTATTCTTCATTTGTGGTCTCTGTCTCTAACTCTGAGAACTGTCCATCGTCCCCTTCATCATCACTGTTTGTCTGCACCTCAATCCCTTCATTGGAACAGGTAATCGAACACCTAGTTTTACACAGCAAGCCTCTTCCCAGTAGGGATACAGGACTAGAATCGCAAACTACAAACTTGTGCAATCACTGGAAGTTGCCAATCTCAACCTGTACTGGATCTGTAATCAGATTTGTCAGGAATTGATTTGCTACTCCTACCACCCTTATGATTCACCCCTAAAGTGGCAATTTTGGAACCTCTGCACTTCTGACTGTAGAGCGTGTAGCTCCTGTATCAACTAGGAATGAAACCTTGTGACCCATCACCTTTCCCTCCACATAGCTTCCCCTTTGATCTACTTCTAGGGATGCTGCAAGCCTGCACTCCTCACTGTCTGAACAATCATCCGACCTTTCATCATTTATTGCATCCTCACCACGCAATGGGAACTGCTGTACTGTGTTATTCTGACTCATAGTTTGACCTGTGACCTGTTGAGGAAGCATTACCTGTTGCTGTCCCATCGGAGCTAATGGTAATTGCATTTGCTGTCTAGGGGAATCTGCTGTTGTACCTGCTGCATTTGTGCTGGTTGAACACGCTGCATTTGTATTTGCTGCATGGGCTGTAACCCCTGCATCTGAACAATGTTATTCTGGAAGTTCTGATTTTGTCCTCTCATTTTTGGACCCCTTATGTTTTGGAATGTACCAACATCATTGCTTTGTTGAACAACACCATCCTGCACCATCATTGGGCATTCCCGCTTCCAATGCCCCACGCCCCTGCATGCGTGACATGGTGACACCTTTTTCATCCCCTGCACATCATTTTGAACCACAACAGTATTCAAGTCTGGACCGCGGTTCACAAAACCTCGACCTCGGCCTCTCGGCTGTGTCTGAAACATGCGATTCCCTTGCGGCTGCTGCTGTATCATCTGCTGTACTCCATTTCCCTACATCCCTGCTTGTGCTGCCTTAATTTGCATCACCATAACTTTTTCCTTCAACTTTCTCTGCTTCAACTCAATCTCATCACTACAGTATTTTGCATACTGCAACACCTCATCAATCGGCTTTGCCTGCCAACAGATCAAATGATTCTTAATCTGGTCTCAGTCCTTCAACAAACCTGAACACAAGATGATTCATGTCTTTCGGCTCTATGGTCTCAGTGCCACTGTAATGCTTGAACGCTTTCAACAATCTCTCATAATAAGCATGAATTGACTCTTTAGCCTCCTGTGAGGTTCGATCGATTTTCTGCCAATCAGTCAATTTCAGCGACACTTTCTGCTTCAAAAACTCAATCACTTTATGATAGTACTTCATCTCCTCCTCAGATGGTGCTCCAGTCACCTTATCTCTTGCCGGCTCCTGCGTCGGCCAGTCCACACCTCTCTTGCACTCAAGCCATAAGTTGGGTGGAACTATAATCTCAAACAGGGTATTCAAGTCCTCCGAGAGACATTTCGCAAGCTTCACAAACCTATCTGTCTGCTGGTACCATTCTATCGGCTTCTCCCTCAACCTGGGATAATTATTTGTAAATGACAGAATGTCTCCCCTAGACCACGGCACATGGACTAGAACCCCTCCAGCTGTTTCTCTCATTGGTAACATTTTTACTGTCCCTGTGTCCGGTGCGGTTTTAGCCTGATTTGGTTCTGGACCGTCATCTTTATCTTTATCTCTTTTCTTTGCCCATCTGCCTTCCCACTTCTCTGAGGCTCCCCAGATTTACACACTTTGCAGTATCTCTTTAAGGTGCGTTTTCATTCCGGTAGACCTCATCTGCTCGAAATCTTTTCTTTCGAAGTCTAATCTGTAGCTTCTTTTCAAATGTTTAGTACTCTCAATGTCTATGTTGTATTTATCCGCCAGGTTTGCCAACCTCTGATGCACCTTGCTCACTTCTCTAATTATTTTGGGGCACAGATACCTCAATTCTGCTTCCCTGTATGACTCTAATCTGTTCACCCCCATTGTCCCTTCCACTAGTTCCGCAGCTTCTACACCCAGTCTCACAAAATTCAGCTATTCTTCTCTTTCCGACTTATCTACGGTTACTGCAGTAGTCTGTGAAACAGGGACTTTGTCTAACCACTCATTCAACTTTGCAATGAAATGCTCCCTGACTGCATCAATGGTGTCTGTGATGTATTTGTACTCATTGTCTGTGTGGCTAGCACACTTAACCCTGCTTGTCTCATTGCCTCCAATGGAGCCTCAATCGGACTAAGGTCTAGCAAAGACATGAGTCCTTCTGCTGCTTGTTCTGTTGGTGCCATTAGTTGAGGAGTTCCTGTGAACCCTCCTCTTATTGCCTCTTGGGTCATTACTCCCTGATCACACACGCCAGGCTTACCCTGTGCATACAGCGGTACTGGTGGACCAACAGTAATTGGTAATGATATGGCAGCTGGTGTCTGACCAGGTCCCAAACCCCGTGGAGCATTAACTCCCATGGGTTGACCCATCATGGGTGCTGTAGGTACTGAGTGTGGTTTTGCAAATGGGGCGTAACCTGGAATCAGCTGTTGCTGCGGCTGGGGCAGCAATTGCGGAGTTGGCTCAATCTGCACTAGCTTTGATCTCGTGTATATCGGATCAGGCGGCACCATCAGACTGGTATTTGGTTCTAGTACTGGGACGTCTGGATAAATCCTTTGAATCTGTGGTGGAGGTTGCAACTGTATCTGCGTGTCTGGTGCAGTGGATACATTCACACCATTTTGTATCAAAACTGTATCGCTTGTCTGCATTGTACTAGAGACGCCCTTACTCCGTGCCTGATTCGCAGGACCCGTACTAGTGCTCGGAGCAGTGTCGCTTATAGCATATGGTGGCGGGCAATCATGTAACAACTGATTAACCCCTTCTGTGCCACGGACGTAGTGGTTACGTCCCGTGGCACAGTGCTGCTGTGCCGAGGACGTAACCACTACGTCCTCGGCACACAGCCCAGAGGGAGCGCTCTCGCTCCCTCTGTGTGCTTCCCCCCACCCCCCAAAGTCAGGGATGGAAGGGGAAGCCCTTCCCCTTCCACCCCCGACCCCCCCATCCCCCCATAATGACGTCAGCGCGCGATCGCGAGCTGACTTCATTATGGGATCCTCGCCGCACAGGAAGCCATTTGCTTCCTGTGCGGCGACGAGTAAAGAGGTGAGTTCCTCTTCCCGGTGGGTGGGGGGTTGGGGCTAAAGAGGCACTGGGGAAAAGGAAAGGCTTTTCCTTTACCCCGGTGTCTCTTTGAGCATTCCTGCTGCCCGATCGCATTGCGATCGGGCAGCAGGAATGCCCACTAGACACCAGGGATTTTTTTTGTTGTTGTTGTTCTTTCGTGTTTTTGTCTTCCGGGGAGCGGCCCCTTGGGCAAGGGTCGCTCCCCTTTAGGGGGCAATTACTACGGCCATTTCTGCCCCCCTTGGGGGCAGATCTGGCTACTTTTTAGCCAGATCTGCCCCCAAGGGGGGCAGAAAACACTAGATCACCAGGGCTTTATATTGTTATGAGCATTTATGTGTTGGGGGGTGCCCCCTTGGGCAAGGGGCGCCCCCCCCCAAGGGGGCAGAGAACTGTTGGCCTTTTCTGCCCCCCTTGGGGGCAGATCGGCCTATTTTTTTTAGGTCCATCTGCCCCCAAGGGGGGCAGAAGCCACTTAGGCACCAGGGATTGTGTGTGTAGTGGATGGGGGGCGCCCCCTTGGGCAAGGGTCGCTCCCCTTTGGGGGGCATGTCTTTTAGGGCCATTTCTGCCCCCCATGAGGGCAGATTGGCTACGTTTTAGCCAGATCTGCCCCCAAGGGGGGCAGAAACACTAGATCACCAGGGTTTTTTATTTTTATGTGTATTTATGTGGGGGGGGTGCCCCCTTGGGCAAGGGGCACCCCCCCCAAGGGGGCAGAGAACTGTTGGCCTTTTCTGCCCCCCTTGGGGGCAAATCGGCCTATTTTTTTTAGGTCCATCTGCCCCCAAGGGGGGCAGAAGCAACTTAGGCACCAGGGATTGTGTGTGTAGTGGATGGGGGGGGCGCCCCCTTGGGCAAGGGTCGCTCCCCTTTGGGGGGCATGTCTTTTAGGGCCATTTCTGCCCCCCTTGAGGGCAGATCAGCCTATTATTTTAAGGCTGATCTGCCCCAAGGGGGGCAGAAACCACTAGAACGCCAGGGATTTTTTTTAAAGTGTTTATTTTTGTGGGGGGGCGTCCCCTTTGGCACGGGCAACCCCCCAAGGGGGGCATTGACCTGTTGGCCATTTCTGCCCCCCCTGGGGGCAGATGGGCCTATTTTTGTAGGCCCACCTGCCCCCAAGGGGGGCAGAAGCCACATAGACACCAGGGATAGTGTGTGTGTGTTAGTGGATGGGGGGGGGCCTTGGGCAAGGGTCGCCCCCCACTTTGGGGGCACATGTACCCAGGCCTTTTCTGCACCCCTTGGAGACAGATCAGCCTATTATTTTTAGGCTGGTCTGCCCCCAAGGTGGGCAGAAACCACTAGAACGCCAGGGTTTTTTTTTTATTTGTTTTTTTTTGTGGGGGGGCGTCCCCTTGGTCACGGGGCACCCCTCCAAGGGGGGCATTGACCTGTTGGCCATTTCTACACCCCCTGGGGGCAGATGGGCCTATTATGTTAGGCCCACCTGCCCCCAAGGGGGGCAGAAGCCACTTAGACACCAGGGATAGTGTGTGGGTGTGTGTGTGTTAGTGGATGGGGGGGGGCCTTGGGCAAGGGTCGCCCCCCACTTTGGGGGCACATGTACCCAGGCCATTTATGCACCCCTTGGAGACAGATCAGCCTATTATTTTTAGGCTGGTCTGCCCCCAAGGGGGGCAGAAACCACTAGAACGCCAGTGATTTTTTTAAATTTGTTTATTTTTGTGGGGGGGTGTCCCCTTGGTCACGGGGTGCCCCCCCAAGGGGGGCATTGACCTGTTGGCCATTTCTACACCCCCTGGGGACAGATGGGCCTATTTTGTTAGGCCCACCTGCCCCCAAGGGAGGCAGAAGCCAGTTAGACACCAGGGATAGTGTGTGTGTGTGTGTTAGTGGATGGGGGGGGCCTTGGGCAAGGGTCGCCCCCCACTTTGGGGGCACATGTACCCAGGCCATTTCTGCACCCGTTGGAGACAGATCAGCCTATTATTTTTAGGCTGGTCTGCCCCCAAGGGGGGCAGAAACCACTAGAACGCCGGGGATTTTTTAAAATTTGTTTATTTTTGTGGGGGGGCGTCCCCTTGGGCACGGGGCGCCCCCCAAGTGGGGCATTGACCTGTTGGCCATTTCTACACCCCCTGGGGGCAGATGCCACTTAGACACCAGGGATAGTGTGTGTGTGTGTGTGAATGTTAGTGGATGGGGGGGCCTTGGGCAAGGGTCGCCCCCCACTTTGGGGGCACATGTACCCAGGCCATTTCTGCACCCCTTGGAGACAGATCAGCCTATTATTTTTAGGCTGGTCTGCCCCCAAGGTGGGCAGAAACCACTAGAACACCAGGTTTTTTTTTTTATTTGTTTATTTTTGTGGGGGGGGCGTCCCCTTGGTCACGGGGCGCCCCCAAAAGGGGGGCATTGACCTGTTGGCCATTTCTACACCCCCTGGGGGAAGATGGGCCTATTTTTGTAGGCCCACCTGCCCCCAAGGGGGGCAGAAGCCACTTAGACACCAGGGATAGTGTGTGTGTGTGTGTGTTAGTGGATGGGGGGGGGGCCTTGGGCAAGGGTCGCCCCCCACTTTGGGGGAACATGTACCCAGGCCATTTCTGCACCCCTTGGAGACAGATCAGCCTATTATTTTTAGGCTGGTCTGCCCCCAAGGTGGGCAGAAACCACTAGAACGCCAGTTTTTTTTTTTTATTTGTTTTTTTTTGTGGGGGGGGCGTCCCCTTGGTCACGGGGCGCCCCCAAAAGGGGGGCATTGACCTGTTGGCCATTTCTACACCCCCTGGGGGCAGATGGGCCTATTTTGTAAGGCCCACCTACCCCCAAGGGGGTCAGAAGCCACTTAGACACCAGGGATAGTGTGTGTGTGTTAGTGGATGGGGGGGGCCTTGGGCAAGGGTCGCCCCCCACTTTGGGGGCACATGTACCCAGGCCATTTCTGCACCCCTTGGAGACAGATCAGCCTATTATTTTTAGGCTGGTCTGCCCCCAAGGTGGGCAGAAATCACTAGAACGTCAGGGTTTTTTTTTTATTTGTTTATTTTTGTGGGGGGGCGTCCCCTTGGGCACGGGGCGCCCCCCCAAGGGGGGCATTGACCTGTTGGCCATTTCTACACCCCCTGGGAGCAGATGGGCCTATTTTGTAAGGCCCACCTGCCCCCAAGGGGGGCAGAAGCCACTTAGACACCAGGGATAGGATGTGTGTGTGTGGCGGTGTTAGTGGATGGGGGGGGCCTTGGGCAAGGGTCGCCCCCCACTTTGGGGGCACATGTACCCAGGCCATTTCTGCACCCCTTGGAGACAGATCAGCCTATTATTTTTATGCTGGTCTGCCCCCAAGGTGGGCAGAAACCACTAGAACGCCAGTTTTTTTTTTTTTTGGTTATTTTTGTGGGGGGGTGTCCCCTTGATCACGGGGCGCCCCCCCAAGAGGGGCATTGACCTGTTGGCCATTTTTGCCCCCCCTGGGGGCAGATGGGCCTATTTTTGTAGGCCCACCTGCCCCCAAGGGGGGCAGAAGCCACTTAGACACCAGGGATAGTGTGCGTGTGTGTGTGTTAGTGGATGGGGGGGGGCCTTGGGCAAGGATCGCCCCCCACTTTGAGGGAACATGTACCCAGGCCATTTCTGCACCAGTTGGAGACAGATCAGCCTATTATTTTTAGGCTGGTCTGCCCCCAAGGTGGGCAGAAACCACTAGAACGCCAGGTTTTTTTTTTTATTTGTTTATTTTTGTGGGGGGGCGTCCCCTTGGTCACGGGGCGCCCCCCCAAGGGGGGCATTGACCTGTTGGCCATTTCTACACCCCCTGGGGGCAGATGGGCCTATTTTGTAAGGCCCAACTGCCCCCAAGGGGGGCAGAAGCCACTTAGACACCAGGGATAGTGTGTGTGTGTGTGTGTTAGTGGATGGGGGGGGCCTTGGGCAAGGGTCGCCCCCCACTTTGGGGGCACATGTACCCAGGCCATTTCTGCACCCCTTGGAGACAGATCAGCCTATTATTTTTAGGCTGGTCTGCCCCCAAGGTGGGCAGAAACCACTAGAACAGCAGTTTTTTTTTTTATTTGTTTATTTTTGTAGGGGGGCGTCCCCTTGGTCACGGGGCGCCCCCCCAAGTGGGGCATTGACCTGTTGGCCATTTCTACACCCCCTGGGGGCAGATGGGCCTATTATGTTAGGCCCACCTGCCCCCAAGGGGGGCAGAAGCCACTTAGACACCAGGGATAGTGTGTGTGTGTGTGTGTTAGTGGATGGGGGGGGGCCTTGGGCAAGGGTCACCCCCCACTTTGGGGGCACATGTACCCAGGCCATTTCTGCACCCCTTGGAGACAGATCAGCCTATTATTTTTAGGCTGGTCTGCCCCCAAGGGGGGCAGAAACCACGAGAACGCCAGGGATTTTTTAAAATTTGTTTATTTTTGTGGGGGGGGGCGTCCCCTTGGTCACAGGGCGCCCCCCCAAGGGGGGCATTGACCTGTTGGCCATTTCTACACCCCCTGGGGACAGATGGGCCTATTTTGTTAGGCCCACCTGCCCCCAAGGGAGGCAGAAGCCACTTAGACACCAGGGATAGTGTGTGTGTGTGTGTGTGTTAGTGGATGGGGGGGGCCTTGGGCAAGGGTCGCCCCCCACTTTGGGGGTACATGTACCCAGGCCATTTCTGCACCCCTTGGAGACAGATCAGCCTATTATTTTTAGGCTGGTCTGTCCCCAAGGTGGGCAGAAACCACTAGAACGCCAGGGTTTTTTTTTTATTTGTTTTTTTTTGTGGGGGGGGCGTCCCCTTGGGCACAGGGCGCCCCCCCAAGGGGGGCATTGACCTGTTGGCCATTTCTACACCCCCTGGGGGCAGATGGGCCTATTATGTTAGGCCCACCTGCCCCCAAGGGGGGCAGAAGCCACTTAGACACCAGGGATAGTGTGTGTGTGTGTGTGTGTTAGTGGATGGGGGGGGCCTTGGCAAGGGTCGCCCCCCACTTTGGGGGCACATGTACCCAGGCCATTTCTGCACCCCTTGGAGACAGATCAGCCTATTATTTTTAGGCTGGTCTGCCCCCAAGGTGGGCAGAAACCACTAGAACGCCAGGGTTTATTTTTTATTTGTTTATTTTTGTGGGGGGGGCGTCCCCTTGGGCACGGGGCGCCCCCCCCAAGGGGGGCATTGACCTGTTGGCCATTTCTACACCCCCTGGGGGCAGATGGGCCTATTTTGTAAGGCCCACCTGCCCCCAAGGGGGGCAGAAGCCACTTAGACACCAGGGATAGTGTGTGTGTGTGTGTGTGTGTTAGTGGATGGGGGGGGCCTTGGGCAGGGGTCGCCCCCCACTTTGGGGGCACATGTACCCAGGCCATTTCTGCACCCCTTGGAGACAGATCAGCCTATTATTTTTAGGCTGGTCTGCCCCCAAGGGGGGCAGAAACCACGAGAACGCCAGGGATTTTTTTTAATTTGTTTATTTTTGTGGGGGGGGCGTCCCCTTGGTCACGGGGCGCCCCCCCCAAGGGGGGCATGGACCTGTTGGCCATTTCTACACCCCCTGGGGACAGATGGGCCTATTTTGTTAGGCCCACCTGCCCCCAAGGGAGGCAGAAACCACTTAGACACCAGGAATAGTGTGTGTGTGTGTGTGTGTTAGTGGATGGGGGGGGCCTTGGGCAAGGGTCGCCCCCCACTTTGGGGGCACATGTACCCAGGCCATTTCTGCACCCCTTGGAGACAGATCAGCCTATTATTTTTAGGCTGGTCTGCCCCCAAGGTGGGCAGAAACCACTAGAACGCCAGGGTTTTTTTTTACTTTGTTTATTTTTGTGGGGGTGCGTCCCCTTGGGCACGGGGCGCCCCCCCAAGGGGGGCATTGACCTGTTGGCCATTTCTTCACCCCCTGGGGGCAGATGGGCCTATTATGTTAGGCCCACCTGCCCCCAATGGGGGCAGAAGCCACTTAGACACCAGGGATAGTGTGTGTGTGTGTTAGTGGATGGGGGGGGCCTTGGGCAAGGGTCGCCCCCCACTTTGGGGGCACATGTACCCAGGCCATTTCTGCACCCCTTGGAGACAGATCAGCCTATTATTTTTAGGCTGGTCGGCCCCAAGGGGGGCAGAAACCACTAGAACGCCAGGGATTTTTTAAAATTTGTTTATTTTTGTGGGGTGGGTGTCCCCTTGGTCACGGGGCGCCCCCCAAGGGGGGCATTGACCTGTTGGCCATTTCTACACCCCCTGGGGACAGATGAGCCTATGTTGTTAGGCCCACCTGCCCCCAAGGGGGGCAGAAGCCACTTAGACACCAGGGATAGTGTGTGTGTGTGTGTGTGTTAGTGGATGGGGGGGGCCTTGGGCAAGGGTCGCCCCCCACTTTGGGGGAACATGTACCCAGGCCATTTCTGCACCCCTTGGAGACAGATCAGCCTATTATTTTTAGGCTGGTCTGCCCCCAAGGTGGGCAGAAACCACTAGAACGCCAGTTTTTTTTTTTTATTTGTTTATTTTTGTGGGGGGGGCGTACCCTTGGTCACGGGGCGCCCCCCCAAGGGGGGCATTGACCTGTTGGCCATTTCTACACCCCCTGGGGACAGATGGGCCTATTTTGTTAGGCCCACCTGCCCCCAAGGGAGGCAGAAGCCACTTAGACACCAGGAATAGTGTGTGTGTGTGTGTGTGTTAGTGGATGGGGGGGGCCTTGGGCAAGGGTCGCCCCCCACTTTGGGGGCACATGTACCCAGGCCATTTCTGCACCCCTTGGAGACAGATCAGCCTATTATTTTTAGGCTGGTCTGCCCCCAAGGTGGGCAGAAACCACTAGAACGCCAGGGTTTTTTTTTACTTTGTTTATTTTTGTGGGGGTGCGTCCCCTTGGGCACGGGGCGCCCCCCCAAGGGGGGCATTGACCTGTTGGCCATTTCTTCACCCCCTGGGGGCAGATGGGCCTATTATGTTAGGCCCACCTGCCCCCAATGGGGGCAGAAGCCACTTAGACACCAGGGATAGTGTGTGTGTGTGTTAGTGGATGGGGGGGGCCTTGGGCAAGGGTCGCCCCCCACTTTGGGGGCACATGTACCCAGGCCATTTCTGCACCCCTTGGAGACAGATCAGCCTATTATTTTTAGGCTGGACGGCCCCAAGGGGGGCAGAAACCACTAGAACGCCAGGGATTTTTTAAAATTTGTTTATTTTTGTGGGGTGGGTGTCCCCTTGGTCACGGGGCGCCCCCCAAGGGGGGCATTGACCTGTTGGCCATTTCTACACCCCCTGGGGACAGATGAGCCTATGTTGTTAGGCCCACCTGCCCCCAAGGGGGGCAGAAGCCACTTAGACACCAGGGATAGTGTGTGTGTGTGTGTGTGTGTTAGTAGATGGGGGGGGCCTTGGGCAAGGGTCGCCCCCCACTTTGGGGGAACATGTACCCAGGCCATTTCTGCACCCCTTGGAGACAGATCAGCCTATTATTTTTAGGCTGGTCTGCCCCCAAGGTGGGCAGAAACCACTAGAACGCCAGTTTTTTTTTTTTATTTGTTTATTTTTGTGGGGGGGGCGTCCCCTTGGTCACGGGGCGCCCCCCCAAGGGGGGCATTGACCTGTTGGCCATTTCTACACCCCCTGGGGGCAGATGGGCCTATTTTGTTAGGCCCACCTGCCCCCAAGGGGGGCAGAAGCCACTTAGACACCAGGGATAGTGTGTGTGTGTGTGTGTGTGTGTGTGTTAGTGGATGGGGGGGGCCTTGGGCAAGGGTCGCCCCCCACTTTGGGGGCACATGTACCCAGGCCATTTCTGCACCCCTTGGAGACAGATCAGCCTATTATTTTTAGGCTGGTCTGCCCCCAAGGTGGGCAGAAACCACTAGAACGCCAGGGTTTTTTTTTTTTTTTTTTTTTTGGGGGGGGGCGTCCCCTTGGTCACGGGGCGCCCCCCCAAGGGGGGCATTGACCTGTTGGCCATTTCTACACCCCCTGGGGGCAGATGGGCCTATTTTCTTAGGCCCACCTGCCCCCAAGGGGGGCAGAAGCCACTTAGGCACCAGGGATAGTGTTGTGTGTGTTTTTTTGTTTTTTTTGTTTGAGGGCTGTCCCCTTTGGCAAGGGTCGCTCTCCATGGGGACACGCTACTAAAGGTATTTTCTGGCCTCCTTGGGGCAGACAGGCCTATTTTTTTAGTAGGCCCATCTGCCCCTATGGCAGAATCCACTTAGGCACCAATTTCTAAATGTTTGATGGTGGGGTGTTTGTCAACTGAAGAAGTCTTTGCATTTGTGATAAAAAATGTTTTCCTCCTTTTTGTTCTAGTTCAAAGCTTTTGCTTTATTTGCTGTGGCTCCTTGCGGTTTTGGCGGTGGTTGACCTGCAGTTTGCACAGTTGCATGTTTTATGTAAGTAAAAACAATTTACTCCAAAGGAGCATTGTTGCAATGCATGAATGACATGTTTTTAGGGGGTGTACTAAATGCAGGATTGTGTGTGAAATTGTCCTTAGGTTTGTGCACAATGATATTTGTTTTGTCTTATTTCTAATTTGCCTTTCTTTCTTTATTTTTAGTGGGATATCATTGGTGATTGCTGTGTAGTTGCTGGTGAATCAAGCTTTTTCAGGCAAGTGAGCGGTATAGTTTGTGAGTTTATAACTCTTACTAACAAAGATACACTTTGTTACTTGTCTTACACAGTGCTGGTTGTTGGTGGTGAATTTGTCCAGTTAATTTTAGCAGGAGAGATTATGGCTAGCTGCAGGATGACTGCTCAGCAGGTGGTTGGTATGCTTTTTGAGTCACAGTCTGATTATGACTATGAGACGGACTCTGCATCTGAGGCAGAGGAGGAAGTCAGAGATTCTGGCAGTGATGTTTCTGTTGGAGGGGAATCTTCTGATGATGAAGCCACACTCAGTGCAGATGAAGGGCCTGTTTTAGAGGAGGACATTGATGTGCCAATAGTGCAGCAACCTGGGGCTGAAAGGTTTCCCGTTATAAGACCTGATGTCTGGGTTGCCCCAAACATGGAGCAGCCAGAGTTGCCTGCCTTTACTGGTCTCCCGGGGTGTAACGCCAATACAGAGAACTTTATGCCTATCAATTTCTTTGAGTTATTCATGGATGATATGTTTTTGGAAGAGATTGTTGAGCAGACTAATGTGTATGCGGAGCAGCATTTGAGGGACAACGCTGCTAGACTTAGGCCACACTCTAGAGCTGCCCAGTGGATTCCCACAAATTTGGAGGAGTTAAAAAAGTTTTTGGGTTTGACTTTTTTGATGGGGTTGATAAGGAAGCCGTCACTGGCTTCGTATTGGTCTACTAGTCCCTTGATGGCAACAGCTATATTTCCAGCGACCATGAGTCGTAATCGGTATTTGCTTCTTCTTAGGATGCTGCATTTTGTTGACAATGCATTAGCCTTGCCACGAGATCATCCAGATTCTGACCGTCTTTTTAAGATTAGGCCTGTACTTGATCATTTTGTAGATCGGTTTTCGGAGGTCTATGTTCCAGGCAAAGAGTTAAGTGTGGACGAGTCTTTGGTCCTCTTCAAGGGTCGTTTGGTTTTTAGGCAGTACATTCCTAGCAAAAGGGCACGATATGGAATTCAATTGTATATGCTGTCTGAAAGTAGGACAGGATATGTGTATAGTTTCCGTGTGTACACTGGTAGGGATTCCAATATTGACCCCCTTGGTTGTCCTCCCACTTTTGGAGTTACTGAGAAAATTGTGTGGGATCTTGGTAGATGACTGTTCAACAAAGGTCACCATTTGTATGTAGATAACTTCTACACTGGTGTGCAATTGTTCAAGGAATTGTATAGAGTGGACACAGTTGCTTGTGGCACAATCCGTTCTAACCGGAAAGGCTATCCAAGGGAGCTTGTCTGTAAAAAACTTGAGAGAGGACAGTGCTGTGCCTTGTGGAACGAGGAGCTGCTAGCTTTGACATTTTCAGACAAGAGGGATGTCTACATGCTAAGTACCATCCATGATGAGAGTACTTCCCCTGTGACTGTTTGGGGCCAGGTTGCTGAAGTGCGCAAACCTGTGTGCATTTTAGATTATAATAAGCACATGGGAGGTGTAGATAGAGTTGACCAGAGGTTGGAACCTTATACTGCTATTCGTAAGTCTTACATTTGGTATAAGAAGTTAGCACTTCACCTCTTCCACTTAGCAACCTTCAATGCTTTTATTGTGTTTAGGGATAGGTCTCCAGAGTCAAAGATGACATTTGTGAAATTTCAGGAGTCATTTTTATCGGGAGACATGGGGGAACGCTGGGTGGAAGGAAATTCGTGGCTCCTCTCAGATTCCAGAACTTTCTGCCACAGAAATGTGAGGAACATGTGTTTTTTTAGCCAAATTTTGAGGTTTGCAAAGGATTCTGGGTAACAGAACCTGGTCCGAGCCACACAAGTCACCCCATCTTGGATTCCCCTAGGTCTCTAGTTTTCAGAAATGCACAGGTTTGGTAGGTTTCCCTAGGTGGCAGCTGAGCTACAGGCCAAAATCTACAGGTAGTCACTTTGCAAAAAACACCTCTGTTTTCCTTCACAAATTTGGATGTGTCCACGTTGCGCTTTGGGGCGTTTCCTGTCGCGGGCGCTAGGCCTACCCACACAAGTGAGGTATCATTTTTATCGGGAGACGTGGGGGAACGCTGGGTGGAAGGAAATTCGTGGCTCCTCTCAGATTCCAGAACTTTCTGCCACAGAAATGTGAGGAACATGTGTTTTTTTAGCCAAATTTTGAGGTTTGCAAAGGATTCTGGGTAACAGAACCTGGTCCGAGCCACACAAGTCACCCCATCTTGGATTCCCCTAGGTCTCTAGTTTTCAGAAATGCACAGGTTTGGTAGGTTTCCCTAGGTGGCAGCTGAGCTACAGGCCAAAATCTACAGGTAGTCACTTTGCAAAAAACACCTCTGTTTTCCTTCAAAAATTTGGCTGTGTCCACGTTGCGCTTTGGGGCATTTCCTGTCACGGGCGCTAGGCCTACGCACACAAGTGAGGTATAATTTTTATCGGGAGATGTGGGGCAACGCTGGGTGGAAGGAAATTCGTGGCTCCTCTCAGATTCCAGAACTTTCTGCCACAGAAATGTGAGGAACATGTGTTTTTTTAGCCAAATATTGAGGTTTGCAAAGGATTCTGGGTAACAGAACCTGGTCCGAGCCACACAAGTCACCCCATCTTGGATTCCCCTAGGTCTCTAGTTTTCAGAAATGCACAGGTTTGGTAGGTTTCCCTAGGTGGCGGGTGAGCTACAGGCCAAAATCTACAGGTAGTCACTTTGCAAAAAACACCTCTGTTTTCCTTCACAAATTTGGATGTGTCCACGTTGCGCTTTGGGGCGTTTCCTGTCGCGGGCGCTAGGCCTACCCACACAAGTGAGGTATCATTTTTATCGGGAGACGTGGGGGAACGCTGGGTGGAAGGAAATTTGTGGCTCCTCTCAGATTCCAGAACTTTCTGCCACAGAAATGTTAGGAACATGTGTTTTTTTAGCCAAATGTTGAGGTTTGCAAAGGATTCTGGGTAACAGAACCTGGTCCGAGCCACACAAGTCACCCCATCTTGGATTCCCCTTGGTCTCTAGTTTTCAGAAATGCACAGGTTTGGTAGGTTTCCCTAGGTGGCGGCTGAGCTACAGGCCAAAATCTACAGGTAGGCACTTTGCAAAAACCACCTCTGTTTTCCTTCACAAATTTGGATGTGTCCAGGTTGCGCTTTGGGGCGTTTCCTGTCGCGGGCGCTAGGCCTACCCACACAAGTGAGGTACCATTTTTATCGGGAGACGTGGGGGAACGCTGGGTGGAAGGAAATTTGTGGCTCCTCTCAGATTCCAGAACTTTTTGCCACAGAAATGTGAGGAACATGTGTTTTTTTAGCCAAATTTTGAGATTTGCAAAGGATTCTGGGTAACAGAACCTGGTCTGAGCCACACAAGTCACCCCATCTTGGATTCCCCTTGGTCTCTAGTTTTCAGAAATGCACAGGTTTGGTAGGTTTCCCTAGGTGGCGGCTGAGCTACAGGCCAAAATCTACAGGTAGGCACTTTGCAAAAAACACCTCTGTTTTCCTTCAAAAATTTGGCTGTGTCCACGTTGCGCTTTGGGGCATTTCCTGTCACGGGCGCTAGGCCTACGCACACAAGTGAGGTATCATTTTTATCGGGAGATGTGGGGCAACGCTGGGTGGAAGGAAATTCGTGGCTCCTCTCAGATTCCAGAACTTTCTGCCACAGAAATGTGAGGAACATGTGTTTTTTTAGCCAAATATTGAGGTTTGCAAAGGATTCTGGGTAACAGAACCTGGTCCGAGCCACACAAGTCACCCCATCTTGGATTCCCCTAGGTCTCTAGTTTTCAGAAATGCACAGGTTTGGTAGGTTTCCCTAGGTGGCGGGTGAGCTACAAGCCAAAATCTACAGGTAGGCACTTTGCAAAAAACACCTCTGTTTTCCGTCACAAATTTGGATGTGTCCAGGTTGCGCTTTGGGGCGTTTCCTGTCGCGGGCGCTAGGCCTACCCACACAAGTGAGGTACCATTTTTATCGGGAGACGTGGGGGAACGCTGGGTGGAAGGAAATTTGTGGCTCCTCTCAGATTCCAGAACTTTCTGCCACAGAAATGTGAGGAACATGTGTTTTTTTAGCCAAATTTTGAGATTTGCAAAGGATTCTGGGTAACAGAACCTGGTCCGAGCCACACAAGTCACCCCATCTTGGATTCCCCTAGGTCTCTAGTTTTCAGAAATGCACAGGTTTGGTAGGTTTCCCTAGGTGGCGGCTGAGCTACAGGCCAAAATCTACAGGTAGTCACTTTGCAAAAAACACCTCTATTTTCCTTCACAAATTTGGATGTGTCCACGTTGCGCTTTGGGGCGTTTCCTGTCGCGGGCGCTAGGCCTACCCACACAAGTGAGGTATCATTTTTATCGGGAGACGTGGGGGAACGCTGGGTGGAAGGAAATTTGTGGCTCCTCTCAGATTCCAGAACTTTCTGCCACTGAAATGTTAGGAACATGTGTTTTTTTAGCCAAATTTTGAGGTTTGCAAAGGATTCTGGGTAACAGAACCTGGTCCGAGCCACACAAGTCACCCCATCTTGGATTCCCCTTGGTCTCTAGGTTTCAGAAATGCACAGGTTTGGTAGGTTTCCCTAGGTGGCGGCTGAGCTACAGGCCAAAATCTACAGGTAGGCACTTTGCAAAAAACACCTCTGTTTTCCTTCAAAAATTTGGCTGTGTCCACGTTGCGCTTTGGGGCATTTCCTGTCACGGGCGCTAGGCCTACGCACACAAGTGAGGTATCATTTTTATCGGGAGATGTGGGGCAACGCTGGGTGGAAGGAAATTCGTGGCTCCTCTCAGATTCCAGAACTTTCTGCCACAGAAATGTGAGGAACTTGTGTTTTTTTAGCCAAATTTTGAGGTTTGCAAAGGATTCTGGGTAACAGAACCTGGTCCGAGCCACACAAGTCACCCCATCTTGGATTCCCCTAGGTCTCTAGTTTTCAGAAATGCACAGGTTTGGTAGGTTTCCCTAGGTGGTGGCTGAGCTACAGGCCAAAATCTACAGGTAGTCACTTTGCAAAAAACACCTCTGTTTTCCTTCACAAATTTGGATGTGTCCACGTTGCGCTTTGGGGCGTTTCCTGTCGCGGGCGCTAGGCCTACCCACACAAGTGAGGTATCATTTTTATCGGGAGACGTGGGGGAACGCTGGGTGGAAGGAAATTTGTGGTTCCTCTCAGATTCCAGAACTTTCTGCCACAGAAATGTTAGGAACATGTGTTTTTTTAGCCAAATGTTGAGGTTTGCAAAGGATTGTGGGTAACCGAACCTGGTCCGAGCCACACAAGTCACCCCATCTTGGATTCCCCTTGGTCTCTAGTTTTCAGAAATGCACAGGTTTGGTAGGTTTCCCTAGGTGGCGGCTGAGCTACAAGCCAAAATCTACAGGTAGGCACTTTGCAAAAAACACCTCTGTTTTCCTTCACAAATTTGGATGTGTCCAGGTTGCGCTTTGGGGCGTTTCCTGTCGCGGGCGCTAGGCCTACCCACACAAGTGAGGTACCATTTTTATCGGGAGACGTGGGGGAACGCTGGGTGGAAGGAAATTTGTGGCTCCTCTCAGATTCCAGAACTTTCTGCCACAGAAATGTGAGGAACATGTGTTTTTTTAGCCAAATTTTGAGATTTGCAAAGGATTCTGGGTAACAGAACCTGGTCCGAGCCACACAAGTCACCCCATCTTGGATTCCCCTAGGTCTCTAGTTTTCAGAAATGCACAGGTTTGGTAGGTTTCCCTAGGTGGCGGCTGAGCTACAGGCCAAAATCTACAGGTAGTCACTTTGCAAAAAACACCTCTGTTTTCCTTCACAAATTTGGATGTGTCCACGTTGCGCTTTGGGGCGTTTCCTGTCGCGGGCGCTAGGCCTACCCACACAAGTGAGGTATCATTTTTATCGGGAGACGTGGGGGAACGCTGGGTGGAAGGAAATTTGTGGCTCCTCTCAGATTCCAGAACTTTCTGCCACAGAAATGTTAGGAACATGTGTTTTTTTAGCCAAATTTTGAGGTTTGCAAAGGATTCTGGGTAACAGAACCTGGTCCGAGCCACACAAGTCACCCCATCTTGGATTCCCCTTGGTCTCTAGTTTTCAGAAATGCACAGGTTTGGTAGGTTTCCCTAGGTGGCGGCTGAGCTACAGGCCAAAATCTACAGGTAGGCACGTTGCAAAAAACACCTCTCTTTCCTTCAAAAATTTGGCTGTGTCCACGTTGCGCTTTGGGGCGTTTCCTGTCACGGGCGCTAGGCCTACGCACACAAGTGAGGTATCATTTTTATCGGGAGACGTGGGGGAACGCTGGGTGGAAGGAAATTCGTGGCTTCTCTGAGATTCCAGAACTTTCTGCCACAGAAATGTGAGGAACATGTGTTTTTTTAGCCAAATTTTGAGATTTGCAAAGGATTCTGGGTAACAGAACCTGGTCCGAGCCACACAAGTCACCCCATCTTGGATTCCCCTAGGTCTCTAGTTTTCAGAAATGCACAGGTTTGGTAGGTTTCCCTAGGTGGCGGCTGAGCTACAAGCCAAAATCTACAGGTAGGCACTTTGCAAAAAACACCTCTGTTTTCCTTCACAAATTTGGATGTGTCCATGTTGCGCTTTGGGGCGTTTTCTGTCACGGGCGCTAGGCCTACCCACACAAGTGAGGTATCATTTTTATCGGGAGACGTGGGGGAACGCTGGGTGGAAGGAAATTTGTGGCTCCTCTCAAATTCCAGAACTTTCTGCCACAGAAATTTGAGGAACATGTTTTTAGCCAAATTTTGAGATTTGCAAAGGATTCTGGGTAACAGAACCTGGTCCGAGCCACACAAGTCACCCCATCTTGGATTCCCCTATGTCTCTAGTTTTCAGAAATGCACAGGTTTGGTAGGTTTCCCTAGGTGGCGGCTGAGCTACAGGCCAAAATCTACAGGTAGGCACTTTGCAAAAAACACCTCTGTTTTCCTTCACAAATTTGGATGTGTCCACGTTGCGCTTTGGGGCGTTTCCTGTCGCGGGCGCTAGGCCTACCCACACAAGTGAGGTATCATTTTTATCGGGAGACGTGGGGGAACGCTGGGTGGAAGAAAATTTGTGGCTCCTCTCAGATTCCAGAACTTTCTGCCACAGAAATGTTAGGAACATGTGTTTTTTTAGCAAAACTTTGAGGTTTGCAAAGGATTCTGGGTAACAGAACCTGGTCCGAGCAACACAAGTCACCCTATCTTGGATTCCCCTACGTCTCTAGTTTTCAGAAATGCACAGGTTTGGTAGGTTTCCCTAGGTGGCGGCTGAGCTACAGGCCAAAATCTACAGGTAGGCACTTTGCAAAAAACACCTCTGTTTTCCTTCAAAAATTTGGCTGTGTGCACGTTGCGCTTTGGGGCATTTCCTGTCACGGGCGCTAGGCCTACGCACACAAGTGAGGTATCATTTTTATCGGGAGACGTGGGGGAACGCTGGGTGGAAGGAAATTCGTGGCTCCTCTCAGTTTCCAGAACTTTCTGCCACAGAAATGTGAGGAACATGTGTTTTTTTTTAGCCAAATTTTGAGATTTGCAAAGGATTCTGGGTAACAGAACCTGGTCCGAGCCACACAAGTCACCCCATCTTGGATTCCCCTAGGTCTCTAGTTTTCAGAAATGCACAGGTTTGGTAGGTTTCCCTAGGTGGCGGCTGAGCTACAAGCCAAAATCTACAGGTAGGCACTTTGCAAAAAACACCTCTGTTTTCCTTCACAAATTTGGATGTGTCCATGTTGCGCTTTGGGGCGTTTTCTGTCACGGGCGCTAGGCCTACCCACACAAGTGAGGTATCATTTTTATCGGGAGACGTGGGGGAACGCTGGGTGGAAGGAAATTTGTGGCTCCTCTCAAATTCCAGAACTTTCTGCCACAGAAATTTGAGGAACATGTTTTTAGCCAAATTTTGAGATTTGCAAAGGATTCTGGGTAACAGAACCTGGTCCGAGCCACACAAGTCACCCCATCTTGGATTCCCCTATGTCTCTAGTTTTCAGAAATGCACAGGTTTGGTAGGTTTCCCTAGGTGGCGGCTGAGCTACAGGCCAAAATCTACAGGTAGGCACTTTGCAAAAAACACCTCTGTTTTCCTTCACAAATTTGGATGTGTCCACGTTGCGCTTTGGGGCGTTTCCTGTCGCGGGCGCTAGGCCTACCCACACAAGTGAGGTATCATTTTTATCGGGAGACGTGGGGGAACGCTGGGTGGAAGAAAATTTGTGGCTCCTCTCAGATTCCAGAACTTTCTGCCACAGAAATGTTTGGAACATGTGTTTTTTTAGCAAAAGTTTGAGGTTTGCAAAGGATTCTGGGTAACAGAACCTGGTCCGAGCAACACAAGTCACCCTATCTTGGATTCCCCTACGTCTCTAGTTTTCAGAAATGCACAGGTTTGGTAGGTTTCCCTAGGTGGCGGCTGAGCTACAGGCCAAAATCTACAGGTAGGCACTTTGCAAAAAACACCTCTGTTTTCCTTCAAAAATTTGGCTGTGTGCACGTTGCGCTTTGGGGCATTTCCTGTCACGGGCGCTAGGCCTACGCACACAAGTGAGGTATCATTTTTATCGGGAGACGTGGGGGAACGCTGGGTGGAAGGAAATTCGTGGCTCCTCTCAGTTTCCAGAACTTTCTGCCACAGAAATGTGAGGAACATGTGTTTTTTTTAGCCAAATTTTGATGTTTGCAAAGGATTCTGGGTAACAGAACCTGGTCCGAGCCACACAAGTCACCCCATCTTGGATTCCCCTAGGTCTCTAGTTTTCAGAAATGCACAGGTTTGGTAGGTTTCCCTAGGTGGCAGCTTAGCTAGAGGCCAAAATCTACAGGTAGGCACTTTGCTAAAAACAGCTCTGTTTTCTGTGATGTGTCCACGTTGTGTTTTGGGACATATCCTGTCGCGGGCCCTAGGCCTACCCACACAAGTGAGGTATCATTTTTATCGGGAGACTTGGGGGAACATAGAATAGCAAAACAAGTGTTATTGCCCCTTGTCTTTCTCTACATTTTTTCCTTCCAAATGTAAGACAGTGTGTAAAAAAGACATCTATTTGAGAAATGCCCTGTAATTCACATGCTAGTATGGGCACCCCGGAATTCAGAGATGTGCAAATAACCACTGCTTCTCAACACCTTATCTTGTGCCCATTTTGGAAATACAAAGGTTTTCTTGATAGCTATTTTTTACTCTTTATATTTCAGCAAATGAATTGCTGTATACCCGGCATAGATTGAAAACCCACTGCAGGTTGCAGGTCATTTATTGGCTCTGGGTACCTAGAGTTCTTTATGAACCTATAAGCCCTATATATCCCCGCAACCAGAAGAGTCCAGCAGACGTAACAGTATATTGCTTTCGAGAATCTGACATTGCTGGAAAAAGTTACAGAGTAAAACGTAGAGTAAAATTGTTGTTTTTTTCACCTAAATTTCAATATTTTTCTTTTTCAGTTGTTATTTTCTGAAGGAAACCCTTGTAGGATCTACACAAATTACCCCTTGCTAAATTCAGATTTTTGTCTACTTTTCAAAAATGTTGCGGTTTCTGGGATCCAGCGTTGGTTTCATGCCCATTTCTGTCACTGACTGGAAGGAGGCTGAAAGCACAAAAAATCGTAAAAATGGGGTATGTCCCAGTAAAATGCCAAAATTGTGTTGAAAAATTGGGTTTTCTGATTCAAGTCTGCCTGTTCCTGAAAGCTGGGAAGCTGGTGATTTTATCACTACAAACCCTTTGTTGATGCCCTTTTCAGGGCAAAAACCACAAGCCTTCTTCTGCACCCCATTTTTCAATTTTTTTTGAAAAAAACAAAATTTTCACAGTTTTTTGGCTAATTTCTTGGCCTCCTTCTGGGAAACCACAAAGTCTGGGTACCTCTAGAATCCCTAGGATGTTGGAAAAAAAGGACGCAAATTTGGCGTGGGTAGCTTATGTGAACAAAAAGTTATGAGGGCCTAAGCGCGAACTGCTCCAAATAGCCAAAAAAACGCTCGGCACAGGAGGTGGAAAAGGCCTGGCAGCGATGGGGTTAAGGAACTCTTCATCGTCGGAATCATCTTCGTCTACCCAAGACCTCTGAGTCTCCTTAGGCTTACTAGAGCCTTTGTCTGTCTTACAGGTGGCTTTCTTTCCCTGTGTCTCATCTTCTTGAGTTACTGCCGGAAACAATTTGAGTCCGTCAACTATTCCCCTTCTCCACATTCTGCTCTCATTGTCCCATCTAGCCTCGCCTAAAGTTTTCTCTGCCCTTTTTATTCTCCTTTCAAGTTTTTGCTGTCTTTGTCGTATGGCCATTAAATCCCAGACTGCTAACGCCTCATACTGGGCTGGCCTCGGGGGTGGTTTTTGCACACTTAACATCCACCTCAAGTTCTCTAAAATTCTCGTATTAAACGTTCCGTGCTCCGGAAACGCTTAGCATCCCTCTTTCTCACTTAGTTTGCGCCACTGCTTCATCCAAAGACATGGCGCGACTCCCTTTTCCTCCATTACAATATAAGCTGGAGTACCCTCAGGCAGTGTAGGCTCCCCTTCACTCTCCATAATATATGCGTCTCCTTTCAGAGCGCTCTTTAAAGCCTTGAAAAACTTCATTTTTGCGTCTTTTATTGTTTTGAATCTAATCAGGAAGTGACTTTAATTCCCAGAACACTCTTCACCCACCTTTCTCAACCTATTGCCTCTCATGGATGGCTGCCAATCTGTGCGCGACCCCTCTCGGCAACTGACCTATCCCAGCGCGGCACCACTGACGTCACACTCACACACACTGCAGCTGACAAAGTCTTGCGGCTTGTCCTCCTCACACAAAAACTAATGCACTATATTGCGAGCACCTTTGCCGGTTTACTACAGGAAGGGTAATACATTCGCTTCAGAACTTTACAGAGATTTCACTTGAAGCCTCGGCCGCTACTCTCTCCTTTTCAGCTCCCACACCTGCAAGCAGAATTCGACCCGCAAATCCTACTCTCGACTTGTCAATGGTTTGTTCTAGTGCACTTTAGAACATGCCAAATCTCCATCGAAAGGTTTCACTCACACACTTTGACTCAAACTCTACTTTTTAACCACGCCGGATTGACCTATTAAACCTGCACAAATTTCAACATAAACCCAAGTGTCTCCTACACGTGTCAATATACTCCGGAGTCTTAGACCACAACAGGTCCGTACATCACCAACAACCACGTGGATAATTTTTTAGCACAAAGCGCCACGCTCACATGAAGTACGCCGACTTCCCTACTCTCATACTGCAGAGTACGCCCACTCCTACTAAAACAACATTACCTGGCCTAAAACACCCAATACTTCACAAATCACCTGCAATGAGCATAAGCTGAGCAAGCGCAATTTCTACACCACACATGCTAAAACGCCGAGAACATACCCAACTCACTTAGGCAGGCTCCGAGATTCCGGGAAAGTCATGGGGAATTTAGAAACACATCAAACCTCCAATTTGCATTATCTTAGAAAAACTATTTAAACAATAGTCCTCCGTCCTGGGCCCCCAAAGGGCCTAAACCGTTGCTCTGCTACAAGAACTGATAACGCGTCCCCTTATGACTAATTTACTCAGTTTGAGACTCGTTTTAGGCCAATGAATCTTTTGACCCTGATTGAAGACACCTTAGGACGAGATAGCTAATCAACATGTCAATCAATATGTCAATAACGTCATCAATATTTATTATAACAATACACTTCACCTTAGTCAATGGCATTAATAAGACTCCGAAACCACCATGACCTTGCAGTCATGAATAACCACACCAGTTTAGTATGAGTTTAGTGATATTTATTCCCTATTTTTTACAATTCTACCATCAAGTTTATTAATCTCAAAACCAAGAAACTTATTAGCATAACCACAATATGGCAATTCTGATAAGATTTCATCAAAGCAAGAATCACGAATATTAGAACATAACACGGCGTAAACATAGGATATCCCCAGCAGAGTAACATTAGCGCATCATTCAACAAAGCATAGATTCAGTCATTTGTCTATTTGCGTCAGTTTAGTGAACCCCTCACCTAACCTCGAATTAGCATTGGCATGTTGGGCTTCATGCAAAACAATTTAGTAACACCAATTTGGAAAACATCTAACTATGTTCTCTGTCAAAAGAGAAGCAGTTGATACCTAGAAAGGAAAAGCAAACAGACATTCACAATTTCATTGTCATATAGTTACCCTCCAAGTTTGTTCAGCACTCAGGTTCTGTCGGCGTCTTCAGGACATCAGTTGATTCGCCATCAAAAGAGATTCAGCTCCGGCAAAGGGGCACTTCCCTCATAAGGAGGTAAAGTATAAACGGGCAATCTAAGGGCAAGGATGGTTCTAAGTAAAATAGCAAGTCACCAAGCAAAGTGACAAAGGGCCATATTTATACTTTTTGACGCAAAACTGCACTAACGCAGTTTTGCGTCAAAAACATTAGCGCCGGCTAACGCCATTCTGAAGCGCCATGCGGGCGGCGTATTTAATCAATGACGTTTGCCGGCGTTAGCCGCCGGCGCTGCCTGGTGTGCGTGGAAAAAAACGACGTACACCAGGCAGCGCCGGCGTAGGGGGATATGGGGCTTGGGCGTCAAAAAATGGAGCAAGTCAGGTTGAGGCAAATTTTTCGCCTCAACCTGATTTGCGCCATTTTTTTCGACTCCCAACCCCATAGAAATGACTCCTGTCTTAGCAAAGACAGGAGTCATGCCCCCTTGCCCAATGAGTCCCCTGGGCATGGTCATTGGGCATAGTGGCATGTAGGGGGGCACAAATCAGGCCCCCCTATGCCACAAAAAAAAAAAAAAAATGACTTACCTGAACTTACCTTAATGTCCCTGGGATGGGTCCCTCCAGCCTTGGGTGTCCTCCTGGGGTGGGCAAGGGTGACAGGGGGTGTCCCTGGGGGCATAGGAGGGCACCTCTGGGCTCCTTCAGAGCCCACAGGTCCCTTAACGGCTGCCTTTTCCAGGCGCTAAAAAACGGCGCAAAAAGCGGGCGTACGTCATTTTTTTTGACCCGCCCACTCCCGGGCGTGAATTTTGCCCGGGAGTGTAAATACGGCGCACATGCCTCGGAGTCAATTTTTTAGACGGGAACGCCTACCTTGCATATCATTAACGCAAAGTAGGTGTCCACGCTAAAAAATGACGCAAACTCCATGGACTTTGGCGCTAGACACGTCTAACGCCAAAGTATAAATATGGAGTTAGTTTTGCGTCGGAATTGCGTCAAAAAAAACAATGCAATTCCGGCGCAAACGGAGTATAAATATGCCCCAAAGTCTCTGGATCATAGCAAATCGCATCAGCATCTCCTCGTCTCCTACTCCCTAGTTCTAATTTACTTCCTGGTGTCAAGGGTTTTTATCCCATTTCGTTGTACATTCCCCTAGGTTCTGATTGGACAAAGGGTTGCACCCCGTTATCTTTAACCAATTAACCTAAAATTGGCTCATCTAATTTGTCACCCCATAACAGTTCTCACGTATTTTATTGGTCCTTATGATTGACGTCTTTAGCGGGTGGAATGTCCGGTATGATTTCATATTCTTGTGGTCCTTTGCGCATCTTCGGTCAGTGGCTCCATTGTCTGTACTGGTTTAGGCGACCTTGTACCTAACATTAATCTACACTGTTGCATTCAGCTAAAATGTTTCTACAAGCAGGATGCATTTCATGAGAACGGATCTACTACAGTTACATTCAGCTTCTAGCTTTTGGAAAAAAACAAGAGTTCATGTCCTTTAGCAAGTCAGCACACTGCACATTTAACATGAGAGTCAGGCAGCTAGGCCTTGACTCATCCTAACTAAAGCCTAATGATTTATTAGCAGGAGTTTAACATTTAACCTTTCAATATTAGTGCAAAATCACATTTTAAAAAAACATTTCACAATTATTAGTCAGTTTCATTAGTCCCCGTATACATTGGCGGCCACTCCCCGTGGGCACATTTTGAACGCACGTTTTAGCAAATTACATTAGTACAGTTTCTATGTGGCATTATTATACATTAGTTCATAAACATTTCATGTTAATATAGATTATATAAGATACGCTCTCTCACATGCTATACAAGGACCATCATGATTGCCAATAAGAACTAGAATAAGTGTAATAAGTCAAACAAATGTCCTGTGGAACATATTCATCAACATTTCTACCTGTTTGAAAGTGTGCAAACTCAATTTGTAGCTTCACTTTCAAAGCAAAAGTAGAAGTGTTGGTGAATGGGTCCCACGGGATATTTGTTTGACTTTGTACTTTAGAGACCATAGAATGTATTCACCATCATGTCTGCCTTAGTTCCAACAGCAGAAATGCTCGCTCAATTTGAGGAATAGACCTCCCAAGGCATACTCAGACACCACTAACTTGCATCTAAAAACTGGAAGGAGTTGGATTTAGCACAATAAGTATGCTGATGGTGCATGAAGGACATGTTTTCTTTAGCTTCAAGTAGCTAATGGCGGAAGGCATTAGTATGGGTTCACTTGGCAATTATACAGGATTAATCAGGTCTCTGATGAGGACAGAGACATGAACGCATAAGAAAAGCTTATGGTAGGTTTGCTTCCACAGAGATATTGCACAGGTAGAAGGCATATATTAAAGGTAGTACAGATGCACACCATCTACACCTATGGATTCAAATCCATTTGTGCCACTTTGGCACTGAAGGACAATGACACGTATGGGCCAGTGTTTGACCTGCTTGCCATGTTCATCCTCCATCAAAACTTAGTAGATGTTCAATTTGCTGTATGATAAGTGCATTGCAGTCACAGCACTGCACATAATGGTGGCTGGGATATATGCTACGTTCTCACAGACTCCATGTATGCCAAACACTGCCCTTCTTCATAGTTTATGACATTCTCTTTAGGAAACTTTGCGAAAATTCCCCAGCATCTCTACCTTAGTTTTTAATGTAGATATGCTCGCTCAGTTCAAGGAAAGGCCTCCCTAGGCATTTATGCACACCCTCAACTTGCATCAGGAAGGAGTTGGATTTAACACAGTGAGTGCACTAAAGGCGCATTAAAAACATGTCTTCTTGAGCCTCAGGTGGCTTTCATGGAAGTCATTAGTAAAGGTTCCTTATGCATGCCTTTGCTAATGTTCAGAAAGAAGGAGGCGGTTAAGTGACAAGTGGTAAAATGTAGTCAAACTTAATCCGTCCTGTGTCATACGAATGTGATGGGCCCTTGTCTGGCAGTGGTAAGTTGATCTGAGTGCAGTATTTGGTTGGATTGGACCCTTGGCCGGCGGTACGAAAGTTTTGCGTGTTGTGGATGAATGGCATGTGAATGGACTATAAAGCGGCTGGTGCCTTGAAGTGGCTTTATTGCTCACCTTAAGAAGGCTTGGTTTCAATATTCAGATACTTCACCAAAAAGCAAGGAAAAATACTGTTTTTGTCAACATTTCACCTTTGCAGGGTGTTGTGAGTAAAAATACTTTGGTGAATTCACACAAGCCACACATCCGTGGACTTCTATGGGTGTCTCATTTTTAGATATGTCCTGGTTTGGTAGGTTTCCTTAAATGGTTCCAGATCCCAGGGCTAATTAGTACACTCACCTCAGTTATCATTATCACCACAGTAAGTTTTGGGCATTTCCTGACGCGGGCACTCGGCTTACCCACATAATTGAGGTACCATTTTTATTGGGAGACTTGCAGGAATGCTTGGTGGAAGGAAATTGGTTGCTCCCCTCAGATTCCATAACTTTGCAGCACCCAAATGTGAGGAAAGAGAGTTTTTTAGCCCAATTTTGAGGTTTGCAAATGATTCTGGGTGACAGGACCTAGTGAGAGGCCCACAAGTCACCCCATCGTGGATTTCCCTATGTGTCTACTTTCCAAAAATGTATAGGTTCACTAGGTTCCCTAGGTTCCCGCTGAGCTACAGCCCATAATCCACAGCTAGGCAAAAAAAGACAGTTTTCTATTGAAAAATGGATGTGTCTATGTTTCGCTTTGGGACGTTTCTTGTCAGGGGCACTAAGCCTATCCACACATGTGAGGTACCATTTTTATCGCAAGACTTGGGGGAAACACAGACTAGAAGATTCAACTGAGCCTAATCTATGGCACTCCCCATTAAAAATTGGACCCTGTCTGGTGGTCTGGGTGCCTCCTTGAGGTCTAAGATGTTGAGGTTTCATTACCTCAACATTTATGTCACTGTGGGGCCAGAAATGTTCCTTCAGGAGATCCTAGAACGTGTTCTAGATGAGTATATAGGCGCGGCATCCACAAGAGGAAGCTCCAAATCTCAGAACTGGGTTGCACACCCCTATGCAAAATGATCTATCTCCCAAAACCCCTCTACATCCTATTATGTATCCTACAGAACACCCATACATAGTTCCGGAGAAGTACTTTTGAGACAGGGATGCAGTGACCAAATCACTGATCTTGGAAGGAGGCTTGTCGAGGATTGCTCTGTTTACCCTGATGTGGAAACCAGATGAGGTGAGTGGCCCTCCCAACCTTGAAATTGTACTATTGGGATGGTCAGCTCCAGGTGATTAATGATTGGGTATTTTCAATGCAGCAGGGGCTATCAGCATATGCAGACAGAAGAACAACGTACCTGGAGGAATATCCTCAGTGGCTGGACTGATGTGTGTACATAAATGGAAAATAAAACATTAGAACCTACATTGGAGAAAAACAATTAATGGAAAATTAATTTTAAGGAAAGACAATTTTAAGGAAATACAAAAAGATCGAAAATTAAAGGAAATATTTTAATCTTAAGGAAAAATTACATTCAGTTACATTCAACTTGGGTGAGGTTTAGGGCTACTGTGGGATTTTTGGGTTCAGGGATTGATAATGTTTAGGGTAATGAGGAGTTTTTAGGGGTCAGGAATTACTGGAGTTTGGGCATAGAAAGGAGTTTTTTGAGTTCAAAGATGGGTGGAGAATAGGGGATATGAGGTGTTTTGGGGGTTCACAGATAAATGGTGTTTAGGTGTGTAAGGTGTTATTAGGATGAGTACAAATCATCTTATCGATCTAGTCTGTGAGCACAGGGAATGTTTAAGCCCACCAAGCTTGGGAGTTCTAACTTCTGAGGCAGGAAGGATGCAAAGAATAAGACCATATAACTGCCTTCAAAGTCTTCTGTAAGACTTGAATGAAGACTATTACACCTATTCCTGTTTTATAAATCTTCAGCTTTCTTTTTTAATAAATGTATTTTGTGTTGCATGCAAGCAATCTTATTAGTCTCACCCTGAATGCTACTGACTCTTTGTTCAGCCCCGGAAATGTGAATTTCCATAGAAGAAAATTTTGCATCCAAATATTGAATCCTTATGTTGGTTTCTTACATGAAAGGATGAAGAGCTTTTGTTTCATCAAGCAGAATTTCCATGGATTTGGATGAGGATGATGTGCCAGGCAAGGGAGGGTGTTGTTTAAGTTTCTTGGTAAAACCAGCGTTTTGGACCAAACTGATGTGTTATTCTTAGGAATAGTTGAAAGCATGGTATCTTGTGCAGACTGGTATGTGCCCTCCATTGGTCTATCACCATATGCCCGAGTGCAGTCAGAACTTACAAATGTAGATGGTTTACCCAGCAATTTTAGTTTAGCTTTCTTGTTTTTCCCCATGCAGTAGAGAAACTAAAGACATTCCAGAAATGCAAAACATGAACAAAAAGGCAAAATAGAGATAGCGATCAAATCAGATGCAGTATTGCTGTGGACAAAGTTAATGCCGGAGAAAATACCATAGACTCTTCAATAGCTCATCAGAGGCTGCACAAAGATTGTTTTCTATAAACTCTAAAAGAGCCAAAGACCGTGGAGGAGAAGACAAAAATGATATAAAAGGCATTGAAATTTGGAAAATATTCATGAAGAAATTGCTCTCAATTATATCAGGTCGATGTGGGGCTTCTTGAGGTGATTACTGCAGTGAAGTAGGACAATGGAAAAAAGAAAATGGGTATCATTGCCTTGCTTGGAAGCTCAGATGGGGGTGACATTGAATTCCACAAAACTAGAGCTTCAGGAAGAAGAAAATTACATTTTGCTCACCCACTAGACATGACTATTAAACGCCTCCTTGCTTCTTGCCACTTCAGTAATAAGAGGTGCTCAAAAATATAACTCAGCGAACACTTAGTTAAAGAGTCCAACATATATCGAACTCATTGACTTCAACAGATGCAAGAAGAGTTGTCAGAGTATTATATAAAAGACTTCTTCATTGAGTTCCAATCATAAAAAGCAATACCACCGCC
Source organism: Pleurodeles waltl (assembly GCF_031143425.1). Classification (NCBI taxonomy): domain Eukaryota; kingdom Metazoa; phylum Chordata; class Amphibia; order Caudata; family Salamandridae; genus Pleurodeles; species Pleurodeles waltl. Next base: position 513,783,382 of record NC_090450.1, on the reverse strand, counting down.
AATGCGTTTTATTCTAGAGAACCTATGCAGGGCATTAGTCTTGTACTCAATCTTAGTTGGTTGAGTCCCATCAGGTATTCATTTGGAAATGTACAATCCTCCAATTTCATACACAGTATTTAGAGCACAGTATTCAAAGAAAATATCAACACCCGAGTCCGTATCTGCATGCTGCATACTGTATTAGCATACTTTCAACCTACAACACAAAACCTACTACTAGACAATGTTATGCTGCCAAATGGAAACGTTTTGTGTATTATTGTGAACCCAAAAATATTGATCCACCTAAGGCTTCAATACAAGCTATTGTCTGCTCTTTGTTGCACTTACAAAAAGCAAATCGAGCATACTCCTCTGTTAGACTTCATTTAACAGCTATAGCTGGTTAGCTTCAAAATAGATAGCATATTTCCATTTTTAGAATTCCTGTTCTAAAATATTTTATGGTGTGCCTTAAGATAGTCATTCCACCAAAGTTTCTCCAGCTTCTGCATGGAATCTTAACATTGTACCCACAAGACTTAAGGGCCCACCATTTGAACCCATGCATTCTTGTACTCTACAGTTTCTCTCATGGAAGGTTGCTTTCTTAGAAGCAGTAACTTCTTTAAGAAGAGTTAGTGAGATTCAGGCATTCACTTTAGAAGAACCTTTCTTTCAAATCCATAAGGGCAAATTAGTTCTCAGAATTAATCCAAAATTCCTACAGAAGGTAGTTTCTCCTTTTCAATCAGTCAGTCAGTGGAATTGCCAGTCTTCTTTCCACAGCCAGATTCAGTTGCTGAAAGAGCTCTACACACCCTAATGTTAAAAGAGCTCTCATGTACTAGATGTAGATATGTAGATATCTATGAATCCATGCTCTCATCTTATATCACACTTATCTACCCATCATCATATGTCATGTCTCTATCAATCTATCCTCCATTCCCACTCCGACTCATCTCAAATCCATTCTACTACTTTCATCTCCTAAATAACTCTGCCTAAGCTCTTCCCTCCACTTTCACATCTAACTCACCAAACCTCACTTTACTACCATGACCTCCCAAACAACCCTTCTAAATTCGCCCTCATTTATCTCACCCTGCTACTATGATCTCCCTAACCCCTTCCACAGACTCTTCCCTCCTCCATCCTCCTTTACTCATCCCAAGCCTAAATCCTATTACCATATACTCCCAATGAACACTTCTGGATTCTTTCCTCCTCCACCTCTCCATTATTCCAATCAATTTAACTAACAAACTCTCATATCCGTGGCTCAAATTAACTCATGATAATACTAAAACTGTACTCATATTTCCCGATACTAATCCATCACTAATTCTTGTTGGGTTCCGGAGTAGCGTGCTACTCGCCGAAAAGCGATTCGATGCCTCGTCAGGGGTAGTAAGCGCTATATAAATACTATTACAATACTATTACAATACAATTAGGTTGAAGTGTAAAGGTGTTGAGGGGTTTTCGGGTTCATGGATGGACAGAGTTTAGAGCTATTGAGGGTTTTTAAGGTTCAATTATGGGTAGCGGCTGGGGTGGTGAAAAGTTTTTAGGGTTCAGGACGGAGTGGAGTTTAGGGTAGTGAGGCATTTTAAGGATTCAGAGAAGGGTGGGGTTTAGATGTAAGAAGGGATTTTTAGGGCTCAGGGATGGGTGGAGTTTGGGTGTGCTGAGGTGTTGAAAGAGACATGGGATGGATGGGGTTTAGGCAGAGGAAGGGGTTTTTACTGTACAGTAATGGGTGGAGTTAGGGGCAATGGGTAATTATACGGTTCAGGGATGGTGGATTTTCAGGACAGAAAGGGCTTTTAGGCTTCAGGGATTGGTGTAGTTTATGTGTGGTGGGAGGATTTAGGAAGCAGGGATTAACAGTGTTAAGAGGTTGTGAGGGCTTACGAATTGTGATAGGTCAGCATATTAAAAGCATCTGGAGTAACTGTTTGACAACATCAAGTATATAAATATGAAATAATATCCCCCAGTAAATCACTGAAGTAACTATCTCCAATAAAACTGTTTCTGAAAGTAAGACATGAGGCCAATGCACTTACACTTAACAAATAAGCATTCAAAAGTCAATTCTGACCAAAAAGATATTCTATGAATTGGTTTCTATGAAAAGGTAAATGCTATTCATTTTGAAAATTTCCATTAAACGGTTTAAATGTAATGGTTTTTCAGTAATGATATTCCATGAAATTGTTTTTTTATGAAATCACATACAACTTGGCTGCACGGGGAGGACAAGGAGAATCAACTACTGAGGCCCATTACAACTGTGGTAAAGATATGGTGAGAGGTGACAAAACATTTGGGATGGAAGGGCCAGGCGATGCTTGAGACCCCATTTTGGGACTCTGCGCTGCTGTTGAGACTGAAACAGGTGGAGGGACCTGCTCGAGATTTTACAGGTGGGTGATGTTTGGAGGGAGGGTGCAATGATCCTGTTCCCTGAGTTACAGGCACAATTTGAGCTAACTGGGTGTCAATATCTCAGATGACAAAAGGTAAACCACACCCTGCTGGGGTACAGGGACCTCCTCCAGGATATTGAGGAGGAAACACTCCTGGAGTATTGCATATTGGGGGCCACACTACAAACCCATGCAAGCTCAAAAATGTGTTCTGCTTTCCTCTGGCATAGCGTGCATCCTCTGGATGTCCTGTGCAGTAAATGGGAGATTGACTTGGGGAACTTAGAGGACGCTAGGGGGAGGCCTGCAGATACCAAAGGAGGTAGCCATCTAAGTGAGATTATGGCTGGTACCGCTGAAGCTATTCCACAGGTATACTATACGAGAAACTGGCTGTTCAAAATGGAGTGAGATTGACAGTGACCTATGCCTCAGGTGTTGTGGACAGTGCAAGACCCTGTTTACACCATATGGGATTGCCCCAAGCTACGGGGTGGGGTAAGATCTCCACGGTCCTGGAATGTTCCATGACCCTTACACCATAATTGGTAACTGTGGGTATTTGAGGGGAGCACACGCTGGACAGATGCTCCCTCCTTTTCTGCACAGGGCCTTAATGGTAGCCAGGAGGGACATGGTGCGATTCTGGCAGAGCAGGATTAAACATACAATGTCCGACTGGACCTCAAACCTGAACTGGTGCATGTAGGCAGAATAGGTGGTATATCAAGCGAGGGGGTGCCTAAGTAAATTTGAAATGCTGTAGGGACCATGGAAGGGGATCGGAACAAACTCAGAGCCTGACGAGGTATCCTAAGAGGTCAGAACTAAAGGCAGAGGTATGACTGTCTCTGACAGGAGTTTCTGGGTGGGTGCAGGGAGGAAAGTGCTGAGACAGATCAAGCACTCTGAGGCGAGGTGTAGTGGAGGGGGGAGGTTGATGCATAACAGGGGTAAGTGCTGCAAGGGAATCGTTTGTACGGTTGTACTTTGTTTAAAAAAACATTAAAAAGATATAAAACCACCTTTCTATATACAAATGTGCAAAAAGAGTACATTCTTTGATTAAAAAAATGAATAACAAGATTTAAAACCCCCTTTCTATATGTAGATATGAAAAAAGAGTACAGTCTTTTCTGTTTGTTATAACGGTGCATGACCATACATTGAGCAATCCGATATTATTCAATTTCTAGATGCTTTGGGGCTAATTTACAAAGGCACGTAAGAGTATGTAAAATTATACATTAGGAGTACTACTTTACGTTCTGCAAAATATCTTTGTGAACATATCTCATTACTTGATGAGATACACATGTTTTGGGGGCAAAATACTAAATGTAGATTGTTACTTCAATAGAAGCCCATTTTCCTTCACCATCCCCTATAAGCAGACGATCTGAGATGTGAGAAGGTCTGAAATACATCTGCTTCAAAATGCCTTTGAATTTCATCATAGCTGGCTAATCTCTAAAGCAACAACCTCTGTCCAGATATTTTGTTTTCCAGCTTGCTGTAAACCCATTCTCAGATGTCTTGTAACCCTTCATTGAACACCTGCACAAAATACTTTGAAACGATCCCCAAGCAACGTGCGTGCTGTATAAAAACAATACATGTAATACAAATACAATGTGAATAAATATGTGTTATATTCAATGTTATTGGAGGTATGCTCTCAATTAATTTCTGGCAGAATGAATTTAACTGCAAATCACTTGGGATTTGCCTCTAATTGGGGACCACTAGCTCTGTGCATGCCTGATCAAGATATTGCCCTCTCAGCAATGTGCGTAGTAGGCTAAAACACAGTTTACTCAATTGTTTGTGCACGCACATAATTGATGTGCAATGTGCTTTGCATCTTTTGTTTGTCTTTATTAAGCATATTTCCTTTTGAAAAATATTTTAACATGGACTACTGTGTAATAGTCTGGAAATATTCCTGGGCCTGAAACACAAACTGCATTTTATAGAACGTATAGTAGCAATACACTATTGCCATAGTAGCACTAAAAAATGCAATACACAAACCTATGGCTAGAAATTTGCAATTCAACAAAATACACTGTGTCCCTCCCAAATTCCCTTTACTCCACACAGTGTGAGTATTTATTCTTCATTTTCTCACCCCTCCCCAGGGTTCCTCCCACATTTACTACAAAGTAGTACATTTACCTGTGCAGGGAAATCTCCATATGCTTCCTTTGTAAATTACTGCATACAAACAGTTAACAAAAGGACCGTTTCAAAGTTCTCATTGCATAACAACAGTTGGCAAATTAACATTAGTTGAACCATAAGTGCCATTAAAGAGGTTTTCCTACAGATTATTATAGATTTTGCTAAAAAGATTTGTCATGACTGTGATAGCGCGTCCAGTCCTTATAAATTACTTGTACTTGGACACACTGGAGGTCGGTGAACCTTTTAACTGAGTTGGGTTCCCCTCATCCAAGAATAGTCGGATCACTCAAATCAATCATCAATAATCATTTGTAATCAATACCCAATACTCAATTAATAATCAAACAACACAATAGGAATCAATAACAATCAGTATTTTGACGCAACATGACCTTTCAGTCATGAATAACCACACCAGTTTATTAAAGTTAATGAGTTTATTTCCCCTATATTAACAAAGCTAGCACAATATATGTTAGTCTCAAAATCAAATGATATACGTATACGAAGATTACTAGCTGTCCATAGCGACGGAAGAAACGTAATCTACGCAAGATTTGGATTATAATACACTCGGCTATAGCAATACAAATTACTAACAATAGTAACTGAATTTGACTGATTTCATACATCGGTCAGCATAACAAGATTTCAATTTAGCATGGTGCATCAAATGAATACCTCAACTAACCTCTAATTAGCATTGGCATGTGGGGCTTCATGCAAAACAAATTTAGTCCACATGAATTTAGAAAACTTCTAGCTTGGGCCCTGTCAAAATAAGCAGTTGTTACCTAAGAAGGAAAACACAATGCATAATACAATTATCCTTTTATAATTACCAAATTCAATCAGCATTTAAGGAAAAGTCTTCGTCCTTCAGGTATCGGTTCGATCAGCATGGGGCAGATTTCAAAGGGGAAAAGTTTAAAGCAAGTTTCCTTGTGGCAGCAAGGAAAATGGGGCAAAGTTACTGCATGGACAGGACGGGGCTAAATTAAAGTTAAAGTCTCTAGGGTGAGAATTCTTAAAGTCTCTTTCTCTGCGACAGAGAAAAGGCATCAAAATGTCATATAAAATGGCGTCTTGAATCAGGCTTCAAAATGGCATCAAGGAAAATGGCTGACTTCTCTTTGTCCGGTGGGTTTAAGTAAGAAACATTCCAAATTCTTCAGGGTCTTCCATTGGAGGGTTCATAGGGTGGCTTCCTTTTGACCAATGAATAGTGTCTTTCTCTTAGTACTCATTTATGCATAAGGTGTCCTTGGAGCCTTGGAACACAAGTTGCAACAAAGTTTGCCAATTAATTCTATATCAGTGTCTTTATTGTCTGCACCTGCAGAAGCTGACCTTGCTTCAAAGGAGATTAAACTAGCCTAGCACGAAACCTTGAGATAAGTGTATTAGTCATTTCTACTGGAAAAATACAACCTTAAAGTAAAGACATTTTTGTTAATACAAGTGAAAACCACGCACTTAAATTTGAGACTAGGCAACTAGGCCAAAGCCTCTGCTAAATTTAAGCTAAGCATAAAAGAGTTTCAACAAGAGAATCATAGAATACATCTGAAATTATGACGGATTACTACATTTATTGATTCATCATGATTAATTAAGCTTGTTTATAATAATGGCGAACTACCTTGTGGGCACATTTTCCCACGTACATTATTTTTCTTTGCTAAAATCACACTACCTTACACGATTTTGTTACATGATATATGAATATTTGTTAGTCTTTCTTTTTCTGCTTCATCAATCCCTCCTCTGATGACTAATTATGTCATCACATCAAATCTTCCATCACAAATTTTATTTCATTAAAATTCTGTTTTAGTAATTTGGCACTTCAGTCAATCCCCTCTTCCTTTTTGTTCCCTTTGCTTTTTCTCTGTATATTTCCACCATTTTATTTTGTTCTTTCTCTTCTCTTCTCCTCTTGCTTCTCAATTTCAATATTTTAATAGCTTTCCATATTCCCCAAATACCTAATAAGCAAATTAATATTATCACTATTCCCTTTACTATTTTCAGTAATATTCCGTTCCAAATGTTGCTGAGCCAATTTCCCACGGAAGCAAATCCTTTTCCAACCTTTTCCCATACTCCTGGTTCTTTCAATTCTTTCAAATCTGCACTCTCGTTAGTTAAATTTGTAAGCATTTTCCTAATTTGTCCACTGTTGTCTGGAATATAAGAACAACAGTGACGTGCACTAAGCATTTTGCAAACGCCTCCATTCTTTGCTAAAAGAATGTCTAAAGGAAGCCGGTTTTGAAGAGTCATAGCTCTTTCTGCAGCAAGTTCAGCATCAATCAGGATTATGGCTCCTGAGAATTTTGTCAGCATGTTATCCACAATAGTAGACAACTTTCGTATTTTGATTGAATTCAATATGACTCCCACTGAAGGAATCATTGCTCCAAATATATCTCCTACCACACCAGAAGCTGTCTCCCTTTTCTGAATGCAATGTGATTCAGACAGCTTTGGAAACTTCTTTAAGTCATCCAGATGATAAATCTTTGGAAATACTATTCCCAAATAACACATCCCATACCATCCTTTAGGAAGACGATAATAGGCGTTAAGTCCACAAATATAATATACCCCTGGAATAACTGGGTCTTGTCCATTCAGCATGAACGTCCACTTAGCCTGAAACGAAAACGTATGCTTACATTCACTCGTTCCCACAAAGATTGTGTCAAAATATGATTTAGGTCTATATATGCAAAGTTTCCCTATATGTAATGCATCTAAAGCTAATTTCCCTTCTGTCTTTATTGCAGCAAAGGCATAGTTATCTACAGACGTTCTTTTGTGTAATTCCCTTTCTAGTTTTTCCTTTACCATTTCCCTTCTATCTTCAGTGTGTTCTAAAAAGCTATTTTCTACGGGTGAAAGTAAGCATGTAAGGTTGTTTCTATGAGCGTGGACTACAGGAAAAGGCAATAGTGGTTCAAAGA